>NC_083578.1:16549792-16858125 GCF_027579695.1 Neoarius graeffei | reverse complement strand
AATCAAGCTATCAAGCTTTATAGTGTCCAAAATTATAAATGGACTACTGGTACGGCTATATTAGGTCCAATATATAATGGTGGATAAAAAAAAGCAAAACCATAAAGAACAGTGATAGAAAAATGCTGCGTTTGTGTTTGCGTGTGCTCACCAGAAATGCTTCCCCTAAGTCCATCCCTGGGACATTTGTCCAATAGAGGGCTACCGCGTGATGTCACCGTACCGCGAGATTTTGTTAGGGTGCCATATTGGAAGACCTCAAGTACATACATACATACGTACTCAGTGCAGATTAAATGGAATTTATTTTTAATTTACTACTTACCTGTTTTTATTTATATATCTTTGAATTATTTGGACATGGGGAAAAACTATATTTAAAATCCAAAGAGGGTTGGAGGGAGGAAAATTAAAACAAAAGAAAGAAATGAAATATATAACATAAATGTGATAAAATTTAAGGATGTTTTTATTCAGTAAACATTTAAAAAAATGTTCTACAACACTCTAGCCTAGTGACTTACCAGTAACAAAATGGTCTGAACATATTCTGTACTGTTGTAGACTTGAAGTATTCAGATCCGCTCTGCATAAAGCAGCTAAATACTCTCGCTGTCTCCTGGCAGAAAGCTCCTTGGTTTGCTCCCCTTGTGTCTCAATCACAGCTGGTATTCTGTAGAAAGACTTCTTTTCACCTTTCCCATCAGCTTTGTTAGAACACCCTAACACAGCACAAAAGTTTACCATTGTAGGTTGTTTGATGAACCAAGTGCATGAAATTCTAACGAAAACACCCTAGTCATTAGATACACTAAATGTGTCAGTGGCTAGCTGTAATAAACGCAGCCAAGGGACAAAACCATCAATCAGAGTCAGTTTCTCAACATATTGCTTCCTTTCAGCAGGCTTCAGGATTTTGAAATAATCTGCCATGTCCACAGATCATGCACAGACTTATCCATTATGTCCACAGTTTTTTGCCAAGTCTCACACAGGTTTCTTTCAAGTCTACTGTTGGGGCAATAAATCATAAATACAACAGCTCAGATTTGTTTAAGTCGTTTGCCACTCCACTTTATTCTCGTGGGTTCACATACCACTGCCATTATTTCCCCCTAATCACGAGTTTGTTGGTCTTCCAATATGGCGCAGGGCTTGTTTACTTCCGGTTTCGGGTGATGTCAGTGCAAGGGGTCTATTGAGGTATTTCACCCACGTGGCCAAGTCACGTGACGCAGCCATTTTGGACGGCACGCTTAAGTCCTTCAGTGCAAGGCGGTATGAGATGGTGGAGACCTTTGTACATTTTAACAAGAAAGTAAGCTGTGATTCGTGTTAAATTGGATCTGTCTTTTATCACAAACACTGTACCAAGCCTTGGTATGGAGCCCTGTTTATTTATTTCTGTGTCCCGTTTCTTTCTAGCCTCTGTTATTGCGTTTTATGTCTGATGTCTGCTACATGCAACCCTAGACAAATTAACACTGCCTTGTTTCACTGCTCAGATGGGTTAACAAACACTGACCCATTTACTTTTTGCTATATATTTTATCAAAATTGCGTTAACTGATAAACTAACCTGAAATGAAATGGTCACTGCAAAGTCTGGAGTACTCTGTTGGCTCCCAATCCTGTCTCTTCACAGCTGCAATCCATTTGGCCCTCTTGTCTGGGTCAGTAGGAAACCGGTAGTGATGTGTCGGTCGCGAACGATCCGGTTCAAAGAGCCGGCTCTTTGAAGTGAACGACGGGAGCCGGCTCTTCGGTGGGAGCCGAATTAGTTTTTTGTCCTTAGGTGCCTCAGAGAGAGAGACTTTCACAAAAAAAGTTGCTGTCCGATTGCGTCTTTGTGTTGTCTATTACCATTCAAAGGAAAAAAAGTAGCATGGTGTACGCCTACTTTTTTTGGTTGGGGGGGTTGATGTCATTCACAGCTGCGAAAATACGAAAATTGGTGTAATGCTTAAAGCTGTGGAGCGCAGGGGAGAGGAGTCTGCGAGGCACCTGAGGAGGGGAAAATCAGCTGTGTATTTTATATTGGTAATATAACACAGTTTTGCATTATGTTTGTGAGAAAATAATGTATTAATTGGTAAGTAAGTTTTATTTCTATAGCTAGAACATTGTTACACTGCTATACTTTACAAAGCTTTACAATGGCTACAAAAACTAAAAAGGAAAACATCCTATTGATAAAATATAAATAATAATGTAATTAATTAACTAGTTAATTGCAACAATTAAATCAAAAATAAAATCTCAGGAGCCGTTTGGGAGCCGAAAGAGCCGGCTCCTTATAGTAAGAAGAGCCAAAAGAGCCGGCTCCCGAAAAAGAGCCGAAATTCCCATCACTAAAAACCGGTAAAAGGAGCGTCCTGCACGCTGTCCCTGTCTGTTGTGGCAGCCCACAGCACAACAAGCAAACACCATGGTTATTTATAGAGTGCTTACTGACAAATTAATCTATTCTAGGTGTCTGTAACATGTTTTTTTTCAAGCTGGTTCTCCCTCTCTGTCTGCAGCGTTAGTATGTAGCTTGACGTTCAAAATGGCGGACGTGACCCTGTGACGTCAGGTGAAATACCTCAATAGGGGACTTTCTCACCTTTTTCACCCTGCGCAAGGTAAGCACTTAAGTGCTTGTCAGTTGATTGGCCTTTTACTCAAACATCTCCATTTCTGCCGGTCAAGGAACAGTTCCTCCTCCTCCACTTTCTTCTTGAGGCTGATCATGTGTTGCATGTGCAGCAAGCTTTTTACGCCACCGGCTTGCAGGGTCTGTCATGGCAACCCTCTTTGTTTATCTGGGCTTGGGAACCCACATGTTGCATATGATGTACATGCCAAAAGTGTCGGAACTGCTAATTAGTACCTTCCTCATGTTGTCCCCCCCCCCCGAAGGTTACAGGTCTCCCATGCCCCCGCCCAAGCAGACACTACGTAGGTGGGAACAAGCTGCCACACCTCAACAAGGTTACACAGTTCCTTGTCCTGGTGGGGTGAGGCCCCCAGGACCATGAACAAGAGTCCAGTAGGGGACTCCCAAAAATAATTCTAAGGAAACAACAAAAAAGTAAGGAAAAAAAAGTCTTTTTTATTTCAAATTTAGGCTTTCTGATTTTTCCCCAATACTCATCATTCTAGTAGTTATACCAACATGTTCATAAGTTCATAATGTTTAGTTAGACAGTAATAACAGTAAAAACCTCGGCGTGCATGCCTCCTGAGCTAAATCACCACTCTTCTCTCAGTGGAAAGCACCTGCTTCTCCAGGATTAATTGGCTTTGTTGGCAGTTTCAGCTAAATGCATAGTATTATGAGAAGACAACTGCCAGAAATGAAACTCACAACATAGAGGCTGAGATTGAACCTTCCTTGCATATTCCCCACAAAAGAGCTCACTGTGACCCTGAATATGTAACACTGGCACCCAAAAGTCTGAGACCACATTGAAAATCTGGATTTTTTTTTTTTTGGTTCCATTTAATTGGAAACAAGTTTTCAAATTCTGAAATATTTAAAACAAAGTTTAATGTGTTCAATATGTTGAATATTCACTATTCGATGTTATACCATCACCCCAAGTTGGCTGGTATTTGATCGAGAAAAATAATCTTTTATATTTTTGGCATCACTATCAACTTCTTTCTTAACTTAATCGTCGCTTGAGCTGCATTATGCAACCTGGTGTTGCAAAACCACTGCAGGCTGGACTAGTTTTGGGGCCAGTGATTAAAGGATTGAATAGAAGTTCAGCTACTTGTTTGGACTTGTCTTAAACCGTATGCCATTTGAGGCTCATTTTCCTCCTCCAGTTGCTCAGGTGAGGAACTTGAACAATAAAAGAGAAACCTATTTACCCGACTTCGTCTTAGTAAACTGAACATCTTGGAGTATCTGAGGAAAGTAGATGACTTCATTTTTGAGGGATTCTGTTTTGCTAATTGGTTTGGCCCAGCCTCTTTTGTTTCGCGTTTTTTTTTTCTTGTCAAGAATGAATGTCAGAGACATGTGAACCTGGTTATTTGCCGCTCCACTTTTTTATGGAGAACACAGACTTCTAGAACTTAAGCTTTTCTTTCGTGAAATGGTCCTGCATGATCAGCTTTGAGTGACACTGCCAATATTTTACGGGGACAAAAGAAATGAGTGAGTATACTCTAAATACATACATATTTTATATATATATATGGCGGCACGGTGGTGTAGCAGTTAGCGCTGTCGCCTCACAGCAAGAAGGTCCGGGTTCGAGTCCCGTGGCCGGTGAGGGCCTTTCTGTGTGGAGTTTGCATGTTCTCCCCGTGTCCGCGTGGGTTTCCTCCGGGTGCTCCGGTTTCCCCCACAGTCCAAAGACATGCAGGTTAGGTTAACTGGTGACTCTAAATTGACCGTAGGTGTGAATGTGAGTGTGAATGGTTGTCTGTGTCTATGTGTCAGCCCTGTGATGACCTGGCGACTTGTCCAGGGTGTACCCCGCCTTTCGCCCGTAGTCAGCTGGGATAGGCTCCAGCTTGCCTGCGACCCTGTAGAACAGGATAAAGCGGCTAGAGATAATGAGATGAGATATATATAGTATCTGAGCAGCATATTACATTACAACAAAGCACTTTTCAGATGAAAAAAGAAAACATAATGAAGGCGACTGGGTTTTGGTGCAAAATTAATAAGAGAGTGTGACAGTCAAAGTGTCCAGAAGAACTGTGGCTGGTTCTGTAAGACACTCAGTAATACCTACAGCTCATTTCCTTATAAAACTACACTCATTGGACCTGAGAAGACTTTTTTTTTTTTAAAGCAAAGTGTCGTCTCACATCAAATATTGACTTTATTTGGTGGCCTTTCTGTATGGAGTTTACATGTTCTCCCTGTGTCTGTGTGGGTTTTCCCCGGGTGCTCTGGTTTCCCCTAAAGACATGTTAACTGCTTATTCTAATGGCCCTTTTCCACTACCCTTTTTCAGCTCACTTCAGCTCGCTTCAGCTCACTTCAGCCCGACACGGCTCGCGTTTCGACTACCAAAAACCAGCACGACTCAGCTCGTTTCAGCCCTGCTTAGCCCCTAAAACTCGCACCGTTTTGGAGTGGGGCTGAAGCGAGCCAAACCGTGCTGAGTGAGGCTAGGGGCGTGAGCAGACACTCCCCTGTGCACTGATTGGTGAGGAGGAGTGTCCTCACATGCCCACACACGCCCCGCGAGCGCGCTGGGATCTGTAAACACCGTAAACCCGGAAGAAGGAGAATTACGAATTACGAGAATTTCTGAAGCCTTATGCGCCTCGCCTCATCTATACGCTCTTGCCAGTATCTGTTGGCGTTGTCGGTGACAACAAGCCACAGCACCAAGACCAGCAACACTAACGACTCCATGTCCTCCATGTTTATTGTTTACTATTCGGGTCGTGAGACTACCGCTTAAAAGATCACTGAATCAGTGACATACAGAGCATCGTGGACGAGTTCGCGGAGCGCAAGGCTCGTCGTATGCCCTTCAAATAATGCGCGCAGTAGGCTATTGATGTTTTATTATGAGCCATGTACAGTATGTTGCCTAATGTTTTTTTATTTCTGAGTTACATGTTCGTTTGAAGGACTTAATGTACAAAATAACATAGTTGCACCCCGTAGTGTTGAAATTGGTAAACACAGTGCATTCAGTGAGGTTTGCACCGCCCTCCTTTTATTTCTGACTCTTCCTGTCACCGTTGCAACCTCTGAGCGCTCATTCGTATGCCCTTCAAATAATGTGCGCAGTATAGGCTATTGATGTTTTATTATGAGCCATGTACAGTATCCTAATGTTTTTTGTTTCTGAGTTACATGTTCGTTTGAAGGACTTGATGTACTAAATAACATAGTTGCACCTGGTAGTGTTGAAATTGGTAAACACCGCAGTTGCGGACATTTTGTAGCCTAAAATGATGTTATGATAAGCTTTAATAAAGGGCCCGGTCATTTGCCCCGCCCCCGGCCCGGCTCTGACTTGTTCCGCCACTGTCACTGATGTCACTGTTTGCGCTGCTTAACGACATCACATGACGTCCACCCACTTTCGCTAACTCCACCCAATGTGTCCACCCACTTCCAGCCAGCACGGTTCAGCGCGGTTGTAGTCGAAATGCAACTCCAACAGCCCCACTCAGCCCGACTCAGCTCGACTCGGCACGGCACGGCTCAGCCGCGTTTGTAGTGGAAAAGCGGCATAAATTGCCCATAGGTGTGAATGTGTGTGTGAATGGTTGAGAGGAGAAAACCTCTATAATAATCCAGTAGAAGGCAAAATCAATACTGCTTAGAAATCTGACTAATGAAAATCAGAGCAATCACATCACTGCAGTGACATGCCAGATCATGAGTGTGAGTGAGCACGATTACCTGAAAACACTTTAGAGGAAATAATCTTGCTCAACAGAGAGCAAACTACTGATATGACTAATAACATTAGTAAAGACGTGTAGTCACTGTTAGCATGATTATTTAACCAAAACTTTCCTTAAACACTCAAAGAGTTAAGTCAAGAAACTATGAAACTATTAATCAAACATTTGAGGTGTTAACACTTCAGTATCTCATCTCATTATCTCTAGCCGCTTTATCCTGTTCTACAGGGTCGCAGGCAAGCTGGAGCCTATCCCAGCTGACTACGGGCGAAAGGCGGAGTACACCCTGGACAAGTCACCAGATCATCACAGGGCTGACACATAGACACAGACAACCATTCACACTCACATTCACACCTACGGTCAATTTAGAGTCACCAGTTAACCTAACCTGCATGTCTTTGGACTGTGGGGGAAACCGGAGCACCCGGAGGAAACCCACGCGGACACGGGGAGAACATGCAAACTCCGCACAGAAAGGCCCTCGCCGGCCACGGGGCTCGAACCCGGACCTTCTTGCTGTGAGGCGACAGCGCTAACCACTACACCACCGTGCCGCCCAATACTTCAGTATAATAACCCCAAATTCTGTGTATGTTTCTGACGCTCTGTATTAATTCCCTTCCAGAGAAACATGGTCGCATTTGTGGCAGTCGCTGCCTGGGTCCGATGAAATTCCTTTCAAGCGTGGAAGGAAACACAGTGTTTCTCGCCTCGAGGGACACCTCATCCCGAACAGACCAACTCGTTTTCCTTTGCCGTCCAGTAAAAGTTAACGAGAAGGTCAGGATACAAATCAAAAGTGGGCTCTTGTCAAGTAACAGTAACAGAGCTATTGGGATCGGCTTTACAAACGACTCGCCGCAAAATGCTGGACAGGACCTGAGGAACAGCCCACGAGCCTGCGTGGTACCTCTGCCTGAGGACTTATGCCTGCCTGGTGCAGAAATCGAGTTCTGGATAAACTATGTGGTTTCTGTGATTATCCGGACAAGCGATCAGACAAAATATTACATGAAAGCTGAAGGAATAAATCTCCATGAGCCACTGTTTGTTTTCTTGGATTTTGGTGGAAGCATGAGCACAGTGCATCTTTTGGGCAAGTAGTGCAAATACTCAGAATAAGCCTGTTTCTCGTCTCATCCCATATTTATGAAACTTGTAATGATAGCAATAATAACAACAATACTAATAAGTTGTTGTCTGTTTGTTTGTTTATGAATGACGATACAGGTTCGAGGAAGGGGAGTCGCACTTCCTGCTCTGACACAAAACAAATAAAAGAGCAAGCACTTGAAGACAACCTTCTTAACCTCAGTCTCATCTCTGATGATAACACAGACTCAGGTGGGTGTGCAGTTGCTGATAGACAAACGTCAGTTTCAGTTCTGACAACTCCAGCGATGATGTGTCCTATGCAGGTTCTCAACAGGCTGCCGTCAAACCATAACCGTCTCAGGGTTATCAGTTGTCATATCCATCTTCACTAAATATAAATTTGTATGAAAATGTACGAATGGTTAAAGCTAGACTGCCTTTCAGATTTTTCAAGTGTAGGTCGTAAAAAGAATTTTCCCAGACACTCAATTATTTTTCCTTAGTGGACTGAAAGCTACTGAATTCGAATCACAGACTTCAAATTTTATTATTATTATTTTTTTTAAATAGAAAAATTAACGAATTTAGGGCCACATGGCCCTAAATTCTCAGCTATTTTTTCCTGCTTCACCATGACCCAATTCAAGATACTACGTCACGCATCACGTGGTGGGCTTTCCCCATTCGTGCAAGGCATTGTGAGATACAAATTTGAAACAGGAAAGAAAAATGGAGGACATGAGTGTGAGAATGAAACATGAAAGACCGACTACAGTAATGGAAAGCGAGAAGAAAAGATGTTATGTTGTGAAGGAAAGGAAACGCAGGACCAAACTAATAAATATCAGCGGTCAGCGAGCACCTCTGTGTAATCAGCTGTTTATTTAGCAACAAAATGATGTAACTGTTGGCGCATGGTCAAAGGTAAACCTGTAGATGGCAGTAATGCAACACTGTGGATGCCAGCTGCCGTAAAACCCAAAAGAAGAAGAAGGTACGTAAACCTGCGCATGCGTATACGGACTTCCTCTGTCTGCTTGACTGCGTGAAGCGAGTGATTTCATGCACATTATTTGCTCAATACCCTCAAATTAAATAACTTCCCAGCCACAGAATGGCCTGAAATTTTGTGAGATATTACAGAAATAAAAATATATCACAATGACCAAATTTCAGAGAGAACTAAGTTTCACCGATTTTATGAAATCGAAAGGCCGTCTAGCTTTAAGGTGAAGATTTGGATGAAAGCTTGTGGTCAAAGTTAGGTAAAGCTTCGTTCATGCAATTACACATTTTCCAGAAATTTCTGCATGAAATTCCAACATGTTTGATTCAACTAATGAGGTCATATTTATCATGCAATGGAACCATCTATACTTGATGGATACTTGTAGGATCCAATCTCACACTGTTATACTTTTGCAATTTACAGTGGTGCTTGAAAGTTTGTGAACCCTTTTGAATTTTCTATATTTCTGCATAAATATGACCTAAAACATCATCAGATTTTCACACACGTCCTAAAAGTAGATAAAGAGAACCCAGTTAAACAAATGAGACAAAAATATTAGATTTGGTCATTTATTTATGCAGGAAAATGATCCAATATTACATATTGTGAGTGGCAAAAGTATGTGAATCTTTGCTTTCAGTATCTGGTGTGACCCCCTTGTGCAGCAATAACTGCAACTAAACGTTTGCGGTAACTGTTGATCAGTCCTGCACACCGGCTTGGAGGAATTTTAGCCCGTTCCTCCGTACAGAACAGCTTCAACTCTGGGATGTTGGTGGGTTTCCTCACATGAACTGCTCGCTTCAGGTCCTTCCACAACATTTCGATTGGATTAAGGTCAGGACTTTGACTTGGCCATTCCAAAATATTAACTTTATTATTCTTTAACCATTCTTTGGTAGAACGACTTGTGTGCTTAGGGTCATTGTCTTGCTGCATGACCCACCTTCTCTTGAGATTCAGTTCATGGACAGATGTCCTGACAGTTTCCTTTAGAATTCACTGGTATAATTCAGAATTCATTGTTCCATCAATGATGGCAAGCCGTCCTGGCCCAGATGCAGCAAAACAGGCCCAAACCATGATACTACCACCATCATGTTTCACAGATGGGATAAGGTTCTTATGCTGGAATGCAGTGTTTTCCTTTCTCCAAACATAATGCTTCTCATTTAAACCAAAAAGTTCTATTTTGGTCTCATCCATCCACCAAACATTTTTCCAATAGCCTTCTGGCTTGTCCACGTGATCTTTAGCAAACTGCAAACGAGCAGCAATGTTCTTTTTGGAGAGCAGTGGCTTTCTCCTTGCAACCCTGCCATGCACACCCTTGTTGTTCAGTGTTTTCCTGATGGTGGACTCATGAACATTAACATTAGCCAATGTGAGAGAGGCCTTCAGTTGCTTAGGAGTTACCCTGGGGTCCTTTGTGACCTCACCGACTATTACACGCCTTGCTCTTGGAGTGATCTTTGTTGGTCGACCACTCCTGGGGAGGGTAACAATGGTCTTGAATTTCCTCCATTTGTACACAATCTGTCTGACTGTGGATTGGTGGAGTCCAAACTCTTTAGAGATGGTTTTATAACTTTTTCCAGCCTGATGAGCATCAGCAACGCTTTTTCTGAGGTCCTCAGAAATCTCCTTTGTTCGTGCCATGATACACTTCCACAAACATGTGTTGTGAAGCTCAGACTTTGATAGATCCCTGTTCTTTAAATAAAACAGGGTGACCACTCGCACCTGATTGTCATCCCATTGACTGAAAACACCTGACTCTAATTTCACCTTCAAATTAACTGCTAATCCTAGAGGTTCACATACTTTTGCCACTCACAGATATGTAATATTGGATCATTTTCCTGAATAAATAAATGACCAAGTATAATATGTTGTCTCGTTTGTTTAACTGGGTTCTCTTTATCTAGTTTTAGGACTTGTGTGAAAATCTGATGATGTTTTAGGTCATATTTATGCAGAAATATAGAAAATTCTAAAGGGTTCACAAACTTTCAAGCACCACTGTATATCTCCATACAAGATCAGCAGTATTCAATACACCTCATATGCGGAAATAAAAATACTAATACTGTCATCATAAAATGACTTAATACATTAACTAAATACATCAACTCAAAAAGTTGAAATCAGGTAGAAGAAGGCATCCACAAACAATCACATTCATCCTTCAACTTTGCTTTCAAACCTCAGTGAAATTTATACTCAAATGTGACAAAATGTCCAATTAGACACATGGGTTGATTACTTACCCATAAACTTAGGCAATGTTATACTTTTTGTAAATAAATCCACTTAATGTCAAAGTTTAATACCATTTTCAGCAATCTTCTTCTGTTGGATCTGTTCTGATAAGGCTGTAGGAACTTTTGCTATAAACTTCTGCAGTATTTGATTGATTAATTGATTGTATCTTTTATCATTTTGGTTTTCAAACCAGTTTTCAGAGAAGCACCACCATGGGAAACAAGTCACTCCCCAACGCATACACATGCACCAGTATCTACTCAAAGATCAGGTCCGATTACACGCAACAAAACTGCAGTCAGCAGAGGTTTAAAGACACGGCTTCAGTCCTCAACGGTAATCAATTTTTAAAATCTTGTCCATGTTATCTTTCTGCAAAGATCATGTTTACTCAGGAGCCAGTTTAACAGAGCATTTCGAACTCAGACCCTGGCTGTCCTGTTTAACTTTTGCAGGTAAACAAGATTTAAAATGTTAAATATTCACTTTCGTTTGAGACACATGCAAACATATTTCAGCTGAGGACAGTCTGTACTTTGCAGAATCTACTATATATATAATTAACAGTTATTCCATGAAATCGAGTCGTACATGAGCTGATAGCAGACGAAGCACGTAGCACCAAGTCGACTATGAGCAATGTACGACGAGATTGAGTGGAATAACTGTTTTATTCTATCCACATTCACTGGATTTTGGGAAACAGGGCATTTTTCTTTTTCTTTTTTGCAAATTCGATAAATAAAAACTTGATACAAAACGTCCGACAAAATCATTTCTGCTTAGAATGTAAACAAACCGCCGAAATGACAGGAGCAATTTGTGAAAAATGCGATAATAAAAAAGATACATTCTTCCTGTTAAATACTTTCAATCCATATTTTGTTGCTTTTTTTTTGTATTTTTTGAGGTTTTGTTTTCAAGTCGAGTTTTTATTTCGTCCTCGGTTGCTTCAGCAACACGCGCCACCATTTTGTTTTTCTCTACTCACAGTACAGTATATGAGCTGATATCTGAGTAGTAGAGTAGCCAATCAAAGCGTGCTATTGCTCATATCCAGTGAATGTGGATAGAATAATAGCAAATGTCAAAACGCCTTTCGCCCATAGTCAGCTGGGATAGGCTCCAGCTTGCCTGCGACCCTGTAGAACAGGATAAAGCGGCTACAGATAATGAGATGAGATGAAAATGTAACCATATAAGTGGTTTTTCCAAACCACTACATGGTGTATATATAAGCAATAGACCTACAGTGTTGTACAGTACCTTAATGGCAGCCAACACAGACGTGATTTTGATTGGTAGTTTACAAAACACATGTCTTGTGTTTACTCCATTACCACTAGGATGAGACGGATGTGACCTCTTTGCTGCGAGCATTTCAACAGCAGTATCTCAGCTCTCATGAGATACATGTGATCATCTGGAGGAAAAGGCTTCTGAAGAGTGCGCTTGATGCTTTGTCTAACAGGAACTTCTCCTGGACTAAAATACCTTATATTGAGTTTGCTGGCGAGGAGGCTTTCGATAATGGTGGCCCGAGAAGGGAGTTTTTTAGGTAGGTCATAATGAAATCTCTTGGTGGTAAGGATGGCATTACTCTCCCCTGACAACTAGAGTGCACTAGCTATTCGTGGGCATCTGTAAGCTCATGTATGTAGAAGAGGGCAGATAGTGCCTTCCTCCAAGTGTGTTATGGTGCCCTGTGATGTAGCATGAGCAGCAGCTCAAAAAGATCTTCACATTTCGGAGGAAGCACATGTCAACCTTCATCCTCCTTAGTTGGTATCTGTTGTGTGAAAGGAAAGTGTTAGGTAGTGGGTGGGAATTGACCAAAATGACCAAATTACGAAAGTGAATTTTGTCTACTTGCAGAAAAACTGACAAGCTGCAAAGTTCTTTGATTTTGCCTTTCATTTTCGGAGAACTAAATTGTTTGTCCTCATGCATTCCTTTCAGGCTCCTGATGATTGAGGTGCAAGGCAGTCTGGGTATTTTTGAGGGAAACCCAAAACACTTGTTCTTTACTTATGACCAGACTGCTTTGCAGCAACGTAAATACGAGCAAGCTGGGAAGCTGGTCGCTTGGTCTATAGTTCACGGAGGACCAGGACTCAAAGCTCTAGACATTCATCTTTACCAGCTCATGTGTGGTTTAGAGATGGAGCTGACAGACTTTGACTGGTGCCTCATACCAGATGCTGATGTTCAAAAGAAAGCACAAAAAGTATGCTTTTATCAACAAGAACCTCACCTATGTATATGTCCCTTTATCCATGTTTATCTAAAAACCTCCCAAACTCATATGTCCAATCTTCTCAGATCTTATCTTGCACGAAAGCTGAACACCTGTCCGCTCTGCAAAGAGAATTAGGAGACTGGATCTGTGATTGTGGATTTCCAGGCATTTATGGACCAAACATTTGCATCCAAGACATTCCAAAGATCTACTCCTACGTCGTGAGGCACTACATTTATCTCAGGTGAAGCACTGAAAATGTTCTGCTTCATGTCACATAGCCAATTCCAGACTACTTCCTGAAGGATTTCCACTCAGCTTAGCTCCAGCTCGAACCATTTCATGTTCTTGCAAATGAAATTCTTTGATGATTACATGATGAGCAGGTCAGCTAATCGGTGTTCAGGAGCATGCAGATTGGCATGTACCCATGCCAGAGAAAGGCATTTCTTATCATGCTAGCTCTGGTTTCACAAGACTGCCACACACTTAAAAAAAAAAAGTGATACTGTACATCAGTGTCATGCTTATTAATATTTTTTATTTCATATTTACAATCTTTAGGGTGTTGAATATGATCAACCAGTTCACCGAAGGCTTGAACTCATGTGGAAAGCTGTGGGACACCGTGAAATCCAACTGGATTGATTTCCTGCCTATTTTTACCAAAACTAACAAACGGATATCGCGATCATCATTCAGGGCCCTGTTTGAAATCAACTGGAGTGAGAACGGTACTGAGAGGAGAGAGCAGGAAAAGGAAACCATCTACTATTGGGAGCTGGTGCTAAAGATGATTGAGGGTGAGTACCATCTTCTCAACATATGACATTTAGCAGACACTCTTATCCAGAGCAATGTACAACATACCCAGAGGAGCCTGGAGACCAGTAGGGGGTTAAGTGCTTTGCTCAAGGGCACTTCAACCATTCCTGCTGGTCCAGGGAATCAAACTGGTGACCTTTTGATCCCAAAGCTGCGTCTCTAACCTTTAAGCCACGGCTTCTCTTCATATCTTTCATTTCCTTCATGTTTTTCCATGTCAGCACTCGTACCAGAACCAGAGGTTTTCGGGAAGCAGGAAAGGATATGACATGAGGTCATTTTGGCTCCATCCTGTCACATGTGCATTGTTCACAGCCAATCTTGTGAGTAATTGTGTAAACCGGATTCAAAACAATAAGCCGTGCTTTTTTTAAATTTCCACAGACAAAGAAACCGAGCTGCGTTTCAAAGACCTGCTTGTTTTTATCATGGCGACAGATGAGGTTCCAGAGTTGGGATTCCCCAAAAAGCTCAGCATCCACTTTTACCAGCCTGAGAGGAAAGGCTTTCGTTTACCATTCACGTCCACTTGCATGATGGGACTGTTCTTGCCACGAGGGGTCAGGAGTCATGCAGAGCTCAACAAGATGCTGCTGAGAGCAGTGAGAGACTCGACTGGATTTGGACAATCATAAGACTGTATTTACCAAAAGAAATCTTTTTTTTTTTTGTGGCAACAACAGCAGTTGGAGTGACTCTCGAGAGAATTTTCTGTTGTTGTGACAAGACAAAGTGAACATGTTTATTGCTGCTGCTAAGAGCAACGTGAGGCATGACAGGATTTGGTAAAATCACAAGACTGTACTGAAAGGGAAAACACTTTCATTTCCAGGGTATTGAAACTAAAAATGGCTAAAACAGAAATAGTTAAAAGAATATAGTATTTATTCCCCCCAATAGCTCCTGTTCCACACTCCAGCCCAGTCGGTGGCAGTAATGCACCTTTAAGTTGGTTTGCCAACCACCAAAAAAAAAACCTAAAGAAGAAGAAAAAGAAAAATGGCAGAGCATGTTGCTGAACCAACCAAGGATGAAATAAAAACTCTACTCGAAAACAAAACCCCAAAAAATACAAAAAAAAGCAACAAAATATGGAATTAAAGTATTTGATGGTAAGAACGTATATATTTTATTTTTTTCAAGTATTGTTATTCTTATAGCATTTTTCACAAATTGCTACTGACATTTCACTGGTTTGTTTACATTCTAAGCAGAAATGATTTTGTCAGACATTTTGTATGAAGTTTTTAATTTATCGAATTTGCAAAAAATAAAAATAAAAATGCTCTGTTTCTCAAAATCCAGTGAATGTGGATAGAATAAAACAGTTATTCCACTCAATCTCATTGTACATGGCTTACAGCCAACTCGGCTCTACACACCTCGTCGGTAGGGTGACCAGACATCCCGGTTTTACTGGGACAGTCCCGATTTGGGGTTGTGTGTCCCGAGTCCCGACAAAAGTCTGTCGGGACACGGATATGTCCTGGTTTTCGCCACTCGCGATGTTTGCGACTGAGCAGCGTGGGAATCATTAGCGGATAAATGTCTGCATTTACTATTTTGATGAATTGACAGGAATTGCAAACTTTCCTGGTTACTGCCCCCTGGCCCTGTGGCATGGGTGTTTATTTAGCCACATTATTCCAGACAACAGAACGTGTTGCCATGCAACAATAAAATAAACATTAACTGGCGTGAATGTTCTTTGTCTAGCAGCTAGCAGCAGTAATGCCGCAGCAATTATGCCGCAAAGAAAATGTACCTTTTCCAAAGATTTACAGGGCACCCACCCCTTCCTCCGAGAGGTGCAGAACAATGCGCACAAAGCCTACTGCACACACTGTAAGTGTTGCTGTTTTGTTTGAGTGTATATTTACGGAAGCCGCGAGAGGCCCTTCATATAATCTTTTTTTATTCACCTTGTTATCCCGAGATAACGACATAATTAATTCAGGATCTCGAGAAAACAACACAACTAATTTGAGATCTCGAGAAAACAAAACAATTATTCCGTGATTTCGAGAAAACAAAACAATTATTTCATGATCTCAGCTGGATCACTGTATCTCCGTCGGTAGAGACGAAGCCGGGCCAGTCTTCTGCGGAGGTGCCGCGGACTAATTTTGAAATTATCCCTTATTAAAAGACTTAATGCAATCTCTCCCTGTGTCAACCCCTGACCAAAATATTGCCTTATTAGGTGATCGATTATTCCAGACATTCTAATGACCAAAGTTGCGTCTATACAGAATGAGAAATAGCCCCAAAGTTAGCATATCACAAGTCTCTTGGCGCACCTGAATGAACCATTTCTCAGCTGTTTACTCGAGATCATGAAATAATTGTTTTGTTTTCTCGAGATCACGAAATAATTGTTTTGTTTTCTCGAGATCTCGGAATAATTGTTTTGTTTTCTCGAGATCTCGGAATAACGGTTTTGTTTTCTCGAGATCTCGAATTAGTTGTGTTGTTTTCTCGAGATCCTGAATTAATTATGTCGTTATCTCGGGATAACAAGGTGAATAAAAAAAAGGATTATATGACGGGCCTCTCTCGGCTTCCGTAGTATATATTCTCAAATCACTTGTCTCTTTTTTGTTTCTGTTTAACATACCATTCTGACAGTTTGGCCATATTGAACAGCTTGTTGCACCTTCCATTAAAGTGTTCACTTTTGTACACATCTTCTTGCTTTGTTCATTCAGTTGTGGGGAATGGTTAGTAAGGTTGATTCTGACCTAGGCTATGTTGAGGTCACATATCTACTTTTTAAGTTCATGCTATAGTGCATACAATTTTAGAGATATAGCCTACATGTGCATATGCATTCTTCTTGGTGTTCTCACAAACAGGTGAAATAAATCAGTTTAAATTTGGCCTATGGACATAGCCTGGCCTATTCTCAGCCATTACAAAATCTGTTGTCTGACCATAATTTAACTGATCTGTATACCACTATGCTACTAGATAACAACATGCCTGTTTGTTTTATTTCATGTGAGATGTTGATAAATGTGAGCTTCAACAAAATGATAAGAGCACCTCTCTGAGTGTCACGTTTACGTAAAAAAAAGGTGTGTGTGCACGAGCATGGTCGCGCGCAAAAGTGTCCCGGTTTCAGACTAGGGAAATCTGGTCACCCTACTCGTCGGATATCAGCTCATATCATATACGACTCAATTTCATGGAATAACTATTAAATATGCTTGTTACAGTAAAATTTGTGGGCAAGATTATTGCCCGCTTCCTTCAAAAAGATGCGGATTTCATCTCGCAGTTCAAAGACCCTGGACAGCACCTTCCCACGTGACAGCCACTCGCTGTGAAACAGAACAGCTGTGTGGTCGGAGCCCATTTCCTCGCACAGTACCGAAAAAATCCAGGCTTTGACAGGTCGTGTTTTGATGTAGTTGACAGTGGCAATAACGTCGGTCATTACATCATTCAGCTCGAGACTCAGCTGTTTAGATGCCAGTGCTTCGCGGGGTATCATGCAGTGCATCCACTGCACATTGGGGGAGACGCGCTTGATGAGCGCTTGCAGCCCTGCCCGCTTCCCAGCCATAGCCTGCACTCCGTCAGTGCAGATCCCCACACAGTCCTCCCATTTCAGGTTGGCCTCTTTCAAGTAAGAGTCAATTATTTTAAACAGTTCTGCTGTGGCCCTGCCAGTAACTTTTTTGCAGAAAAGCAATTTCTCCCTCATGTCATCTCCATCTATGAATCTGACGTAAGTAATTAATAAACAGTCTTTGTTACTGTCAGTGGCTTCATCCATCTGAAGAGAAAAGTGGCTGTCACGCACTTTGTCATTAAGCTGCTCCTCTACGTCCTTTGACATGTCATAAATGCGCCTGCCGATGGTGGTGTTGGACAGACGAATAGCCCTTAGTTTGCTGGCTGCAGTGTCATCAAGCATAGTTGATACCATGTCCATAGCACAGGGAAGTACTAATTCCTCCGCTATTGTGTGCGGCTTTTTACACTGTGCCACTCGTTAGGCAACTTTATATGAGGCGAGTTGAGCATTTGCCGGCACGGATGCAGCTTTAGTAAATAGGGACTGTTGAGCACGGCAGTTTATGCGTTTTTGTCTGAAAAACTCAACTGGCTTGTCTTTGTGCTCTGGATGTTTTGTCTCCAAGTGGCGTCTTAGCTTGTTCGGCTTCAAGCTGTCACAAGCTAGCACTTTAAGACAGACAACACACTGTGGTCTCGCCTCATTACCCACCGTTGTACAGGTGAAGCCAAAGACAAGATATGCGTCGTCATATTTTCTTGTCTTTGCCTTGGAATGAACTTGCTTTGGAAGCACATTTGGCGATGCTTCATCCTCTGATTTGTGTTTATGTGGGAGCCCTGCGCCCTCTGCCAAAAGTTTCTCCATGTTATGCTAGCAGTGTAATTCATTCATTCGTTCCATCCGTGCCCCCCCTGAAATGGCTCTGCCCCCCCCCCCCCCCCCCCCCCCCCCCCACACACACACACACACACACTTTGCGAACCACTGCATTACATTATTGAATTACATCATTGGAATCCAGGGGTAATTCGAAAGGAGAATTGGGGAAATAGGGTATTTCCTGCGCTTGTTTTTAAGCCTTTGGGTGGCCATTTCTCAGTTTCTGACCTTCATGTCAAGGCCAGGAATGTAGCATCAGTTTAAACCCTCAACAGCGATGTAAAGCAGAAATGTGAAAATGGCCAGGTCATGTGAGCTTTTTTTTTTTTCATTGTAGTTTCTGTAGACAAAAAAAAAAGATAATATTATCTCTATTTATACAACATATAAAACCTGTGAGATGTGATTCAAAGTATGGGAAGACTTCTGATGTTGATGCCAAAGAGATCACACACACACACACACACACACACACACACACACACACACACACACACACACACACACAGAGTCCCTGGAAACGGAAAGTTCCACACTCTATTTGGAATGCCTTGATGTCCATGAGTCAGGCTGTCTGAACTTACAATACATAGAACAGACTCACATGACACACAAGCCCAGTTACTTTCTTCAGATTATGAACAAACTTTTTTCAAGCCACACATCTTCCATTTCTTCTATAGCATTTTCTTTCTTTGACGTAAACCTACATACACTCTCAGAAAACAAAGTACATTACTGTACCTTTAGGGGTACAACAGCTTATGACTGGGGCAGCACCCTCGAAGGTACTTATTTGTACCTTTTAAATACAGCTAGGGAACATACATGGACCTTTTTGGCCCTAAAAAGGTACACAGAGTTACCTTGAGGTCCAATAATGAGCCCTAGGGGGTACATTAGTGTAGACTGTATCTTGGGGGACAGAAATAGACTCCTACTGTACCCCTATTTCTGACAGTGTACTGTAATGCCTTTATAGCAAGCACAACTCCTATAAGAAGAAGAAGCCTTTATTTGGTCACATGTACACTCAAGCACAGCGAAATTGCTCCTCTGCATTTAACCCATCTGAAGCAGTGAACACATGCATGCACATACAAGTGAGCACTGAGCACACACACACACAGAGCAGTGAGCAGCTATGCTGCAGCTCCAGGGAGCAGTTGGGGGTTAGGTGCCTTGCTCAAAGGCACTTGAGCCATTATACGGGGGTGGGTTGAGTACTATTCATTCATTCAACTCCCCTCACATTTTCTTGCCAGTCCCGGGAATCGAACTGGTGACCCTTTGGGCCCAAGGCTGCTTCTCTAACTTCTCTAAGAAGAAGATAATAAAAAGAGGATACTCTAGGGTGGCACGGTGGTGTAGTGGTTAGCGCTGCCGCCTCACAGCAAGAAGGTCTGGGTTTGAGCCCCGTGGCCGACAAGAGCCTTTCTGTGTGGAGTTTGCATGTTCTGTCCGTGTGGGTTTCCTCCGGGTGCTCTGGTTTCCCCCACAGTCCAAAGACATGCAGGTTAGGTTAACTGGTGGCTCTAAATTGACCGTGAGTGTGAACGGTTGTCTATGTGTCAGCCCTGTGATAATAATAATAAGTTAAATTTATATAGCGCCTTTCAAAAAAAAACCAAGGACGCTTTACAATTATAGACAAGGAAAGAAAAAATAAATAATATAATTAAAAAATAAAAAATAAATAAATAAATAAAAAGTAAAAAGTCCACCAAGTAGGGGTCAGGATGTAATTCCCGTGGTGTAGCAGCCACAGTCCCACCAAAAGGCGCACGAAAACGAGTCCCACATCTCCAGCACCGCCGCTGTGACGCCGCCAGCAACATCACTCGAACACCACGCCATGGATCCAAAAAAGTGAGCAGAGAAGCACCGCCACGCAGAGCGCTGGTATGTCCAAACCTGGTATGCCGCGACGCCACTGAGCAACATCGCTCGGAACATCATGCCAAGCGTTAAAGCGCAGAGCGCTGGACAACCACGATGTAAAATGAGCAACGAGCTCACTGCAGTCCATAGCTGGGAGCGCAGGCATCACCTACGGCGAACCAATGCCTGGAGGGAACCGACGCCCAAAACTGGGTCCGGAGCTACACCACAACCGGCGGACAAAACACTCAAACAAACATCAAACTACACAAACACACAGAAAAAAAATAGAAAAGAAATAAAATAAAATAAAAAAGCTCTGGTGAGAAGCGGCAGCCAGAACACGCACGACGTACTCTCAACCGGAAACGGAAATGAAAAAAAAAAATGACCTGGCGACTTGTCCAGGGTGTACCCTGCCTTTCGCCCGTAGTCAGCTGGGATAGGCTCCAGCTTGCCTGCGACCCTGTAGAACAGGATAAAGCGGCTCCAGATAATGAGATGAGATGAGGATACTCTAATAAAGAATTGTCAAAAACAAAAAAGTGTCCTCTTGCCACCTTTCCTAAACCTTACCTGTATCTCGATAACCTAAAGTTGGTAAAGAAAAAAAAAAGCTACAACCAAGATATCAATAAAAACATGCAGGTTTTTTTGTTCTCTCCTCCATATCAAGACAAAGTTGTATAAAACCTAGAATTTTGACATAAGCCTTTTATAAAAATCTCCAGCATTGCCTTATAATGCACATGAATGTCCTATATGTTGGCACATTTCAAGTAAAGTCTTGACTCCGGTTTCTCTATCGCCTAATGAGTGACATATTAAATGTAATGTAGCCGCGCTTATCCTGTACAGGGTATTGGATTTATGAAAAGCGATATTCAAGGACATCAGCTCATAAAATAATTAAATGTTTCCTTTTCTTTTATGCCCTTCACCGGTTCATGTTGACTCATTTAACTATACACTGTAAAAAATAATTTGTTGTGTTAACAAAAGTGATTCACCTGGTTGCCTTAAAATTTCAAGTTTGTTGAAAGTCATATAGTAAGTTAGCACAATGCAACTTGATTGCCTCATTATGCCAACTTGCGTTTTAATGAACTCAAAATTTTAAGGCAACCCGGTTACTCACTTTTTTAATTCAAAACAACAATTTTTTATTTACAGTGTAGAAATAGATAGGGCGGCACAGTGGTGTAGTGGTTAGCACTGTCGCCTCTCAGCAAGAAGGTCCTGGGTTCGAGCCCCGTGGCTGGCGAGGGCCTTTCTGTGTGGAGTTTGCATGTTCTCCCCGTGTCTGCGTGGGTTTCCTCCGGGTGCTCCGGTTTCCCCCACAGTCCAAAGACATGCAGGTTAGGTTAACTGATGACTCTAAATTGACCGTAGGTGTGAGTGTGAATGGTTGTCTGTCTCTATGTGTCAGGGTGTACAGTACCCTGCTCTCGCCCATAGTCAGCTGGGATAGGTTCCAGCTTGCCTGTGACCCTGTACAGGATAAGTGGCTACAGATAGTTTCAGTCTGAAGCATCTTGAAGCACAGACCTGTAAAAGAAAAGTAACTTGCCCCAATTCCAGGAAAATCAGCCACACCTTCAGTCTTATGACTAATGTAGCAGGTGAAACAACCAGCAAGGTAGCAATAAAAGGAAACAAATAACTGCATATTCAGCTCTCCAGGATGAATTTCTGCACACATCCTTGTGAAACTAAAAGACTGGTACAGTGTTAAGGCCAATTTATGCTGACAACGCAGTCCTCGCAGATGGCGTCGCAGACAGCATCTGCGTAGCCCCCCCACCTTCGCAGACACTCTGCACGCACCTCCCAAAAATTGTGACCACCGCAGAAGCCTCGCAGACAGCGTTGCAGACAAGAGGGCTCTGATTGGTCCACTCTACATCCGCTGTACACGCACTTCCGCTTCCCTACTTTCCCGGTTTGGTTTGTTTTCACGACCGACATTTTTAAAAACAAGAGCGAAGATGGAGCATTTTGATGTCCTGAGGGTCGCGTTCCTCCATTTTGGGACCGCTTTCCTCCCTCTTGAGGTAAACGGTATGGCTCGATGGAAACAGCCAAACTCAAGGAGCTCAAACAAAAAACTCAAACAAAAAACATTCAGCAAGCAGCGGTTCTGTGAGTGGAAATGCCTTGTTGATGAAAAAGTAGAATGGCCAGATTGGTTTACCGAGACCAAATAAGCATTCTTTACAAACGTTGTGAACCGCGAGTTGGCTTAGTGGTTAGCGTGTCCGCCTCTCAATTGGGAGATTGCGAGTTCTACTCACGGTTGGGTCATACCAAAGACCATCATAAAAATGGTACCTACTGCCGTCTGGCAAGGCACGCTGCAATACAGATGCGAGTGGGGAGTCAAACTCTCGCGGTTACCAGAGGACCAGCCCCCCACTGTAACCCTAGCTATGGGAGAGGCCGAGGGCTATGGAAACAGAGATCGGCGCTGCCCTATGCACCGCATGGTGGGAAGGACTTTAATTTGATCTGACAAACATTGTGAGAAGAAAAGCTGCTGGTAGTCAAACAATATCAATATACAGGATACTCAGTGACAAACATGAGCACATCATTAAATATTTCCATTTTTTGTCACATTCATGGATCATTCTCAAATTCGGGGTAAATTTTGCATGTCCGAGATAAACCTTTTGTTATTTTCCACAAAAGAAACGTTTACTGAATCAATTTTTAACAATAATGCAAATTATGACAAACTTTCACCCATAGCAATGCTTGATGTACAATTTAGACCCAATTTATCCATTAAACATTAACTAAATGACTCCCAGCCCTCCCCCACATTATTGGCTGTCTTCGGTTACTGATTCATCCATTCAACTTGAATAAACATGAAGTGATTCAGCAGAGGTGGAAAGAGTACTAAAATATTATACTCAAGTACAAGTACTGTTACTCTGATGAAATTTTACTTAAGTACAAGTAAAGTTACCAGACAAAAAATCTACTCAAGTAAAAGTAAAAAGTAGATCATTTAAAATGTACTTTGAGTAAAAGTAAAACGTTACTTTTAACAATGGGTGTTTTCTGCCTCCATTGTGTTGTGCGAAAATGAAAAAGAAGAGGAAACAAGGATATATGTACATCTCAACCCAGATGTTTTATTTAAAGGAAGTGTATCAAATTGAATGCTTAGGATAATGCTGCATTAAAACTGAGACAAACAAAAAAGGTCAATACACACAGTCATGTCGTTTACATCGCCCTGACCACACACAAAGCATTGTACACGAAATATGAAAGTGAAATGTTGCACCGAAATCTCATAGCTTGCCTGTGTGCACTGTGTGTTATTGAACAATTCAATTCAAACATTATTTGTTTTGCTTAGTATTCCTTTCTGGCCTGTTGGATGTAGAATGGTAGGAGGACTGATCACGTCAGGTTGGCGAGCTAACTTGCTTGCATGATTAGCCAACCGAATAACAGACTAGTTACCGTTATGTTACAGTACCAACAGGTTGCTACTTCAACATTAGCAATGCCATCCACTATTTTTGGAATATAACCAGCCTATTGTCGGTTTTACTATGGAAAGGAAACATTATGATCAGGGGCGCAGATACATTTTTTGAACTGGGGGGGACAAAAAACTGGGGGGGACAAAAAACTGGGGGGGACAAAGCTGCCAGCAAACCAACCCCAACCCCGATATGCCTGTCAAACTTGTTGTGGGTAACCATAGCAACCAAGCTCGAGCTCGCAACCTGTGCAGTCTGAGCAGCTCAACCAACCGAATATCAGTCTTTGTTTTGTTTTATGTGAGTTGTTGCAACTATGTATACACTGCTGTGCACCTCAATAAACCGAATGGTAATTAGTCTTTTGATTTTTCCGTGAGGTTTGCCTTATGCAAAGAAAGACAGCATAGACGTTTTTTCTTCCCTATAAGTGGGGGGGACCGAACGAGGTGAATTTAAATCTGGGTGGGACGAATCCCACCCGTCCCACCCTCTATCTGCACCCGTGATTATGATGCCAATGACAATACTTACCTCAACATGCTTGCGCAGATTAGACGTCGAATTTTTGTATGCCGCAATGGTTGTCTTCTTGGGCACACATAATCTGCATTGCATAATGAAACTGTCACCCCTTTTCTCTACGAAGCTGAAGTGATCACGTATGTAGGGCCAGGGGTGCACTTCATTACTGGAAGAAATTGCGTTTTCTGCAGGGTCGTCCACCACAGGTTCCTTGGTCTCCTCCATGTCCGCAGGGGCGCTTTATCAACACCCATGGCCCAGGGCCTAGGCCCCTCATAGGCTACCTGTCAACCCTACCCTTACCGTTGGCCAGGAAAACACTCTTATTTTATTTGCAATACGTGTCAAGCATTTACAGTGTAAGCGCATAATTAGCCTAGAAGCCTACGATAGGTTACGTTTGGCTCAGCGTAGCTGCGCAAGGCCCACGCTCACATCGCTCAACACATCTGACCACAGAGGAAGAGAAGAACGCGTGCATTATCATTACAGAGCCGGTTGTGATTATTACCACGGACAGGACAGTGATACTGCGTAACTTTCACACAGGGGCATGGCCAGAGATAACCACACAAGCGCGCATGCGCTATAATGTAGACCTATGTGTTGTAAACATAAAACACACACACCTACAGACAAGTCCTTTTAAAAAATAAAATACATAAAAATAGCTCGGCGGCATGAAGACAAACATTCACTGCAAGTCAAGGTACTTGGCTCGGCGGCCACATGAAACGTAAACACCATGGACAGCGGCCAAACTCCTAAGTCTACAGACCGAAATACACGAAACCTAGTCCTACTAGGGTCTATTTTACCGATCTATGTTCAAGCATCATGCAAGTCTTCCTTCTCCTTGAATAAGACCATGCATTCAACTGCCTTTTTGACATGAAATACCACTTGCAACAATATTTCACACACTCCATCAAGAAAAAAGTTAAACATGATGAACACGGGCATACTGTTTTGAGCATACGATTTTTTAAAAAGAAACTAGCTACATCAAAGTCCTTCAATAAACCCATCCTTTAGCGCAAATGAGCTTAACCTAGTTCAAAGCATGACGCTAGCAGTAGCTGCATAAGGCAAAATCATGTGGGCCTTTCGTCAACAACAAGCCACTGCGGGCAAACATTAATACTCAAGTGTCCTTACCTTAAAACGTTGTCTTGACCACAGAACTTCTCAAGTATTTCACTTAAATCCACACGGGTTAGCAACACACCCAACACAGCTAGCGAGAAATGTGGACCTGCGCTAGGTTTGTATTGCTATTCCCCTCAGTATGCTTACTCTGTCTGCTGCCCGAACTGTGAACATTATAGCCTACAATCTTTTCATCAATTTCTTCAGTAGATGCCATTTTAGACATTTTATTATCCCCATCGAAATATGCTATTATACTAACAGGATTATAACTCAAATCACACGACACGTATTCAAATCACAACTGATTTATTTTACTGTTGGACAGATCATAGCATATCTAGCCTAGCTGCACATAGCCTAGCTGCTGGTAGGCTGATAACTGATAAGTAGCTGATATTCTGAACAGATTGGTGATCCTTACCTTAAAAAAGTCTGTGACTTTAGGCAACGATTCTATCATTACCTGCATCTCTCTCTTTTTTTCCTTTTATGCGCCCCGCTAACATGTGAACGCTTCATCTTTCAAAGCCTCTAAATTTGTGTCTCAGTAGTCTGCAGTCTTTGGCGCGCTTTCGTGCGTGACGTTACATTTTGTTCCATTTTACTCTGGTACAGTTGTGGGTGTTCGTTTCGCGAACCACATCCACCATGTCTCTTACAGCAGGCTACTGTGCGCTCATTTATTTCTAACCTTATTTCTATCCGTACATTAATGTAGGCCCATGATTCCGACAGTTTATTATTTTATTAATATTACAAGGCCCCTGATTGGCTGTGGCCCAGGGGCTTGAGCCCCCCCTTAAAGCGCCGGTGCATGTCCGCCATCGTCTGTGTGAGAATCGCGCGCACGACAACTGTCCTTCCCGTGATTCATTTCCAGAACGCATTTCCCCTTCTCCGTTTTAGCCTTTCTTTATTTTTTATTTATTTTATTTTTTTACTCAGTAACGGTTGTGATGTAAAATGTACCGAAGTACACTACTTAAAAGAAAACATACTTAAGTAAAAGTAAAAGTACACTCTTTAAAAATTACTTGAAAAAGTATAAGTACACAAAAAAGCTACTCAAGTACAGTAACGTGAGTAATGTAATTCGTTACTTTCCACCTCTGTGATTCAGTCTAACAATCTATTTTTTGGGGGGCTTATTCTATTAACTGTTATAAAATCAATTGCATAGAAAGTCCATTTTCTGTATTATGTAAAATTTCAGTAATAAAAAAAACATTTTTTTTATCCATCCCAATGTTCTTGTCAACTCTATTAACTCTGTTATAAAAGCACATAAAATCCACAAAGACTTTTAATAACGCGCATGACACCTGCACCGAGAGATGTCACTTCCTCTGGGGGAAAACTTCAGAAAGGCAGTGAGGTATGCTCTGTTTCTTCTCTCATTAATTGGAACCAAATGTTGAGGATACACCAACAGTAGATTAATTATTTGTAAAATCTGTTATTGTGATATCGGAGTGAATCTCTCACTCATTAAAAAAAAATATGATTAAAATCCAGAAAATTCTGTTTTTATACATGCCACATGGTAGCTAGTTTGAGGTTAGCATGTGGAGTTCAGACATTTCAGTAATTGGTGGGAAAATGTCAAGTCTGTTATCATCAGTTCTGTTAATGGATTGCCCGGTTTAATGATAACAGAGTTGATGTTGACTAACAGAGTCAACCCTTGAAATGTACCCGCAATTATAGAATGGGCCTTATGTGTTTAACTGTTTTGCTGTACAGCGCTATTAAACTATGAAACTGTATACAGGAATAGTATAAACACTAGAGTTAGAGCACAGGGTGGCACGGTGGTGTAGTGGTTAGTGCTGTCGCCCCACAGCAAGAAGGTCCGGGTTCGAGCCCCGTGGCCGGCGAGGGCCTTTCTGTGTGGAGTTTGCATGTTCTCCCCGTGTCCGCGTGGGTTTCCTCCGGGTGCTCCGGTTTCCCCCACAGTCCAAAGACATGCAGGTTAGGTTAACTGGTGACTCTAAATTGACCATAGGTGTGAATGTGAGAGTGAATGGTTGTCTGTGTCTATGTGTCAGCCCTGTGATGACCTGGTGACTTGTCCAGGGTGTACCCCGCCTTTCGCCTGTAGTCAGCTGGGATAGGCTCCAGCTTGCCTGCGACCCTGTAGAACAGGATAAAGCGGCTACAGATAATGAGATGAGATGAGTTAGAGCACACATAGAGAGAGCTTCAGGAAGTAGAAAGTAATATGAAGTAGGACAGTGGTATAATACCTGCATGTGTTGCAATACATTCTACATAATCTGAAGGAAGTAATAAGGAAAGTTATATTCCTCTCACAACTATAGCACTAGTCCAAGTATTTGGAAAAGGCCTGTGCCTATCGTACATACTGTGCAATCTGTCTAGCAGTAATGTGACAGTCATAAAATATGTTTCATATTTTAGATTCTTCAAAGTATCCAGCGTTTACCTTGATGACACTTTGCACACTATTGGCCTTATCTTAACCAGCTTCATAAGGTAGTCACCTGGAATGCTTTTCAAAAGTGAATTAGTTGACTAGTTTATTGCCTTTTTAATGCATTTGACATCATCAAACAGTAAATAAATAATAAAAATACAATAAATAGCCCCATTCCATGACGTATAAATCCATATTATGAATTAATATTGAGTTGAATTTGATGTCAGCAACACATTTCAGAAAAGTTGGGACAGGGGCAACAAAAGACTGAAAAAGTTGTGTAATGCTAAAACAAACTAATTAGGTTAATTAGCATCAGGTCAGTAACATGATTGGGTATAAAAAGAGCATCCCAGAAAGGCGGAGTCTCTCAGAAGTAAAGATGGGGAGGGGTTCACTGCTCTGTGAAAGACTGCATGGGCAAACAGTGCAGCAATTTAAGAATAACGTTCCTCAATGTAAAATTGCAAAGAATTTGGGGATCACATCATCCATGGTACATAATATCATTAAAAGATTCAGAGAATCTGGAGAAATCTCTGTATGCAAGAGACAAGGCTGAAAACTGACATTAGATGCCTGTGATCTTCAGGCCCTCAGGAGACACTGCATTAAAAGCAGACACGTGTCTGTAGTGGAAATCCCTGTATGGGCTCAGGAACACCTCAGAAAACCATCATCTGTGAAAACAGTTCATTACTGCATCTACAAATGCAAGTTAAAACCAGATATAAACAATATCCAGAAACACCGGCGCCTTCTCTGGGCCCGAGCTCTTTTACGATGGACTGAGGCAAAGTGGAAAATTGTCCCAAGATCTGATGAATCAAAAGTAGAAATTCTTTTTAGAAATCATGGACACCATGTTCTCCAGGCTAAAGAGGAAAGGGACCATCCGGCTTGTTATCAGTGCATAGTTCAAAAGCCAGCATCTGTAATGGTATGAGGGTGCATTAGTGCACATGACATAGGTAGCTTGTACATCTGGGAAGGCATCATTAATGCTGAATGATATATACACGTTTCAGAGCAATATGCTGCCATCCAGACAAAATCTTTCTCAGGGAAGGCTTTCTTCCTTTCAGAAAGACAATGCCAAGCCGTTTTCTGTACATATTTTGAAGCACGTTGGTGGTAGCATCATGGTGAGTTATTCTTGGTCTCCTGTTGCTTCTTTGACTAAATTTAATCGTGCTTCAAAATGTAACCAAACCCTGACTAAGTTTGTTTTATTTTGTTTTTTGGACAGAAAATACTATTGTTTAGGATGTGAAGCATGTGGGTGGTAGCATCGTGTTGAGTTATTCTTGGCCTCCTGTTGCTTCTTTGACTAAATTTAATCATGCTTCAAAATGTAACCAAACGCTGACTGGTATGTTTCCTTTACTCTTATCTCTCCACACATGCAATGCTTCAAAGTGAAACTAACCTGCAGTACTATAATGGATAAACAACTCAATAAATCCAAAGTAAAATGCCTGATTATGTATCATCCTCATGACTGCATGTGTTTTAATATAGCTTTATGAACAGTATATGGTGCTAAATTGCCTGACATTTAATGAATGAAGACGTTTAATGGCTGAGAGATTAAAATCTTTTTAACATGGTCAGTCAACAGGACAGGACCAAGTGAATGAGCACAAGTGGATGTTAGTGGAAAAGTAATCAGTCGTAACCAAACATTTGTAGATGCAATTGTGCACATTCATGGTTCCAGTGACTAATTAGTTACAATTGCTTGGGCGCCTTGGATTAACACAAATTTCACAAATAGACCACATTTTGCTACTGTAGGCTGATATAGTTAAGGCAAAATAAATAAATAAATTGGACTTGCAACACCAAACACTTATACAAGAAGGGACAGAGCAGGCTATACTTCCTGAGGAGGCTGCGGTCCTTTAACATCTGCAGGAAACTCCTGTGGATGTT
Organism: Neoarius graeffei; assembly: GCF_027579695.1. Taxonomy (NCBI): domain Eukaryota; kingdom Metazoa; phylum Chordata; class Actinopteri; order Siluriformes; family Ariidae; genus Neoarius; species Neoarius graeffei. The sequence goes on along the minus strand of NC_083578.1, from coordinate 16,828,467 downwards.
CTATCAGTCTGTGGTCGCCAGTGTCCTGTTTTACACCGTGGTGTGCTGGGGGGGCAGCACATCCAAGAAGGACACATCCAGGCTGGACAAACTGATCAGGCGGGCCGGCTCTGTGGTCGGCATGAAGCTGGACTCTCTGGTGACGGTGGCAGAGGTCTATGGACAAACTATTGAACATCATGGACGATGCCAGTCACCCTCTGCACACCGTCATCAGCAACCAGAGGAGTCTGTTCAGTGACAGAATGCTCCTTCCCAAGTGCAAGACGAACAGTCTTAAAAACTCCTTTGTCCCTCACGCCATCAGACTGTACAACTCCTCTCTGAGGGGGAGGAGGGGTAATAGGAGGACAGAGAATGGGAAGGAGCAGTAGCCTAGCCTAACGATAAGCAAAACCGGACAATGTGCAATATAATGTGCAATATAAAGTGCAATATCTCTCCTGCCACTGCCCCCTTCTACCCCCCTTTTTCTCCCTCCCTCCTTCTCTTCCCCATATCTTATTCTTTTTATATTTGTATATGTAAATACTTAATTTATTTTAATTTATCTAGAAATTTTCTCTATTTCTTTTCTCTGTTTATCTGTAATGATGCTGCTGGAATCTTAATTTCCCTGAGGGACCCCGCAAAAAGGGAGACACTGCATTAAAAGCAGACACGTGTCTGTAGTGGAAATCCCTGTATGGGCTCAGGAACACTTCAGAAAACCATCATCTGTGAAAACAGTTCATTACTGCATCCAGAAATGCAAGTTAAAACCAGATATCAACAATATCCAGAAACACTGCCACCTTCTCTGGGCCCGAGCTCTTTTACGATGGACTGAGGCAAAGTGGAAAATTGTCCCAAGATCTGACGAATCAAAAGTAGAAATTCTTTTTAGAAATCATGGACACCATGTTCTCCAGGCTAAAGAGGAAAGGGACCATCCGGCTTGTTATCAGTGCACAGTTCAAAAACCAGCATCTGTGATGGTATGAGGGTGCATTAGTGCACATGACATAGGTAGCTTGTACATCTGGGAAGGCATCATTAATGCTGAATGATATATACACGTTTCAGAGCAATATGCTGCCATCCAGACAAAATCTTTCTCAGGGAAGGCCTTCCTTCTTTCAGCAAGACAATGCCAAGCCACTTTCTGCACATATTAAAACTGCATGGCTCTGTAGTAAAAGAGTCTGGGTGCTAAACTGGCCTGCCTGCAGTCCAGCCCTGTCTCCCGTTTAAAACATTTGGGGCATTATGAAGTGCAAAATACAACAAAGGAGACCCCAAACCGAAACTTTATATCAGCCAAGAATGGGACAACATTTCTCTTGCAAAACTACAGCAATTAGTCTCCTCAGTTCCCAAACATTTACAGAGTCTTGTTAAAAGTAGAGGTGATGCGACACAATGGTAAACATGCCCCTCTCCCAACTTTTTTGAAACGTGCTTCTGACATCAAATTCAAAATGAGCATATATTTTCCAAAGAACAATAACATTTCTCAATTTCAACATTTGATATGTTGTCTTTGTACTATTTTCAATGAAATATAGGGTCTCCATGATTTGCAAAATATCACATTCTGTTTTTATTTACAGTTTACACCACGTCCCAACTTTTTTGGAATTGGAGTCGTATCTTATAGTGTATTAGCAAAGGAACAAATTTTGCATTAACATAATGCACTGTGAAAATGTATTTAGTCTGGAAGCATACGTTTAAAACTAGGTCGTGTGGTGGCTGTTAATTTTACATGCACCTGTCCTGCGTCATCATGTAGAATCCGAAAGTCTGAATATACAGTAATCTTTCTTTCATTGTTACTTCTATTGTTTTATCAACTGCCGTCTTGATTACATGACTGCAGGTGCAGGTAAACCAAGGTTTTCCAAGAATTCATGCCATTACTTTTTATCACATCTAAAGAAATAATACGTCAAAATGAAACTGAAAGTAAAGTATACCTGAATGTAAGAGACATGATATCAAGAATCATAAAGTCCTGTTTATTGCACAGGTGAGAGTAATATAGTTTTATGGCATGGTTGCTTTTATGTATATTATTAGTCCAGTGATAAATACTGGTTTACACAACTTGAATGTTAAAGCGCTAATAGTATCTGACAGAACACCATGGGAAATATAATGCCAACAGATTCTTGAAAGGTATACTTGTGATTGAACAGAATCTGAAGGTCTGCAAATGTAATAAGGTACATTTGTACTTCCTTCATTGTTACTTCATTTGTTGTCTCACCTGTCACACCGGTTACATGTCTGTGATATGGTTTAACAGCAACGTATAACATTTCATATTCTTATCTTTAATCATGGGCGGCACGGTGGTGTAGTGGTTAGCGCTGTCGCCTCACAGCAAGAAGGTCCTGGGTTCGAGCCCCGGGGCCGGCGAGGGCCTTTCTGTGCGGAGTTTGCATGTTCTCCCCGTGTCTGCGTGGGTTTCCTCCGGGTGCTCCGGTTTCCCCCACAGTCCAAAGACATGCAGGTTAGGTTAACTGGTGACTCTAAATTGAGCGTAGGTGTGAATGTGAGTGTGAATGGTTGTCTGTGTCTATGTGTCAGCCCTGTGATGACCTGGCGACTTGTCCAGGGTGTACCCCGCCTTTCGCCCGTAGTCAGCTGGGATAGGCTCCAGCTTGCCTGCGACCCTGTAGAACAGGATAAAGCGGCTACAGATAATGAGATGAGATCTTTAATCATAAATATGAAAACAATAATGTAAAGACAGGCTTCCTTCTTGCAATCTTTTAGATGAGCTTACTGTCATGAAGATGGCATGTGAGAGTTAATTGTGGAAAATGACAGGCCTGCTGTTATAGTTTTGCTTAGTGTTCCAGAATAACATGAAATAAATTAATTCTAGTTCTCGTAAAATTGAGCAAACTATTTTTTTTTGACAGAACATACTATTACTTAGAAGAAGAAACCTTTATTTGTCACATGCACATTTCAAGCACAGTGAAACTCATCCTCTGCATTTAACCCATCTGAAGCAGTGAACACACACACACACACACACTCAGAGCAGTGGGCAGCCACACCAGAGCACCTGGGAAGCAGTCAAGGGGTCAGGTACCTTGCTCAAGGGCACCTCAGCCCAAGGCCACCCCACGTCAACCTAACTGCATGTCTTTGGATTGTGGGGAAAACCGGAGCACCCGGAGGAAACCCACGCAGACACGGGGAGAACATGCAAACTCCACACAGAAAGGCCCCCACCGGCCGCTGGGTTCAAACCCGGAACCTTCTTGCTGTGAGGTGACCGTGCTACCCACTACACCACCGTGCCGCCCCTAGGATGTGAAGCATGTTGGTGGTAGCATCATGGTGAGTTATTCTTGGTCTCCTGTTGCTTCTTTGACTAAATTTAATTGTGCTTCAAAATGTAACCAAACCCTGACTAAGTTTGTTTTGTTCTGTTTTGCTTTTTGACAGAAAATACTATTACTTAGGATGTGAAGCATGTGGGTGGTAGCATCGTGTTAAGTTATTCTTGGCCTCCTGTTGCTACTTTGACTAAATTTAATCATGCTTCAAAATGTAACCAAACGCTGACTGGTATGTTTCCTTTACTCTTATCTCTCCACACATGCAATGCTTCAAAATGAAACTAACCTGCAGTACTATAATGGATAAACAACTCAATAAATCCAAAGTAAAATGCCTGATTATGTATCATCCTCATGACTGCATGTGTTTTAATATAGCTTTATGAACAGTATATGGTGCTAAATTGCCTGACATTTAATGAATGAAGACGTTTATTGGCTGAGAGATTAAAATCTTTTTAACATGGTCAGTCAACAGGACAGGACCAAGTGAATGAGCACAAGTGGATGTTAGTGGAAAAGTAATCAGTCGTAACCAAACATTTGTAGATGCAATTGTGCACATTCATGGTTCCAGTGACTAATTAGTTACAATTGCTTGGGCACCTTGGATTAACACAAATTTCACAAATAGACCACATTTTGCTACTGTAGGCTGATATAGTTAAGGCAAAATAAATAAATAAATTGGACTTGCAACACCAAACACTTATACAAGAAGGGACAGAGCAGGCTATACTTCCTTAGGAGGCTGCGGTCTTGGACTTGCAACACCAAACACTTATACAGGAAGGGACAGAGCAGGTTATACTTCCTGAGGAGGCTGCGGTCCTTTAACATCTGCAGGAAACTCCTGTGGATGTTCTATCAGTCTGTGGTCGCCAGTGTCCTGTTTTACACCGTGGTGTGCTGGGGGGGCCGCACATCCAAGAAGGACACATCCAGGCTGGACAAACTGATCAGGCGGGCCGGCTCTGTGGTCGGCATGAAGCTGGACTCTCTGGTGACGGTGGCAGAGGTCTATGGACAAACTATTGAACATTATGGACGATGCCAGTCACCCTCTGCACACCGTCATCAGCAACCAGAGGAGTCTGTTCAGTGACAGAATGCTCCTTCCCAAGTGCAGGACGAACAGTCTTAAAAACTCCTTTGTCCCTCACGCCATCAGACTGTACAACTCCTCTCTGAGGGGGAGGAGGGGTAATAGGAGGACAGAGAATGGGAAGGAGCAGTAGCCTAGCCTAACAATAAGCAATACCGGACAATGTGCAATATAATGTGCAATATAAAGTGCAATATCTCTCCTGCCACCGCCCCCTTCTACCCCCTTTTTCTCCCTCCCTCCTTCTCTTCCCCATATCTTATTCTTTTTATATTTGTATATGTAAATACTTAATTTATTTTAATTTATCTAGAAATTTTCTCTATTTCTTTTCTCTGTTTATCTGTAATGATGCTGCTGGAATCTTAATTTCCCTGAGGGAACCCGCAAAAAGGGAGACACTGCATTAAAAGCAGACACGTGTCTGTAGTGGAAATCCCTGTATGGGCTCAGGAACACTTCAGAAAACCATCATCTGTGAAAACAGTTCATTACTGCATCCAGAAATGCAAGTTAAAACCAGATATCAACAATATCCAGAAACACCGCCCCCTTCTCTGGGCCCGAGCTCTTTTACGATGGACTGAGGCAAAGTGGAAAATTGTCCCAAGATCTGATGAATCAAAAGTAGAAATTCTTTTTAGAAATCATGGACACCATGTTCTCCAGGCTAAAGAGGAAAGGGACCATCCGGCTTGTTATCAGTGCACAGTTCAAAAACCAGCATCTGTGATGGTATGAGGGTGCATTAGTGCACATGACATAGGTAGCTTGTACATCTGGGAAGGCATCATTAATGCTGAATGATATATACACGTTTCAGAGCAATATGCTGCCATCCAGACTAAATCTTTCTCAGGGAAGGCCTTCCTTCTTTCAGCAAGACAATGCCAAGCCACTTTCTGCACATATTAAAACTGCATGGCTCTGTAGTAAAAGAGTCTGGGTGCTAAACTGGCCTGCCTGCAGTCCAGCCCTGTCTCCCGTTTAAAACATTTGGGGCATTATGAAGTGCAAAATACAACAAAGGAGACCCCAAACCGAAACTGTATATCAGCCAAGAATGGGACAACATTTCTCTTGCAAAACTACAGCAATTAGTCTCCTCGGTTCCCAAACATTTACAGAGTCTTCTTAAAAGTAGAGGTGATGCGACACAATGGTAAACATGCCCCTCTCCCAACTTTTTTGAAACGTGTTTCTGACATCAAATTCAAAATGAGCATATATTTTCCAAAGAACAATAACATTTCTCAATTTCAACATTTGATATGTTGTCTTTGTACTATTTTCAATGAAATATAGGGTCTCCGTGATTTGCAAAATATCACATTCTGTTTTTATTTACAGTTTACACCACGTCCCAACTTTTTTGGAATTGGAGTTGTATCTTGGCGGCACGGTGGTGTAGTGGTTAGCGCTGTCGCCTCACAGCAAGAAGGTCCTGGGTTCGAGCCCCGGGGCCGGCGAGGGCCTTTCTGTGCGGAGTTTGCATGTTCTCCCCGTGTCCGCGTGGGTTTCCTCCGGGTGCTCCGGTTTCCCCCACAGTCCAAAGACATGCAGGTTAGGTTAACTGGTGACTCTAAATTGAGCGTAGGTGTGAATGTGAGTGTGAATGGTTGTCTGTGTCTATGTGTCAGCCCTGTGATGACCTGGCGACTTGTCCAGGGTGTACCCCGCCTTTCGCCCGTAGTCAGCTGGGATAGGCTCCAGCTTGCCTGCGACCCTGTAGAACAGGATAAAGCGGCTAAAGATAATGAGATGATATGAGATAATGCGCTGTGAAAATGTATTTAGTCTGGAAGCATACGTTTAAAACTAGGTCGTGTGGTGGCTGTTAATTTTACATGCACCTGTCCTGCGTCATCATGTAGAATCCGAAAGTCTGAATATACAGTAATCTTTCTTTCATTGTTACTTCTCTTGTTTTATCAACTGCCGTCTTGGTTACATGACTGCAGGTGCAGGTAAACCAAGGTGTGGCAGCGGGGGCGTGGTCAAGCACCGGTCTGTGACAGGAGGGTGGAGCTGGGGAAGGTGAGTGGCAGAATCGCTACACCTGACTGTAATTAACCTGTGTTTGTGTGTGTTTTCCCAGTAACCGCTCCTTATTTAAGGAGGCAGAGAGAGAGGAGAGGGAGCGCAACCCGGGTCCAGACGAGTGTGTGTGTGTGTGTGTGTATGAATGAGATTTCTTAGACTGAAAAGTTGGGAAAATAAATCGCCTTATCTGCCTCCAAGCGTTGTCCTGCCGTCCTTTGTGCTCCACCCACACTCGATACGCGCTACACAAGGTTTTCCAAGAATTCATGCCATTACTTTTTATCACATCTAAAGAAATAATACGTCAAAATGAAACTGAAAGTAAAGTATACCTGAATGTAAGAGACATGATATCAAGAATCATAAAGTCCTGTTTATTGCACAGGTGAGAGTAATATAGTTTTATGGCATGGTTGTTTTTATGTATATTATTAGTCCAGTGATAAATACTGGTTTACACAACTTGAATGTTAAAGCGCTAATAGTATCTGACAGAACACCATGGGAAATATAATGCCAACAGATTCTTGAAAGGTATACTTGTGATTGAACAGAATCTGAAGGTCTGCAAATGTAATAAGGTACATTTGTACTTCCTTCATTGTTACTTCATTTGTTGTCTCACCTGTCACACCGGTTACATGTCTGTGATATGGTTTAACAGCAACGTATAACATTTCATATTCTTATCTTTAATCATAAATATGAAAACAATAGTGTAAAGACAGGCTTCCTTCTTGCAGTCTTTTAGATGAGCTTACTGTCATGAAGATGGCATGTGAGAGTTAATTGTGGAAAATGACAGGCCTGCTGTTATAGTTTTGCTTAGTGTTCCAGAATAACATGAAATAAATTAATTCTAGTTCTCGTAAAATTGAGCAAACTATTTTTTTTGGTGTACCCCGCCTTTCGCCCGTAGTCAGCTGGGATAGGCTCCAGCTTGCCTGCGACCCTGTAGAACAGGATAAAGCGGCTAGAGATAATGAGATGAGAATGAGATTTTTTTTTGACAGAACATACTATTACTTAGAAGAAGAAATCTTTATTTGTCACATGCACATTTCAAGCACAGTGAAACTCATCCTCTGCATTTAACCCATCTGAAGCAGTGAACACACACACACACACACACACACACACTCAGAGCAGTGGGCAGCCACACCAGAGCGCCTGGGGAGCAGTCAAGGGGTCAGGTACCTTGCTCAAGGGCACCTCAGCCCAAGGCCACCCCACGTCAACCTAACTGCATGTCTTTGGATTGTGGGGGAAACCGGAGCACCCGGAGGAAACCCACGCAGACACGGGGAGAACATGCAAACTCCACACAGAAAGGCCCCCACTGGCCGCTGGGTTCAAACCCGGAACCTTCTTGCTGTGAGGTGACCGTGCTAACCACTACACCACCGTGCCGCCCGTATATTTTACATATATGTTTATATATACAGTACTGTGCAAAAGTCTTAGGCACATGTAAATAAATGCTGGAGACCAAAAATGGCTTAAAAATAATGAAATAAAATGTTTCAACATTAAAACAAATACTATAAACAGCAGTAAGATGACCATTTGCTTAAAAAAAATAGTAGTTTCAGGTCCAATGAGTGCAGTTTTATAAGGAAATGAACTGTAGGTTTTACTGAGCATCTTACAGAACCAGCCACAGTTCTTCTGCACACTTTGTCACACTCGCTTCTTCATTTTGCACCAAATCCCAGTAGCCTTCATTATGTTTTCTTTTTTTAATCTGAAAAGTCGTCACTTGTAATGTAATATGCTGCTCAGATACATTTTTTTTTTCTGTGACATTTAATTTTGTGCTGGAAAATGAACGAACGTTTGGAACTCTAAAATGTTTTTGTACTGACTCGATAATGTAGAAGTCATAAATTAGAAATCTGTAACAAAGTTTGTTTGAGAAAAAAAATTGCGCCTCAGACTTTGGACTGTACTGTATATTTATCTCCTTTTTGTACAGTGTCAATCCTTCAACTATTAAAAAAAAAGGCTGTTTTGTGTAACTTCGTATTCTGAGGTCAAATTCCTGTTCCCATCATGTCAGTCACTCTAATCTGAGATGAGAACAATTTCCTTATTTTTGACCTTCAAAAGAAAAACAGATGGTGCATCACATTTGATATCATTTTATTTATATCACAACATGCTTTGGTATATATAAATCGACACATAGAACTAAAATAATGATGATCATACCATTGCACTATAGTTCATTCATATTGCACATTTGTACATACTGTAAATATCTATCATATCATTATACCATTCCATACCCTGTCATTCCTATACATTTATATTTGTATATTACACTTATGTTATTTACTGCTATACACTTCTGGTTAGATGCAATCTGCATTTCGTTGCCTTGTACCTGTGACATGTGCAATGACAAAGTTGAATCTAATCTAATCTAATCTAATCTAATCTAATCTAATCTAATCTAATCTAATCTAATCTAATCTAATCTAATCTAATCTAATCTAATCTAATCTAATCTAATCTAATCTAATCTAATCTAATCTAATCTAATCTAATCTAATGCTGCTTGATCAGCCATACGGTTTCTGATAATATTAAATGCGATTGTAAATTGTTTTCTTATGTGTTGGAAAATTCAGCAAAAATCTATAACGCTGTACTGAACTAAAATATGAATATGAATAACTATACAACATGTACCTGAGACTTCATTTTTTCATTTGGTACAAGCTTTATTTCATCGTAATGTATCATGTCCAAGAAATCCAAGACCCGTATCACAACGTGTCCCATTACATGCTCCCTTACTTTTAACACATTTGTACATCAGATTGTATCCCATACTAACCCTGCCAGATTAATGCTTAACTGAGTTAAACATGCACAGTGAAATATATAAACTGCTAGACATTTTTATATTGTGAATATATAATCGTATTTAGAAAGCACTCTTGTGTAAAAGCCAATGGAGAATCCACGTGAGCTTTTTGTCCAAGGTATGAATGTATGACTCATCTGCAAACACTATGAAAAGGCTACTGGAACTTCCCTGATTCACCAGAAGAACTGGAAAGTAGATATACAGTGCTACTCTACACTTCATTATGGAAATAAAATTTAAAATACGACGTTGCTCACGTATTCTCCACATGGTTTCTGGGAAAATGTGAAAACTGAATGGTGTTTCTGCATTTGATTAAGAGATGCGGATGGTAAAGAAAAAAGCAGGAGTGACACAATGTTCTCCACATGCTTTTTGGGAAATGCACACTACTAGCTACACTCGAACCTGTGTCTATACAAGGTGGAGACACCGGTGACACCTTTCTGCTTTTGGAACTGAACCTGTAATTTGTGTACACCTGAAGTAGCACTAAGTATCAGCAATAACTGAGCTTATATTGAATGTTTTGATTATTCACTTATTCATTTTCTATACCACTTATCCTTCTAGGTCATGGGTGAGCTGGAGCCAATCCCAGCAGACATTGGGCGACAGGCAGGGTCCACCCTGGACAGGTCACCCATCTATCACGGGGCTAACACAGAGAGACAGACAGACATTCACACTCACATTTACACCTATGAGCAATTTAGAGTAGCCAGTTGGCCTAATCTGCATGCCTTTGGACTATGGGAGGAAACTGGAATACCCCGGAAGAAACCCATGCAGGCATGATGAGTACATGCAGACTCCACACAGAAAGGTCCCAGTCGACCAGCAGGTTCAAACCCAGAACCTATTTCCTCTGAGGTGGTAGTAATAACTACTGCAAAAGTTAGGTTAATATGATGATGATGATGATGATGATGATGATGATGATGATGCCCTTTATTGTCACTAGTCACATGTACCAGCGAAATTAGCCGTCAACCTGTCCATACATATACAACATACAATTGACATAGGGTAGACAGGACAGGAAGACAGGGATAAAGATAAAAAGAAAACACAACATGAGGAGAGATAAGGTTATGATGATAATAGGTTATGATGAGGGAAGGTTGAGAGTTGTGACTCCATAAATCAAACAGAAACTAACTTGTATGGATGTTCCACAGCATTAACTCATCTCGTCTCGTCTTCTTCCGCTTATCCGGGACCAGGTCGCGGAGGCAGCAGTCTAAGCATGGAAGCCCAAACTTCCCTTTCCCCAGACACCTCGGCCAGCTCCTCGGGAAGAACACCGAGGTGTTCCCAGGCCAGCCGAGAGACATAGTCCCTCCAGCGTGTCCTGGGTCTTCCCCGGGGCCTCCTCCCGGGGGGACATGCCTGGAACACCTCCCCAGGGAGGCGTCCAGGAGGCATCCGAAAAAGATGCCCGAGCCACCTCAGCTGGTTCCTCTCGATGTGGAGGAGCAGCGGCTCTACTCCGAGCTCCTCCCGAGTGACTGTGCTTCTCACCCTATCTCTAAGGGAGCACCCAGCCACCCTGCGAAGGAAACTCATTTCAGCTGCTTGTATCCACGATCTTGTTCTTTCTGTCATTACCCAAAGCTCATGACCACAGCATTAACTAATAAATGTAAATATGCAATAAAGATAAAGGCACTATGCACAAACAAACACACACCCATATTCACATCCTCATTCACATTAAAAGGAAAGTTATCTTCATAATATGATAAGGTAAATAATCCTCCTGGCATGCCCACAAAGACACAAGGAGAATACGCATAGACACTCCACACAGACAGTGACCTAAGCTCAGGACCCTGGAGCAGTGATGTGACCTGTTAATTAGCTAGTTTGTTAAATTTGCTTTATGTTGAGGAATTCCACAGGGCCATCTCAACCCTTTCCCTGCATTCCCCAACACCATCTCATCCCTGTCCCAGCATTCCCCAACACCGTCCCCACATTCTGCACCAGCGTCCCAACCCTGTCCCCACATTCCCCAATCCTGTCCCAACCCTGTCACTATATTCCCTACCACCGTCCCAATCCTGTCCCCACATTCTTCACCAGCATCCCAACAATGTCCCCACATTTCCTACCACCATCCCAACCCTGTTCCCACATTCCCCAACACTGTCCCCACATTCTGCACCAGCGTCCCAACCCTGTCCCCACATTCCCCAACACCGACCCCACATTCTGCACCACCATCCCAACCCTGTCCCCACATTCCCCAACACCGACCCCACATTCTACACGACCATCCCAACCCTGTCCCCACATTCCCCAACACCGACCCCACATTCTGCACCAGCATCCCAACACTGTCCCCACATTCCCTACCACCAACCCAATCCTGTCCCCACATTCTGCACCAGCATCCCAACCCTGTCCCCATATTCCCAGACACCGTCCCAAACCCTATCCCCATATTCCCCAACACCATCCCAACCCTGTCCCCACATTCCTCAAGACCACTCCAACCCTATCCCTGCATTCCCCAACACCGTCCTCACCCCATCCCCACATTCCCCAACACCATCCAGAATGTATATGGGTCTGTCTCAGAAACTGAGTACTGTGGGGGTAGCCCACTACAAATATACTCACAGTCAATAAACTATACGGTTTTGAATGGTGATGTTGGTTTTAATTTGAAATAAAATGATGAAAGAAATAGTACAGATAAAACAAACCTTTGATGTGAATATTCAGAATTTGGCAAAAATTCTGCAAATTTGTGGGAAAATGGCGGCTTGATCTGGGACATGATAAATGGTTGACTACATCGCATTCCCTTAAAAAGGTTGTAGTCCACTGAAAAGTCTACAGTTATCACTAATTGTATTTTAAGTCGTAACTTTATACACCTAAGGATCGGTGCGCTCACAGAATAATCATAACCGTAATAAAACATCATGCAAAATATATGATCACCGTCGTAACTCCATTTTCCGCAAACCCAAAACCAATACGTGTGTTTTGATCTAAACGGAAAGCCTCAGGGTCAAGGTCACGACCTCACCAAAAGTAGGAACTGAAAATCACTACGCTATATAAACATTTAGTTATAAATCTGCAATTTTATTTTTTAAAATGAAAGTTAGGTATAGAATATGTTTCTTACAGAATATGTTACGATGGTAGCTGGTCTTGTATGAATTTCTGAGCTATAAAATGAGTTGTGGTCTATTTTTTACCGTAGCGTGTTATTTGTGTGCGGGGAAGGACACACATTAACAATTTGCATGTGTAGAATGGAATTTTCCACTCCAGCAGTTAGAAGTTGATCGCGCTTCCATTTGCGGTCTCTCTGTTACGCGGGTGATCTGTTCGGACGTTATCACTGAAAAGGTGAGTTTTGACAGTTTTATTTTGTTTTAGTCTTGCAGTATAAGGCAACAGAATGTTTCTTTTTCATCTTACTTTCATATTTCGTAGTGTCTGCGTATTTTTGGCCAATATTTTGCAACCATGTTCAATTTAGATCCAACTTTTGATGGAATCTACGGCCAGTCATTTTGCCCCGCCCCCGCCTCGCGCTCCGTCCGGTGCGGTAGTGATGTCCCGTTGCTCGCGCGCCGCAGCAGAGACCCGCGCGACCTTCAGCCGGTACAGTCGCTGTTCTTTTACCACCGCCGTTATTCTCATCTTTCCGGTGTGTTCTTGATTTTTCCATTGTGTCCTATTTCGCCATATCAAATACCCAAAATGTATCATATTATTCATATTTAAGTGAATAATCAATTCAGTCATCATAACTTGGCATTTTTAACCCAAGCAATCACAAAGAGGAAATTTATTCAATATTTTCACTCCTCTGTGAAGGAGGGGCTTTAATTCTTCATGATGGAGTTATTTTATATGGAAATCAATTTTACAAAACCATTTGAATTGTAATAAAAAAAAATTTCCACAGTGGAGGCCAGATAAAGTGAGATACTATCTTTATTCTTATTAAACATGACAAAAGAAACATTGAGTGTTCGGTAAATGCAAAAAAAAAAAAGTAAAATTAGAACATTTATTTTTTTACCATAATGTCTCAAATGAGAGACCAGTTTCTGGGACGGACCCATATGTGTGTGTGTGTGTGTGTGTGTGTGTGAGTGAGTGAGTGAGAGAGAGAGAGAGAGAGAGAGAGAGAGAGAGAGAGAGAGAGAGAATATTTATTGATGTATTTATACATATTTGTCTCCTATTAAAAATAATTCAACAATTTTCACTTGGCAGGAATTTTCCCTAAAAACATTTGTATCCAAAGTACCATCTATCATGTCTTTTTTCTTCAGTTTTTTAGTTTAAAACATGATGCAGTATTGTTAAAGTTAAAACATTTCAGCCACAACGGTTTCCCCCTAAACCTCCAGTATGTATCACATGTATTTCATTGCCATCATTGGGAAATAACGTACATCCGTTTCAGCTGTTATCCCTGTTCCCACAGAAATCTGCAGTATTCCCCACATATCTATCTCTGTCTATGTCTGTCTGTCTATGTCTGTCTGTCTGTCTGTCTATATAGTTCTGTCTATCTATTTCTGTCTGTCTGTCTGTCTATGTCTGTCTATCTATCTGTCTATGTCTATCTGTCTATCTAGTTGTCTATCTATCTATCTATCTATCTATCTATCTATCTATCTATCTATCTATCTATCTATCTATCTATCTATTTCTGTCTGTCTGTCTGTCTGTCTGTCTGTCTGTCTGTCTGTCTATCTATCTATCTGTCTGTCTATCTATGTGATCATAGGAAGCAGGATCTGGTGCCACAGTTTGCGTTAATGGTTTGCATTAAATACTTTTTTCTTCTCTCTAAAACAGGAAGTCCAGTCACATGCGCCTTATTTACAGGAAACGGACCACTCGGAGTCGCTCAGCTCATCCCAGCTCTGTGAAAGGTGGCAGTAATTTCCCAGTCTCTTTCTTTGCCGCGTTTGGCTCCTCCCACTTTCGCTTTCGGGCCAATGGTGAACAATGTTTTGAGCACAAAGGCAGAGCACGTGCTGAGGTGCGCTATAAATGCAGCCCCCGGCCGCTCCGCAGCACTCTTCACTGCAGCTCAACACTTCTGATGAAGGAAAAGAAAACTAACATGGCAGGGGAGACCGAAGGTAAGACTTTTCAACACTCTTTTATTTTCATGATTTTGATGATTTAAGGATGTTATAGATGATTTAAGGATGCAGGTTGAAAAGTTATGACACGTTTCTTGCTACCATTATAAATGAAGAGTCTACTGGACTTGTGCACATCTGTATGCTGTATGACCACTAGTGTACCACGTGACCTTGGTTTAAAAAAACACCACACAACAAGGACGTCTTCTGATTTATTTTAAGAACATCAACCTTCAACCATCCATCCACTATCTGTAGCCGCTTTGTCTTGTTCTACAGGGTCGCAGGCAAGCTGGAGCCTATCCCAGCTGACTACGGGCGAAAGGCGGGGTACACCCTGGACAAGTCGCCGGGTCATCACAGAGCTGACACATAGACACAGACAACCATTCACACTCACATTCACACCTACGGTCAATTTAGAGTCACCAGTTAACCTAACCTGCATGTCTTTGGACTGTGGGGGAAACCGGAGCACCCGGAGGAAACCCACGCAGACACGGGGAGAACATGCAAACTCCGCACAGAAAGGCCCTCGCCGGCCACGGGGCTCGAACCCGGACCTTCTTGCTGTGAGGCGACAGCGCTAACCACTACACCACCGTGCCCGCCTTCAAAGATCTTATTTCTTATTATTTAAATGGCTAAAATTTTTGGATATTTATAGGATATTTATATTTCCCACTTATATCACAGATTTCTTTTTCAATTAATAATTAGTTTGAAGATATTAGTTATATACAGGGCGGCCTGCTTTTGAGTTATTGAGGTTTGGATTCAGTTATACTGAATTCAGTTTTGACTGACCAATCAAACAGGTTACTGTTTAAAAAAAAACAGCATTAAATATAATAACTTTGTAATAATGTAATAACTTTGCACATTTCATATGTATCACTCATTTCAGAAATGTGGATATAGCTGCTTTTGTGGATTTACATAAATGGACTTATACACTAAATGCACCTTGATTATGATCGAATTTGGTTTTGAGCAGTTTCCTGAACAGATGATGGATAGAAACAGTCTGAGTCTGAATCAGCTGTTCTTTCAGATCAACACAGGGAAAAACACGAATAAATAAAAGACCACACTGCAGGTGCACCATGAGTCTCAGGACTGTGTAAACAAAATTAATCTTTCATTCAGACAAAATCTCTTCGATAAAACTGTTTTTTTGGGGGGGTTATTTAAATTAGTTAGTAGGCTACTAATATGCCTATCTATTTGTTTTTGCCTGATTGATGTATGGATTGCATTAGTATATTCTCATGAGCAGTCAAATAATAGAGTTTTTAGAGATTAAAGATGCATAGCCTATTAACGTACCCTTAAGTGTACCAAGGGCGGCACGGTGGTGTAGTGGTTAGCGCTGTCGCCTCACAGCAAGAAGGTCTGGGTTCGAGCCCCGTGGCCGGAGAGGGCCTTTCTGTGCGGAGTTTGCATGTTCTCCCCGTGTCCGCGTGGGTTTTCTCCGGGTGCTCCGGTTTCCCCCACAGTCCAAAGACATGCAGGTTAGGTTAACTGGTGACTCTAAATTGACCGTAGGTGTGAATGTGAGTGTGAATGGTTGTCTGTGTCTATGTGTCAGCCCTGTGATGACCTGGCGACTTGTCCAGGGTGTACCCCGCCTTTCGCCCGTAGTCAGCTGGGATAGGCTCCAGCTTGCCTGCGACCCTGTAGAACAGGATAAAGCGGCTACAGATAAGGAGATGAGATGAGAAGTGTACCAAATGAACTAGGATGGAAAGTACCTTTTGCCAGGGAGAGAGTATGCTTGAGTTCACACAAACATTCCTGTCATAGTTTTCAGATAACATAATGAAAACAAAATTAAAGTCTGTGTTTTCCTTGCAGTTACTTGTCAGTCGTGCAGGTGCAGCAACCGCTGCCTGGGTCAACTCACCTTTCACCCTAGAGTCAAGGGGCGGCACGTGAAACTGAGTGCAGGTGAGCGGCGTGCCACCAGAAACCCGGCGTCGTTCTGTCACAGTGTGACTTTCAGCAACCGGACGCTGCAAGTTGGGGAGAAAGTGCGAGTGCGTGTGGAGCGCTGTGTAGACCAGTGGCATGGCGCGCTCCGCCTCGGCTTCACCAGTGTGCCGCCTGGTTTAGGCTCCGTGTGTTCTGTGGTCATTCCTGACCTCACGAACCAACAGGGATTCTGGGCGACACCGATACCGGAGAATTACTGCTTCCCCAGATCTGAGCTGTCGTTCTGGGTGACACGCACCGGATACCTTCGCATCCAGACAGATGATGGGTTTGAGCACAAACAAAAAATGTTGCACATGGACACGAGGAAGCCATTCTGGGCCATGATTGATGTATACGGCCAGACAAGACAGGTCCTCTTACTAGGTGAGTTTTATACATATATCAGTGTATCATAACATCATTAATCTATACACTCTCAGAAAAAAAAGCGCTAAAGTGTACCTTCGTCTTTTGTCCCTTTAATACACTATGTGGACAAAGGACATATGAGCATAATGGTCAAACTTTTTTGCTACATAACATAACAAATAAATCCACTCGTTCATACAATAAGATTGAATTCAATACTGCAACTTATAGTGAGTATTAAGGAATATTATCAGTGACTTCTTGTTTGTTTATGATGTACGGTATATTCCAGGCTCAGAGAAGACGACTTTATTCAGTACGCGCCGCTCCTGCTCCGATCCCAAAATCAGTGCTACAGAGGAAAACTGTGGCTATGAACAGATTCCTGAACAGACCCAGAAGAGGATGATGAAAAGACGGAGTCTTGAATTGAGCCGTCCGTTCTGTGAAAGCAATGCAGGTAAGAACGGGAACAAACATATCATGCTGCAAAAGTGCACCTCGAGGATCAGGACTTATTTCATTCCACACAAAATCTCTCCTATATGGCACATGCGTCCTTCATAATTTTTTCTCACAGCAGCTCTGACTCTCAATGGATAAAACGTACACGGCATTCTTTACCCAGGAGTTGATTAGTTTTGTCGGACAGCATGCCCCCTAATGTTTTACTTGCTGGTTAACTCTCAGAGCATGATGTCATTACACCTTCTTAGCCACTTACAGTACAGCAATCTATTGTTCTGCATTCACAGAAGTAAGCTTACTGACTTTTTTTTTTTCCTTCTTGTCTTTTTAGATGATGATGCGCTCTGTGTAGTCTGCCTCTCCGAGCCTGCCAGTGTGTACCTGGATTGCGGTCACACCTGTTTGTGCTCTCAGTGTGCCAAGAGGGTCATCAGCGACCTCGGGACGTGCCCGTTATGTCGGCGTTCTATTCACAACTAATGTTAAAAAAAAAAAAATATGCATCATGTATAGCCTATAAGGACTTTGGTATTAATATTGAAAACTATTGTATTATATACTGATGTAAATATTTTGTACAAAGTGTGTAAATAAATAATGCTAATATTTATGTATATAAAATCTATTTTTTAAATATAAAGATGTAAGTGTGATGTTTTTACGTGGACCCTGCCTCCTATTACATATTACTATCCAACACTCGAGGGCGTCCTGTAAGTACATTCAGTAGTGCACCATAATCCAGATCAAGGGTTTTCACAGACTCACCTACTGGAAGATTATAGGACAGCTCTAGACATGATCATCAATACAGATGTTGACATAAACTCGATACACTGCTATTTAGGCTAATCCATGTCACTGCATCAGCGCTATACAGTGACATGGATTAGCTTAAATAGCGCTACACACGGTGGTGTAGTGGTTAGCACTGTCGCCTCACAGCAAGAAGGTTCTGGGTTCGAGCCCAGTGGCTGATGGGGGGGCCTTTCTGTGTGGAGTTTGCATGTTCTCCCCATGTCTGTGTGGGTTTCCTCTACAATCCAAAGACATGCAGTTAGGTTAACATGGGGTGGCCTTGGGCTAAAGTGCACTTGAGTAAGGTACCTAACCCCTAACTGCTCCCCAGGTGCTGTAGTATGGCTGCCCACTGCTTCAGATGGGTTAAGTGCAGAGGATGAATTTCACTGTGCTTGAGCGTCGTCTTCTTTTGGCTGCTCCCGATTAGGGGTCGCCACTGCGGCTCTTTCGTCTCCATTGCTCCCTGTCTTCCGCATCCTCCTCTACCACACCTGCCACTTTCATGTCCTTTCTCACCACATTCATGTATCTCCTCTTTGGCCTTCCTCGTTTTTGTGCGCCTGGCAGCTCCATCCTCAACATTCTCCTTCCAACATGCTCTGCATCTCTTCTCAGGATGTGCCCATACCATCTCCGTCTCATCTCTCTTAGCTTAATTCCCAAGCTCTCCACATGTGCTGTCCCTCTGATGTGCTCGTTCCTTATCCTGTCCAACCTCCCATCGCAAACCTTAACATCCTCAACTCCGCCACCTGTCTCTTCGTTAAGGGTACGGTCTCCAATCCATTCATCACTACTGTCTTATACATCTTAACTTTCACTTTTGCTGGGACTTTCCTATCACAAATGACTCCCGAAATCCTGCTCCACCCTGCCTGCACTCTCTTTCTCACCTCACTATCGCAGCCCCCGTTTTCCTGCACAGTTGACCCCAGGTACTTGAATTCACCAACTTCCTTTAACTTTATTTCACTGTGCTCGAGTGTGCATGTGACAAATAAAGGCTTTTTCTATAAGGATCATGTTTTTCTTTCAGGCTGTTAGGAAAATCCAAGCTGAACCTGTCTAACCCAGTGACATCACTGGGTTTTCCAAATGTTTTAGCCAATACTGTTACTTTTGTGTTACAGGCACAAAAGTATGTTCTGATGAAAGACTGTGGTGTATGGCTTTATTTTATACTGGGGCCCTTTTTTGTTCTCTAGGTTTAATATATGGTGTAACAGATAAAACAGATCATCATCCTAATAATTAATATATCATTATATAACATTCTAGAGTACGTATTTATTTGTTTGTTGTTCATTTATGTATTCATCCATCCATGCACTCATTTTTGCTGTAGGTCAAGGCAATTCCTGTAAACATTTCACTGCAGCAGTCAGGGTTCTTCCGGGTCTGCTCTTCTGTCCAATCACGTAGCTTTATGCAAATTTCACAAATTCATCTGCTTTCATTGGTCGAGTTAAACCAGTCAGTGAAATTCCTGCATTCCAGCCTTCATCCTCATTCCCACATGAGTTCTAGTCTATAGTAAAAATGTCTTCCCAGTCACATGTGGACTACAGAAGTATGAACTGAATGTTCTACACATGACATGTCCAGCAGGAAGAGGACTGGGATTCAGCAGTAAAAATAATATCTCACATAATACAGGGGTTGACCTTGACAGGAGGTAAATACAGGACTCATCTCATCTCATCTCATTATCTCTAGCCGCTTTATCCTGTTCTACAGGGTCGCAGGCAAGCTGGAGCCTATCCCAGCTGACTACGGGCGAAAGGCGGGGTACACCCTGGACAAGTCGCCAGGTCATCACAGGGCTGACACATAGACACAGACAACCATTCACACTCACATTCACACCTACGGTCAATTTAGAGTCACCAGTTAACCTAACCTGCATGTCTTTGGACTGTGGGGGAAACCGGAGCACCCGGAGGAAACCCACGCAGACACGGGGAGAACATGCAAACTCCACACAGAAAGGCCCTCGCCGGCCACGGGGCTCGAACCCGGGCCTTCTTGCTGTGAGGTGACAGCGCTAACCATTACACCACCGTACCGCCTAAATACAGGACTCCCTCAGAAAATAAATACATTAATTAAAAGTAATAGAGTTGTTATTCCTTTTTTTTCCTTTCAAAATGCTCAATTTTATCAAGAAAACGAGATGTCAGGAAATTTACTTAGGGTCATGTGATTGCTAATGTAAGTGTAAATGTATAACAACAACAACAATAATAATAATAATGGGCGGCACGGTGGTGTAGTGGTTAGCACTGTCGCCTCACAGCAAGAAGGTCCGGGTTCGAGCCCCGTGGCCGGCGAGGGTTTGCATGTTTGCATGTTCTCCCCGTGTCCGCGTGGGTTTCCTCCGGGTGCTCCGGTTTCCCCCACAGTCCAAAGACATGCAGGTTAGGTTAACTGGTGACTCTAAATTGACCGTAGGTGTGAATGTGAGTGTGAATGGTTGTCTGTGTCTATGTGTCAGCCCTGTGATGACCTGGCGACTTGTCCAGGGTGTACCCCGCCTTTCACCCGTAGTCAGCTGGGATAGGCTCCAGCTTGCCTGCGACCCTGTAGAAGGATAAAGCGGCTAGAGATAATGAGATGAGATGAGATAATAATAATAATGAAAAACTGATCATTTCAATGCCCCCTGTTCTACCCCAGAATTACAGCATAAACAGTTAAACATGACTACAGCAGTTTTAAATGTTTTTTCTTCTCCCTCCTTCTTTTCCCCTTCTTGCAGTCATTCGTCAAACAGCGTACTTTTTTTTTACCTTCTCCAGTCAAGCATGAACACCTAACTTACACAATGGTGAACTCTCCTGCAGCATGCTGTATTTTCCCCTTTTCATGAGGCGTCTCAGCACGTGCTCTGGGTTTGTAGTTCAAACAGCACCATTGGTCCGAAAGCGAAAGTGGGAGGAGCCACATACATTAAGGGAGGAGCTTGGAAAAGTACTAACTTCCAAAGAGTCCGGATGAGCTGAACGGCTGGCAATGACTTCACTGTAAACACCGAGCATGTGACACAACATCCGTTCTTGGAAAAATACATCTTTCACATTCTCGGGTAAAGCGAGCTGTGGCACCAAGTCCTGCTTCCTATAATCAGATAGATAGATAGACTGATAGACAGACAGACAGACAGACAGATAGATAGATAGATAGATAGATCGATAGATCGATAGATAGATAGATAGATAGATAGACTTGCTGACTTTAGGACTGCAGTTGACTTGCTGACTTTGGGACTGCAGTTGTCGTGAACGGTTTTGCGCTTGGGTTTCCATCGGTGGGGCATTTATAGCATCAACGAAGCTGACTTTATGTTAGGACTGTTAATGTTATAGTCATGTTGTCTGTTGTTGCCCGGATGGGGATGGGTTCCCTTTTCAGTCTGGTTCCTCTCGAGGTTTCTTCCTCATGTCGTCTGAGGGAGTTTTTCCTTGCCACCGTCGCCACAGGCTGCTCATTGGGGATAGATTAGGGATAAAATTAGCTCATGTCTTAAGTCGTTCAAATTCTGTAAAGCTGCTTTGCGACAATGTTTATTGTTAAAAGCGCTATACAAATAAACTTGACTTGAAACTTGATAGATAGATAGATAGATAGATAGATAGATAGATAGATAGATAGATAGATAGATAGATAGATAGATAGATAGATAGGTTGGCAGACAGACAGATAATTAGACAGACAGACAGGCAGGCAGGCAGGCAGATAGATAGATAGATAGATAGATAGATAGATAGATAGATAGATAGATAGATAGATAGATAGATAGATAGGCAGGCAGGCAGATAGATAGATAGATAGATAGATAGATAGATAGATAGATAGATAGATAGATAGATAGATAGATAGGCTGGCAGGCAGGCAGGCAGATAGATAGATAGATAGATAGATAGATAGATAGATAGATAGATAGATAGATAGATAGATAGATAGATAGATAGATAGGCAGGCAGGCAGATAGATAGATAGATAGATAGATAGATAGATAGATAGATAGATAGATAGATAGATAGATAGGTTGGCAGGCAGGCAGGCAGATAGATAGATAGATAGATAGATAGATAGATAGATAGATAGATAGATAGATAGATAGATAGATAGATAGATAGATAGATAGATAGATAGGTTGGCAGACAGACAGATAATTAGACAGACAGACAGACAGGCAGGCAGGCAGGCAGGCAGGCAGGCAGATAGATAGATAGATAGATAGATAGATAGATAGATAGATAGATAGGCAGGCAGGCAGGCAGATAGATAGATAGATAGATAGATAGATAGATAGATAGATAGATAGATAGATAGATAGATAGATAGGCTGGCAGGCAGGCAGATAGATAGATAGATAGATAGATAGATAGATAGATAGATAGATAGATAGATAGATAGATAGATTGGCAGACAGACAGACAGACAGACAGACAGATAGATAGATAGATAGATAGATAGATAGATAGATAGATAGATAGATAGATAGATAGATAGGCAGGCAGGCAGGCAGGCAGATAGATAGATAGATAGATAGATAGATAGATAGATAGATAGATAGATAGATAGATAGATAGATAGATAGATAGATAGGCAGGCAGGCAGGCAGGCAGATAGATAGATAGATAGATAGATAGATAGATAGATAGATAGATAGATAGATAGATAGATAGATAGGTTGGCAGGCAGGCAGGCAGATAGATAGATAGATAGATAGATAGATAGATAGATAGATAGATAGATAGATAGATAGATAGATAGATAGATAGGCAGGCAGGCAGGCAGGCAGATAGATAGATAGATAGATAGATAGATAGACAGACAGACAGACAGACAGACAGACAGACAGACAGATAGATAGATAGATAGATAGATAGATAGATAGATAGATAGATAGATAGATAGATAGGCAGGCAGGCAGGCAGGCAGGCAGGCAGGCAGGCAGATAGATAGATAGATAGATAGATAGATAGATAGATAGATAGATAGATAGATAGATAGGTTGGCAGGCAGGCAGATAGATAGATAGATAGATAGATAGATAGATAGATAGATAGATAGATAGATAGATAGATAGATAGATAGATAGATAGATAGATTATCCTTGGGATTATCATTTCGACATTGGCGAGTGCTTTTGTAAGCTGCAGGGCTGAAAAGCATCCCCACTCCTCCAGTCGTAGCGTTGACTCTATTTTTCCATGCTGAGCAGGTGATCAGTCTCCAATCTCCACGAGAGTGTACCATGGTGGTTAGGTCATCATGAGTGAACCTGTGCTCTTGCATGCATACAATGTCGTGATTTGTGGCTTCAGCACATGCAATCATTTCGGGGATTTTCTCAACCTTCTGGAGTGTCTGTACGTTGAGGGTGCCAACAAAGATATCTTTTTTCCCTTTCATTAGCCTTGGTGTAGCTGTCTTATCATTAATTTCATCATCATAGTCGTCGTCATCATCATCCTTCCCAAACTAAACTACCAATACAGAAAGCATTGAAAATAATGGTATTGTTTCAATAAAAAAGAACAAGAAACAAAGAAAGCAAGCAGGCTGCAGACACCAGAAATCTATGACTGTCTGTGGAGCACTGAAAATATTGTTACAAACAAACAAACAAACAAACAAACAAACAAACAAACAAACAAACAAACAAACAAACAGACTAAAGAATAAAAAAACAAAACACCTAGGTCTGCATATAGCACTGAAAATGTTGTTGCAATCAATCAAACAAACAACCAGACAAACAAACAGGCTACAGAAACCTAAAACCTCTGACTTTCTATGTAGCATTGAAAATATTGTTGCGAACAAACAAACAGACAGACAAACAAACTAAATTAGACACAGAAAGCACTGAAAATAAAGGTATTCCTTCAAGAAAAAGAACAAAAAATAAATAAAAAAGTAAACAAGCAGACTACAGACACCAAAAATCTATGAACATCTGTGTAGCATTGAAAATATTGTTGCAGACAAGCTAACAAACCACCAAACAGGCTAAAGAATTCAAACAACCATGTCTGTGTAGCACTGAAATTGTTGTTGCAATCAATCAATCAATCAATCAATCAATCAATCAATCAATCAATCAATCAATCAATCAATCAATCAATCAATCAATCAATCAAACAGGCTACAGAAATCCATAAGCAATGTGTAACTTTGAAAGTGAATACACTACCGTTCAAAAGTTTGGGGTCACTTTGAAATGTCCTTATTTTTGAAAGAAAAGCACTGTTCTTTTCAATGAAGATCACTTTAAACTCATCAGAAATCCACTCTATACATTGCTAATGTGCTAAATGACTATTCTAGCTGCAAATGTCTGGTTTTTGGTGCAATATCTCCATAGGTGTATAGAGGCCCATTTCCAGCAACTCTCACTCCAGTGTTCTAATGGTACAATGTGTTTGCTCATTGCCTCAGAAGGCTAATGGATGATTAGAAAACCCTTGTACAATCATGTTAGCACAGCTGAAAACAGTTGAGCTCTTTAGAGAAGCTATAAAACTGACCTTCCTTTGAGCAGATTGAGTTTCTGGAGCATCACATTTGTGGGGTCGATTAAATGCGCAAAATGGCCAGAAAAATGTCTTGACTATATTTTCGATTCATTTTACAACTTATGGTGGTAAATAAAAGTGTGACTTTTCATGGAAAACACAAAATTGTCTGGGTGACCCCAAACTTTTGAACGGTAGTGTATGTGAATATGAAGATGTTTTCCTTTTTCAAGACCAACTGTATATTCAGGTACGTGGTACGGCTATGGGGGCATGTTTCGCTCCAAATTATGCCAATCGTTTTTTAGGTCTATGGGAGAAGGATTTTGTCCAGTGTAACACCTACAGTGACAAGATAAAATGTTGGGGGAGGTATATTAACGATATTCTGTTGATTTGGACTGGTTCTTATGATGAGTTGCTATTGTTTTATGATTTCTTGAATGATAGAAATGTAAGATTGTCTATGGAAAATTCTAAAACTATGGTTAATTTCCTAGACCTAACCATCTTTAAAGGTCAAGATGGCCAGCTCCACACCAGAGTGTATTGTAAACCAACAGACAAAAATACTATGTTAAGAGCAGATAGCTTTCATCCAGCTTGGTCTTAAGAATAACATACCTCTTGGACAATTTCAACGCCCTAGACGTATTTGTGATACGAACCAGGAGTATGAAAAGCAGGCTAAAATCATGTCAAATTGATTTACACAGAGGGGTTATCAAACAGAGGTAATACAGAATGCTTACAAAAAAGCCCACTCCACCTCAAGATTGGAGTTATTCCAAAAAAAGAAAAAACAGTCACCTAGTCAAGAGCAGGTTTATTTTGTTACCAAATATAGTAGTTTAGCCAATCCCATAAAAAGAGTAATATTTTCAAATTGGAATCTTATTAAAAGTGACCCCATTCTTAGACAGGTGTTTCCGGTCCCTCCAAAAATTAGTTTTAGGAGGGCCCCCACTCTGCGAGACAAGTTGGTACCAAGTCATCTTAGCGTGAGCAAAGACTACTTGGCTCCACAGACAAATGCAGGGTACACACAAATGTGGTTTTTGCAATCATTGTTCAAACATCAAAGAGTGCAAACAGTTTGTTGATTTTAAATCAAATAAGATGTATACCATACAAGCATTCATCAATTGCCACACCACATTTGTGGTATATCGTTTATCCTGTTTATGTGGTTGTTTTTATATAGGCCGAACGAAGAGGCGACTTAAAGACAGAATCTCTGAACATAAGACCGCCATTAGAAAGGCTAATTTTGATTATCCTATTGCCAAACATTTTTATAATGTGCATAATAGCGATCCAGATAGTATCATGGTTGAAGGTCTGGAGACCATTAAGGAGAACATTAGGGGTGGTGATAGATTAAGGTTATTATTACAGAGAGAAATGTTTTATATATACAGTTTACAGGCTACAACATATCCAGGGTTAAATGAAGAAATTGATTTTAGTCCTTTTCTGTAATGGTCTATTGTCTGATTGTCTTTTTCTAAGTGTTTTCTTTTTCGTGCTCATATGGACTTAATGGCGGCACGGTGGTGTAGTGGTTAGCGCTGTCGCCTCACAGCAAGAAGGTCCGGGTTCGAGCCCCGTGGCCGGCGAGGGCCTTTCTGTGCGGAGTTTGCATGTTCTCCCCGTGTCCGCGTGGGTTTCCTCCGGGTGCTCCGGTTTCCTCCACAGTCCAAAGACATGCAGGTTAGGTTAACTGGTGACTCTAAATTGACCATAGGTGTGAATGTGAGTGTGAATGGTTGTCTGTGTCTATGTGTCAGCCCTGTGATGACCTGGCGACTTGTCCAGGGTGTACCCCGCCTTTCGCCCGTAGTCAGCTGGGATAGGCTCCAGCTTGCCTGTGACCCTGTAGAACAGGATAAAGCGGCTAGAGATAATGAGATGAGATGAGATATGGACTTAATCTAAGGGGTATTGCCATCTAGTGGCTTTTTCTTGAACTGCATACCTGTGAATTCATTACCAGTTTGCATTCAGGTGTTTAAAATTGGTTTACCTCTTAAGCGGACATTGTTTGTTGGAGCAGCATGCCCTGAAGAAGGCTGTCTGTGCTGCTATGCATGGGTTGCTGCTCAGCTCATGGTTTCTGTATGAAATAGCCATGTAAAATAAAGGCTTTTTTTTATATAATTGGATATGAAGAGTGCCTTGGATTCCTTCTTTTTTCAAAAGTGAACATGTTTGAACAAACCAAGTAAGCAAACATACCAGGCTACAGATACCCACACACTATGACCGTCCATGAACATGATGTTTTAAACAATCAAACAAACAAACAAGCTACAGAAATCCATAAGCTATGATTGGCTGTGTAGCTTTGAAAGTGAATATGTTGTTCGAACAAACCAACCAACCAACCAACCAACCAAACAAGCAAGCAAACATACCAGGCTACAGATACCTACACACTGACTGTCCATGCATAATTGAAAATTAACATGATGTTTTAAACAAAACAAACAGGCTACAGAAATCCATAAGCTATGATTGTCTGTTTAGCTTTGAAAGTGAATATGTTGTTCGAACCAACAACCAACCAACCAACCAACCAAACAAACATACATACCAGGCTACAGATACCCACACACTATGACTGTTCATGCATAATTGAAAATGAATATGATGTTTTAAACAAACAAACCAACAAACCAACCAGACTACAGATATCCAAAAGCTATGACCCTTAAAGTGTTGTTTAAAAAAATCCTTTATACAGTATTTAGCACTTCGGACGGCACGGTGGTGTAGTGGTTAGCGCTGTCGCCTCACAGCAAGAAGGTCCGGGTTCGAGCCCCGTGGCCGGCGAGGCCCTTTCTGTGCGGAGTTTGCATGTTGTCTGCATGGGTTTCCTCTGGGTGCTCCGGTTTCCCCCACAGTCCAAAGACATGCAGGTTAGGTTAACTGGTGACTCTAAATTGACCGTAGGTGTGAATGTGAGTGTGAATGGTTGTCTGTGTCTATGTGTCAGCCCTGTGATGACCTGGCGACTTGTCCAGGGTGTACCCCGCCTATTGCCTGTAGTCAGCTGGGATAGGCTCCAGCTTGCCTGCGACCCTGTAGAACAGGATAAAGCGGCTACAGATAATGAGATGAGATGAGACCACCTGTGGTACCTCGTGTCAGTTATGGATAGCAAAACCACCTGAGAAATAGTAGGACATCTATATTTAAATGTGAAGGGAAGCCATGGCCTAATGGCTAGAGAAGCAGCTTTGGGACCAAAAGGTTGCTGGTTTGATTCCCTAGACCAGCAGGAATGGCTGAAGTGCCCTTGAGCAGGGAACCTGCTCCCCAGGCTGCTCTGGGTATGTTGTTCGCTCTGGATGAGAATGCCTGTAATGTAATGTGATGTAAGTGTATGAAGGAACTTGTGTGGGCTTCCGGGTTTAACCAGCAGAGGGCGACAGATGCAAATTTAAGAGTAGGATCCTGACGATCATTGTGCCTTCTTACTCCTGAAGTGAAACACTGAGCTCTGTAAAAGGAAATGTGAAGTTAGTTCAAGACAAGCCAGGGGTGGGTTTCCCAAAAGCCTCTTAATGCTAAGTGTGTCTTAACTAGGAGAGAGAGTGTTCATTGTGCTGCTCGCTCTACCATTTAATGATGACCTTTGTGCTGCGATGCTTTAGGGAAACCCACCCTAGTTCAGTTAACAGTATTATCTCGGTTGCATGACTATGGAGAGGCAAAGGGAAAGGTTGGGAAGATGGGGGGAAAAAAATGAGGGATATGACCTTTAGTTGTTGCTTACGCAGTTGGGCTGTTAAATATTTATTTTATATGGAAGGAGTGAATGGAGAAAGAAAATGAAGAGAGGGAAGAAGAGCAGCTAGGAGAGAAAGAAAGCACATTAGGAGAAATGAGAGTAAGACAAAAACAGTGAGAGAGAAAGAGACATTAATGTTTGTGAGAGAAATGTTGAAGTATGTGTGCTGCTCTTTACTCGGAGTGATTACTCAAAAGACATATTAATGCCAAGCAGCTTGAGTAAATGAGCTCCTCTCCCATCACATCAATGCTATTGTCCATTACTTTCATCTGGTCTTCTTCCCAAACCATCTCGGTTTCGGCCTTTCTCAGCCTTTTCCTGCTCTGTATTTCATTTGGCAATTTGATGGCAAGTTCCTAGTGATCAAAAAGTTATTTTCCTTTCTCCAGGAGGCTTTGTTTTGCTGTCTTTATTCAAATTTAAAGGGAAAGAATTCACCCTGAGCAACGTGCATCGTCATCTTTCGAAAGTGTCCAAGATTTATTTCATTCTGACTTCTGTCATTTTCAACTTCCGTCACTGACACGTTGCTCTGTTTTCACTTTGGTTCAACAATGTTATTTGAATGATAGTGTAACCTGCACTGATTTTGCGCTTGTTTGACCTTTACCTAAAGACAACAGTGCAGCGGCGCTTTAGTTCTTTAGTCTCTCCAGCTCTCTCTCTCTCTCTCTCATCTACTCGTTTGTAAACTCTGCTCAAATAGATCAACTTCAAGGTCCAATATTAATACCTACGGCAGAGCAATAGGGCCAGGGTTTTATATTTTATTTGGAAACTTCTGAAAAAAAGACTCAGAATTTTTGAGATTAAAGTCAAAATTTTCGAGGAAAAAAGTCAAAAGTTTCGAAAAAAAGTCGAAATTTTCGAGAAAAAAAAGTCAGAACTTTCGAGAAAAAAGTCAAAATTTTTGAGAAATAAAGTCAAAATTTTTGAGAAAAAAAAAGTCAGAAATCTGTAGAAGGCGGGCTTCCATATGGAAGTGACACTCACTTGCAGCCGGTAGCCATGAATGGCTGAGACCAGAGCCATGGAATTCAGAGTTGTGACAACCGGGGTACAGGAAGTCGGTTGGTGATGTGATTCACGTAGATTCAAATACTTCTAGGCAGCAGCTTTCTGTTTGCTAGAGACTAACACAGAACCACTACATAACAAGCAAAGATTAAGTAGAAACGAATTACATTTACCTTTACCGCACTTTCTGTGTTCTACGGCCACTGTTCTACGGCCACTTCCTGGAACTAGTGGAACTATGTCAATGGCGATCTATGTGTCAAAGGCTCCATGAGCCGCCATTGCTGTGTAAAAAATGGACCATTAAGGTCAATGAGAGTGGCTGAACTCTTACTTCCATGGCTCTGGCTGAGACACAACATTTGATTAAGTCGTCCATTTCAGCAGCACTAAACACAGTAGTAGCAGACTAAGTCTCCGTCAGCTCTGAATGACCTGGTACTTCTTGGTAGCCTAAATTTGTGACTTTTTTCTCGAAAATTTCAAGTTTATTTTCTCAAAATTTTTGATGAAAATTTTGACTTCTTTCTTGAAAATTTCAACTTTTTTCTCAAAAATTTCGACTTTTTTCCGCAAAAATTTTGACTTTTTTCTCAAAAATTTCAAGTTTTTTCTCAAATTTTTTTTACTTTTTTCTCGAAATTTTTGACTTTTTTTCTCAAAAGTTTTGAGATTGTTTCTCGAAATTTTTGACTTTTTTCTCGAAATTTCTGACTTTAATCTTGAAAATTCTGAGTTTTTTTTCTCAGAAATTAAAAAAAAAAAGTATTTCTTAGTGGAACTATCACTCTTCCGTAAATACCACTTGTCAACACCATCACACTCATCATCTTAGATACTGCCTGCTATCTGAGCTGATTCTTTGTGCCATAACTCAGCATCGATTTACATTCTGGAGCTTTGATTCTGACGTTTGTCTCCACCTACTCTGATATTGTTCTATTTCCTCCTTAATATGATGTAGAAAAGTGGTAAAGCCTGACCATTATCGCTTGTTTTTTTTTCTCCTACTAAATGCCATTGTAAATGCATTAACGTTGTTTCCCTGTGACATAATTGCAGCATGATTGCTAACTTTACACAGCAACAACAAATAAATTAGCACCTGAATCTTAAAACACATTAAAATCACAAATATTTTAATATAAACTTATTTAATGTATTTCAGGATGGATTTTTTTTTTTTATTTAAAACACCAACATTTTGCCCAACTTCATTAGAAAAAGGCTTTGGATAGTTACGGTCTTAAAAATGGGCTTTCTACACAGAACTGAGGAAATGTTCTTAGTTGTGGATCATTTTTTTTTTAATTTGGCAATAATTAGTCATTGGCAGCGTCGGCTGTCCATCGCTAGCGACGATGACTGCTTCATTAGGATGTGCAGAAACGGAGATGGGCTGTGAGGCCTGCACCAGAGCGCACCAGACTTATTCTCCTTTCCTAATGAAGTCGTGTCCCCATCGTGTTGTCTTTCTGGACCTCCAGACCTGGTGCCAAGTGGTGCACAAAAGTGCGACAGACCTGGTGGGTATGGAAGTTGCCCCGCAGTGACAACTGGCTTGCCGGGTGATGCCATCTGTTGGCCATTTGAGTGGTTCTTCTGCATGCCATTTAATGGTGTGCCATTGACCCTGTTGGGTTCATCTGCCACATTGCACTGAAAAGTGCCCTGCTGCCAGCACCTGATTGGTGATGTACTATTTAACCCATAGCTGGAACCCAGGCAGGTGCTACCACTCTGGGTCAAAGTGGACCTGGGAACAATGGTGATTAAGGGGTATCTCCACTTTCTCCAATACGCAAGTCCTCCTGGACCTGAAACTCACCACTGGTTGCAGTTTAAAGTCATACCTAGGACTAAACTTGGCAATAATTACATCAATAATGACAGTGGAAAAAACATTTCATTTCATGAAGAAATGTCTATGCAGTGTTGGTACTAGATGCTGCATTTGTACTGCAGCATAATTCGATTTGCACTTTAACATTGTGATGGAGTTCATAGGTGAAGACACGTGTCACATTTACATGGAATGCATGTTCAATAACCCAACCCTCCTGAGAAAGTTCTTCCCACATCAGGTGCAAAGTACCTGCCTGTCCAGCTTTTATCAGCTCAGCAAAAGGACGGGCAGGATTCGTGCTATTTACACAGAGAGTTTCCATTTTCCCTGGATCGCCTACGGCTCGTCAGTTGAATTTGTTACACTTGAGTAAGTATTATTGCCAGAAATCTGTCTGGCACCTTTACAGACTGGCATCCAGTCATCTGGAAACTCGTGGAATGTCACTAAGTGTTGGTAGTTGCATGCCGTTTTTTTTTTTTTTGCAAACAGTTGTGTGTAGTTAGAGAAGTATTGTATGTTTGGTATTTTATTTATTAATATATATTTTTTCCCGAAAGTTGGTCTTCCTCCAAAATATCAGGATTGTAAGGACACAGCTATTTCAATGAGATTAATGATTGTTGGCAGTTGATAAGCACAGTGGAGGCACATTAATGGAGCAGAAAGAACCAGTTAACCATTGTGTGCCAGCCTGGAGCTGGACCTGAGCATGGAAACTGTGAGAGAAACCCTGATCTCTTCCAGCTGACGGTGTGTGCGTGTTTGCAATATCTCCACCGTGTATCCAAGGTATACACGGGGTCAAAAAGTATGAGTACAAAAGCTAATAAAGCATTTTAGTCCATTGGTGTGCACATTGATTGCGGACGCTATTTGGTCGTTGCATGGTTCTTGTATCTGATTTGTCTCCTGACAGGATTTCAACCATGAGCATTTACATTTGCCTTAATTTAATCCAGATTGAAATCCGATTGCAAGTCGATATGACTTCAGCTTCTTGCAGTTGACATTTCTGTGTTCCTCATTTCCAACTGTTTTATGCAAATCATAGATAATTGTGGCAAACCCAGAAAAGCATGGAGGTCATGAACCACGTCTGTTATGATCTAATGGACTAGAAGGAGTTTTGGTTTCCAGATATGTAGATATGGGCGTATTTACTGTTCATAAGGGAAAAAAAACACACAAACAATCAAGTTCATTACTTTCTCTAACCACATGTACTAACATGTTTTATCACGCTTGCCTTGCACCACAACAATTTACTATTTCATAGTAAATCTGCCGTTTACTATTACATCTTTTATTAATTAAAGAATGATCCTATGTCATACTTTTTATTCGTGTAGAGTTAGATTTAATGTTATGGAACATCTGGAAAACAAGTTATCGCTTACGTTATAGCAGCTGTAAAAAGTTATGAAGAAAAAACACAGCTTTTATTGTTACTGGGAAACCAGAAAGTGTAAATTCCTTTAAGTATTTCATGTCACGTGTCCACTATAGAAATCATTGTGAATGAGCTGTTGTTACCAGGTACTGTAAAAAAAAAAATTCCTCCACCATTTTGTCAAATTTGGAGGCAGAGTTTGTGTAGTAGGGACTTTCTGCTGCTTCACTTTGTAGAGACATTACACTGTATTTTTATTTTTTTTTTACAGTCACTGGTTGTTACTATAGAACAGTGGCGAACTGTGACTATTAGAGCTGGGACTTGAGCTCAGCCAAAACTTAGCCAGACACACCAAAAAAGCAACAGGGCAAGGGATTTTGCAAGGGATTAGCGACAGGCTGCCAGGTTGCTCTGTTGTGTGTTGTTGTCTCTGTTAATTTGAAAAGTAATTAATTATTACATCAGGAAACGAATACTTAAGTCTGAGTGAAAAATACTCTGGCAAGTGTGCGTGGAAGAAGAGTCTGGAGACAGAAATCTTAGCTTCTCGGTCGTTAGTCTGTGTTACTTGCTCTCAATAGCACTGGCTTGACTGCATTATTAGTATTCGCTAACACTACTGATGAACGACTCGCAGTTAAGCTTGTGTTGGCCTTCAAGAAGGTCTAGGGTGATACATTTTTGGTCCCTTCCACTGTAAATCAAAATCTGATTGGTTAATTCATCTGTCACTTCCTACATACACTGCCAGGGGCTTTGTCCCAGCAATGAAGTCCTAACCAATGAGTGAGCCAGCTCTAAACCCTTCTCAGCCTAGAGACAACAAACAAAAAAATTCTCATTGGATAACGCTATTTTAATGTTTTCAGGACAGTAACACTTTCATTTCTGAAGCAAATTTGATAGAAAATGAGGCCAAATTAGAATTAGAAGAGAACAATTATAATGAAATTATGAAAGAATGAAAGAAAGTAAAGATAACGTTTGAAATACTGATATGTTTTGGCCTTCTCAGAAGGCCTAGACAGTTCCCCTGTGACATAGAAACACTAAAAGTAGTTCGTTAATGTAAAGTGTACAATGTGATTTGAATTACAGCCTGCACTAGTGTCAGAGCCGCTGGGATAGAAAATTAATTAACACCTTCTGACCAATCAGATTCAAGAATTGGACTCTGTAATGAGTAGTGCAGTGGGTCATATTCCTGCCTCCCAACTTCAGGGTCTCATATGTGTGTGAATGTGTGTTTATGGTGCCCAGCGATGGACTGGTGTCCCATTGGATGTATTCCTACCTTGTGACCAGTGTTCCCAGAACAGACTCCAGATCTAACACAAGCCTGACCAAGATAAAAATGCTTCCTGGAAATGAATGAATGAATGAATGAATATTTTGATTCAACATTATTCTGACAGATAATCTGTTAAAGATGGACAATATAGAAAAAAGTGCCAGTGTGTGCTAACAAGAATGGCATTCAGCAGATGTTCCAAGCATATGCCCACCTGACAAAGATCAAACCCACACCGCTGCTTTCAAACAGTGAGAGGAAATGGGTTTGTTCTCCTGATTCGAAAACACAGGAGGGCGGTGCCTCTGAGAACACTCTGGAGTTTCTATTAATTCCATCTGTGCTTGTGTGTGTATTGGATGGAAACTATTATGGAGCCCCCCAAACTTGTTAGGCCCTAAGAGGTGTGTGTGTGTGTGTGTTTGTGGTTTGCACACAGGCTGACTCATAGAAGCACAGCCCATTAGTAGACGCCCCCAGCCCAAAACAGAACAGTGTCTTTCCCACTTCTCTGACTCCCTCACTCCACTCCATCTAACCGTTTCACTGGAACTTCATTTCACAGTAGGTACCGGTTTCTCTCCTGTCACTGCATTCACACACTCCAGCTGCATATTTCTGCATTCGCTTCACTAGCTAACACATACCATGCATGCTATCACGTTTCGAATGACTTCCTTTGTGCATGTTTACTCGATCCAAATCTCTACTCTTGTATATTGAGAAATGAGACTTTAATATCCTCATGTGAACTGTGGCAGCTAGCACAGCCTGATCTGCTAGATTCCAAACACAGAGTGTATGACTTACAAATGGGATACAAACCCATATGCTGAGCAGTGTTGTATGTGTGCCATTGTTTTATTCACTAGTGTCATATTTTCCAAGCTGCATTGTAGAACTGAACTAAACCGAATGCCAGCGTTAGGGTGAACACTGAGTTCATTTAACTCTGGAATAGCTGTACATTTCTCTCTAGCAATCTAATTTTGAATTTTATCATGCATTATTTAAGGTCATTTCATCACTTGACCAACGTGCTGGGTTTGTTCTGTTATATATGACATGAATTATGTAGTAAATATAATATTATTCTTGAGACACTGTTTTCAAGTGTGTATCATGTAATCACTACAGTATTATTGTTTAATATGATAAAAAGTTTCTTTAATGTGATCCATTGTGATTCAGTATTGTGGAAACATTTCATTCCTCTATAGTAAGTGCTTTATCTTGGTCAGGGTTGTGGTGCATCTGGAACCTGTCCCAGGAAAATTGGGTGTAAGGTGGGAATACACCCTGGATGGACTGCCAGTGTGTCACAGGGCATCATGCTATTATGCAAGCAGTGCAGATTAGTAAATTGAGCTTTGAAGAGTAGACGGCCACACCTCATTGTGACTGACTGGTGCAGAAGCCACACCTCCTTCACTGGAACTGCCAGCCTTATAGTTTATGATTTCTTCACTGGGACTGACGGTCACACCGCCTTCATTAGGTTAGTGGGACAAAAAGCCACACCTCCTTCACTGTGACTGACAGATACAGAGGCCACACCTCCTTTACTGGGACTTACAGGCACTGAGGCCACACCTCCTTCACTGTGACTGACAGATACAGAGGCCACACCTCCTTCACTGAAACTGAGAGCCTTAGAGTTTATGACTTCTTCACTGGGACTGAAGGTCGCACCGCCTTCATTAGGTTAGTGGGACAAAAAGCCACACCTCCTTCACTGGGACTGACAGATCCAGAGGCCACATCTCTTTCACTGACAGCCTCACAATTCATACCTTCTTCACTGGGACTGAAGGTCACACTGCCTTCACTAGGTTAGTGGGACAAAAAGCCACACCTCGTTCAATGTGACTGACAGACACAGAGGCCACACCTCCTTCACTGGAACTGACAGATACAGAGGCCACACCTCCTTCACTGGGACTGACAGCTTTATAATTCATACCTTCTTCACTGGGACTGAAGGTCACACTGCCTTCACTAGGTTAGTGGGACAAAAAGCCACACCTCGTTCAATGTGACTGACAGACACAGAGTCCACACCTCCTTCACCGTGACTGACAGATACAGAGGCCACACCTCCTTCACTGGAACTGACAGCCTTAGAGTTTATGAGTTCTTCACTGGGACTGAAGGTCGCACCGCCTTCATTAGGTTAGTGGGACAAAAAGCCACACCTCCTTCACTGGGACTGACAGATACAGAGGCCATACCTCTTTCACTCGGACTGACACCCTTAGAATTCATACCTTCTTCACTAGGACTGAATGTCACACTGCGTTCATTAGGTTAGTGGGACAAAGAAGCCACACCTCCTTCACTGTGACTGACAGATACAGAGGCCACACCTCCTTTACTGGGACTTACAGGCACTGAGGCTACACCTCCTTCACTGTGACTGACAGATACAGAGGCCACACCTCCTTCACTGGAACTGACAGCCTTAGAGTTTATGACTTCTTCACTGGGACTGAAGGTCGCACCACCTTCATTAGGTTAGTGGGACAAAAAGCCACACCTCCTTCACTGGGACTGACAGACCCAGAGGCCACACCTCCTTCACTGGAACTGACAGATACAGAGGCCAAACCTCCTTCACTGGGACTGACAGCTTTATAATTCATACCTTCTTCACTGGGACTGAAGGTCACACTGCCTTCACTAGGTTAGTGGGACAAAAAGCCACACCTCGTTCAATGTGACTGACAGACACAGAGTCCACACCTCCTTCACCGTGACTGACAGATACAGAGGCCACACCTCCTTCACTGGAACTGACAGCCTTAGAGTTTATGAGTTCTTCACTGGGACTGAAGGTCACACCGCCTTCATTAGGTTAGTGGGACAAAAAGCCACACCTCCTTCACTGGGACTGACAGATACAGAGGCTCTTTCACTCGGACTGACAGCCTTAGAATTCATACCTTCTTCACTAGGACTGAATGTCACACTGCATTCATTAGGTTAGTGGGACAAAGAAGCCACACTTCCTTCACTGTGACTGACAGATACAGAGGCCACACCTCCTTTACTGGGACTTACAGGCACTGAGGCCACACCTCCTTCACTGTGACTGACAGATACAGAGGCCACACCTCCTTCACTGAAACTGAGAGCCTTAGAGTTTATGACTTCTTCACTGGGACTGAAGGTCGCACCACCTTCATTAGGTTAGTGGGACAAAAAGCCACACCTCCTTCACTGGGACTGACAGATCCAGAGGCCACAACTCTTTCACTGACAGCCTTACAATTCATACCTTCTTCACTGGGACTGAAGGTCACACTGCCTTCACTAGTTTAGTGGGACAAAGAAGCCACACCTTGTTCAATGTGACTGACAGACACAGAGGCCACACCTCCTTCACTGGGACTGACAGATACAAAGGCCACACCTCCTTCACTGTGACTGACAGATACAGAGGCCACATTTCCTTCACTGGAAATGACAGCCTTAGAGTTTATGACTTTTTCACTGGGACTGAAGGTTGCACCGCCTTCATTAGGTTAGTGGGACAAAAAGCCACACCTCCTTCACTGTAACTGACAGATACAGAGGCCACACCTCTTTCACTGGGACTGACAGCCTTAGAATTCATACCTTCTTCATTAGGACTGACTGTCACACTGCCTTAACTAGGTTAGATGGACAAAGAAACCACACCTCCACTCCTGTGACTGACAAATACAGAGACCACACCTCTTTCACTGGGACTGACAGCCTAAGAGTCCATGCCTTCTTTGCTGGGACTGAAGTCCACACCTTCACTTGGTTCAATGGACAAAGAAGGCAGACCTCCACTACTGTGACTGACAGATACAGAGGCCACACCTCCTTTTCAGTGACTTACAGACACTGAGGCCACACCTCCTTCACTGTGACTGACAGCCTTAGAATTCATGCCTTCTTCACTGGTACTGAAGGTCACACTGCCTTAACTAGGTTAGATGGACAAAGAAACCACACCTCCACTCCTGTGACTGACAGATACAGAGACCACACCTCTTTCACTGGGACTGACAGCCTAAGAGTCCATGCCTTCTTCGCTGGGACTGAAGTCCACACCTTCACTTGGTTCAATGGACAAAGAAGCCAGACCTCCACTATTGTGACTGACAGATACAGAGGCCACACCTCCTTTTCTGGGACTTACAGATACAGAGGCCACACCTCTTTCACTGTGACTGACAGAAACAGAGGCCACACCTCTATCACTGGGACTGACAGACACTGAGGCCATGCCTCTTTTACTGGGACTGAGAAGCAAGGCAATGGTTTGATGACATCAACTATATTTCTGGATGTTTCCAATGGTAACAGTGATCATCAGAACCGAGAGTAGGCTAGCTCCTAACGTGTTTCCTCATCATTATAAAGTGCACTATGTACTGTAAAATGTAATGCACAATATGGCCAATAGGAAGCTATGTAAGAGTCACCCAGTGGTCCAGCTCGGTAGCTAGCGCCCCTGAAGTTTAGCTAATCTGGATTGTCTAGGCTCCGGTTTCCCTCACAGTCCAAAGACATGCAGGTTAGGTTAACTGGTGGCTCTAAATTGACCGTAGGTGTGAGTGTGAATGGTTTTTTGTCTCTATGTGTCAGTCCTGCAATGATCTGGTGACTTGTCCAGGATGCACCCTACCTCTCACCCATAGTCAGCTGGGATAGGCTCCAGTTTGCCCGCAACCCTGCACAGGATAAGTGGTTATGGATAAATGGATGGATTGTCTAGTTTATTTATATTACAGTGCACAAATATCCATCTTGTGTAGGGTCTTTGCTGAAGCAATGATCACATTAATTATGGATAGCTGCCAACAATGCTAACAAGAAACCATTAGCGGGATAATCAACCACAGAGAGCCTGTCTGCTGGTTTTCTATTAGCTCGCAAGGCCAAGAGTCATGAATTCACAGGCCAAATCTGACCTAGATAAAGTTGGGATGAAGCAAAGGTACCCTCTACCAGAAGCTGATGCATATCTGAGAAGAAGAAGCCTTTATTTTGTACACTCAAGCAACATCTTTTCACATCCTCCATCCTTTTCCCTTCAGTGAAATAGCTTTTGATTAATTTGGTCTGGCCACTGCTTTAGTTGATAAAGCATCTCCTGTATCACCACAGCAAAGGGTCAAAAATTATAAATGTTATGGATTTTATGATGTGAGCTGGGGTTGGACCATCATCAGACAAGTTAGTTTTATCCTACTGATGCTGTGTTGTTGCAGTAATAATCCTGCTCAGTACGAGAGGAACCACAGGTTCAGACATTTGTTGTCTGATTTGGTGCATGCATTTGGTATGGAAGAGTGGCATAGTGGTGTAGTGGTTAGCACTGTCACCTCACAGCAAGAAAGTTCTGGGTTCAAGCCCAGTGGCCGACAGGGGCCTTTCTGTGTGGAGTTTGCATGTTTTCCCTGTGCATGTGTGGGTTTCCTCTGGGTGCTCCGGTTTCCCCCACAGTCCAAAGACATGCAGGATAGGCTAATTGGTGGTTCTAAATTGACCGTGAGTGTGAATGGTTGTTTGTCTCTACTGTATGTGTCAGCCTTGCAATGATCTGGTGACTTTTCCAGGGTGTACCTCACCTCTCGCCCATAGTCAGCTGGGATAGGCTCCAGCTTGCCCATGACCCTGCACAGGATAAGCGGTTACAGATAATGCATGGATTTGGTATGGAGATAAAGCTAAAGTATGTCTAACATGATCTTTTGTAACATTAGTCCAAAAGTAATGAGAAAGGCCACATACATGGCTATACAGTAAATCTGAGTATACATCAGTGTAAAAATCAAATATGCCTGGGTTTTTCCCCTCATTACTCCTTTACCAACAAGTTGATTGACTTGATATTGAAGATGGAACGCTATGTTGAGCATTACTCAGTTTTATTCGTACTTCAAGCAGTGGCCTGCATCTGTCCAGGCTTTAATACAATGTTGAAAGAAATGCATCGTCAATTTCATGAATGTGTAATTTCTACTTTCTCATGTGACTTTTGTAAATCATTGCAAGTGTAGTTTCGCTAACTCTTTTCAGGGAGAAGTAATTAATGCATGCTCAAAAAGTTGCTCGACGTCACCAGATGATATCACCGACTGATTTGCATATTCACTGATTGTTTTTTGACCAGAATAAAGAAAAGATTATAACGCATTTCTTATAGCTGAAGCAGTGGTAGTGATTCAGAAAATGGACATAAAGGAAACAGTTCCAGATGGAATGACTTGCTTTTATTACTTGTATATATCGCCAAGAAGAACATAGAAGTGTATGTGTGAGACAAACATGACTGACCAATGGTTGGTCAATAGTGATCAATGATTGTTCATTGAGAACAATGGTGATCGATGATTGTTCATTGAGAACAATGGTGATTGATGATTGGTTGTTGAGAACAATGGTGATTAGTGTTCGGGTGTTGGGAAACAATGGTGACCAATGATTGGTTTTTAGGGATAATGGTGATCACTGATTTGTCTTTGGGAACAATAGCGATTAATGATTAGCTGTTGGGAAAAATAGTGGTCAGTGATCGGTCATTGAGAACAATGGTGATTAGTGCTTGGGTGTTGGGAAGTAATCGTGATCAGTGATTGGTTGTTGGGAACAATGTTGACCAGTGTTTGGTTATTGGGGATAATGGTGATCACTGATTGGTTTTTGGGAACAATGGTAATTAGTGATTAGTTTTGGGGAACAACAGTGGTCAGTGATTGGTCATTGGGAATAATTGTAATCAGTGATTGGTCATTGGGAACAATAGTGACCAGTGATTGGTCATTGGGAATAATATTGATTAGTGATTGGTCCTTGTGAACAATGTTGGCCAGTGTTTGGTTGTTGGGGATAATGGTGATCACTGGTTGGTCATTGATAACAATATTGATCAGGGATTGGTCTTTGTGAACAATAGTGATCAGTTATTGGTCATTGGGAATAATACTGATTAGTGATTGGTTGTTTGGAACAATTTTGACCAGTGTTTGATTGTTGGGGATAATGGTGATCACTGATTGGTCACTGATAACAATAGTGATCAGGGATTGGTCATTAAGAACAACAGTGATCAGGGATTGGTCTTTGGGAATAATATTGAATAGTGATTGGTTGTTGGGAACAGTGGTGTCCA
Source organism: Neoarius graeffei (assembly GCF_027579695.1). Lineage (NCBI taxonomy): Eukaryota > Metazoa > Chordata > Actinopteri > Siluriformes > Ariidae > Neoarius > Neoarius graeffei. Next base: position 16,787,324 of record NC_083578.1, on the reverse strand, counting down.
GCATTTGGTTGTTGGGTATAATGGTGATCACTAATTGGTCTTTGGGAATTATGATGATTAGTGATTGGTCATTGGGAACAACAGTAATCAGGGATTGGTCTTTGGGAACAATATTAATTAGTGATTGTTCCTTGTGAGCAATAGTGATCAGTGATTGGTTATTAGGAGTATAGGCTAACACAAACAGAATTCAGTCAGGTTTTACACACAGGTGGTCACCAGATCTAGTTGGCAACATTATACAATCCTTCGGCTTGTACCTTCGGCTTCTCACTTAATTTAACATTTTACATCCTGTACATGGTTTTCATAATTTGTTTCAGCCCTGCCCCATCAATTCTGTGGAACCATCCACACCATGCCCCTCAAAATATTATTTACAACTGTGGATTTATTTTTGCTAGGTTTATAATGCATATAAATCTTATTACTGCAGTTATGTTAGTTCAGGGCTTTTCAAAGTGTGGGGCGCGCCTCCCCTAGGGGGTGCCAGAGTTCTTCAGGGGGGGTGCAACGTAAGAAAAAATAAACCAGAATAAGTTACGATTCAGACCCTCCAGGATTTCGCGATGTTGCGATTTGCAACATCAACACAAATTCAACCAATCCCCGCAAATTCAGGGCGGTGTTGCAATTATATCCAATCACTGCAACTTTCCCGCAAATTTGACCAATCGTTGGCGTCGTCTTGAGGTGACGTCGACAAACTACCTTCCGCCTTACTTCCAGTGTTGCCAGATTGGGCGGTTTCAAGTGCATTTTGGCGGGTTTTGAACATATTTTGGGCTGGAAAACGTCAGCAGTATCTGGCAACACTGCTTACTTCCATGTATACATTTAAGAGAAGCAGCATGTGCGAGTCAGTGTTTATGTAGGCTTAAATTCTGTTACTGAAAGTGTGTTATGTTTACAGTGAAGGACTGTGTGCACTTTACATTATTTTTTTGACTTAATACAAGAAATTAATGGATGCCAACATTTTTGCCAAAATGGTATTTTATTTTCCATCGTTTAGGCAGCTTCAGCATCATACTGTGAGATTCTGTTCAAATTGTTTTGTTTCTTCTATGAAGCCTGAGCCATTTATTTTATTAGTTTATAATTATTGTTTAATTTAGTCTTCAGGAGAGACTGCCTGCACACAGTACTAGTATTAATAGTTTTTTTCTTACATGAAAGCTGAGGCATTTATATTATATTTTAAGGTAACTTCATGTTGTGCTGTGAGGTTCTATGCACTTTAACTTTTGAACCAACAGGTGCATTTGGATAAGTAAAGCCTATTTTTCTGCATTTTTGTAGTCCTGGTAATCTTTTATATTGGTAAAGTTGTTTATAGGACCATTTCTCAGTGTCTTTGTTTTTTTAATCAATAGTTTTTCAGTAATAACTTAATATTTAACATATCACTCAATTTTAATCACAAAAAGAGAAAATCGCAACAATTTCTCGCAACTTTCACTTCCTCCCGCAATGTAATCGCAAGAAAAACCTAAAAAACACCGCAACTTTCATCGCAATTTTTTGGAAAAATCCTGCAACATCAGACATTTTAGCCCGCAACAATCACAGAAAAGGCGGCACGGCGGTGTAGTGGTTAGCGCTGTTGCCTCATAGCAAGAAGGTCCGGGTTCGAGCCCCGTGGCCGGCGAGGGCCTTTCTGTGCGGAGTTTGCATGTTCTCCCCGTGTCCGCGTGGGTTTCCTCCGGGTGCTCCGGTTTCCCCCACAGGCCAAAGACATGCAGGTTAGGTTAACTGGTGACTCTAAATTGACCGTAGGTGTGAATGTGAGTGTGAATGGTTGTCTGTGTCTATGTGTCAGCCCTGTGATGACCTGGCGACTTGTCCAGGGTGTACCCCGCCTTTTGCCCGTAGTCAGCTGGGATAGGCTCCAGCTTGCCTGCGACCCTGTAGAACAGGATAAAGCGGCTACAGATAATGAGATGAGATGAGACAATCACAAAAAAGGCCCGCGGAATCCTGGGGGGACTGACTATTGCGGACATTTAGCAAACTTCAGCTAGCCTTTACCAGAGACAAAATGGATCGATTTTTAGTACCTAAAGCTACAGTGAGTGAGGAGACAGAGTCTGGGCCAAGCAAAAAAAGAAGGAAGTATGACCACGATTATTTAAAGTTTGGATTTTCATGGACTGGATCTGAAGATGCTCCACTGCCACAGTGTGTTGTCTGCCAAGAGGTGCTAGCTAATGATGCTATGAGATGTTTAAAATGTGTAAAACAAGATGTTTTAAAAAAAAGCACAGATGTTTAAAATGTGTAAAAGAAAAAAATAAAAATGTGTACAACAACCATTTTTTTTTAAATACGAATGCAACATTAAGTATAGCAACAACAAAAATTGTAAGGGGGCGCTGTTGTTTATTTGCTCTCTGAGGGGAGGCTGACTCTCCCACACTTTGAAAACCCCTGTGTTAGTTGTTTCTGGAAAATCACTCCATACAGATGTGCTGCTTCCAATCAGTAAATCTTTACAGCTCTTTGCACTCTTTAGTCTATAATAATATCATATCTTTGTTCTAAAATTCCCAACGACTAGAAAACATGATAACTTTTGTTAGGATCTGTACGTCAGGTGGATTTATAGCAGTATAAGCATCACAGTATTAAAAGTAAATATTTGCCAGAGTTGTTAACCAAACTCACATGCAGTCTTACGTAACACTGGGCCTTGCCCATAGCGTCGTTCCTTTTCCATACGGTCAGGGTGAGGGTTATTGTTAGTTAAACCTTTGTAAGGTTTGGTTCTAATAATATTTCAATGCTGATGTCATTTATAGCATTTTTTTTCAGTTATTACCGCTTGATGATAATGAGGAAGTCGAATACCTTCCCTAAATTGGACAATCTTGATGACTGTGGACAGTTACATGTGCTGTCTGTGCTGCTGTAATGGCTCTGCTTTTGGCAGGTAGGATGAGGGAAGTGTGTATATGTGGGTCTTCTCTTCTCTTCTCTTCTCTTCTCTTCTCTTCTCTTCTCTTCTCTTCTCTTCTCTTCTCTTCTCTTTTAGGAGTCTTTGGAAATACATTCTCTACAAACACATGACTCACACACACACAAACTTCGGGTACTAGTCTGAGTTACACTGCCTCCTTCCAAACCACTGAATTATTAAAAAGCTGCTGACTCCTACAGCTCTAGAGATCCAGAGACCTTCACAAACAGCCGTCCTTCACACACACACACACACACACACACACACACACACACACACACACACACGAACTGTTAACTCACTGAGAGAAGTAATCATGTATATCTCATACATGTCTCGTTGGAGATACACGGTATGTGTGCACGTGTGTTTATCTGTGTGTGTGTGAGTATACCAACAACAAACAACACATGCTGCAGGAATCATGAAGCCCGTCACCTGAACTCTCAGTTACATAACGTCTCTCCTGCAGGCCATGCTGCTGTGTGAGCTTACAACTGAAACCCTTCACCTGTGGGAGAACTGCTTTATGTTCTGTGTCTTAGAAACATTAAACAGAAACTATTCGGTCTACTTTAAGACAAATAATCCTGTTTACGACCCTGCTTTGTTTACATTTTTGTCCTTAGGGAATTTTTCGAGTTAATCCAGGTTTTGGCAGGTCATGGTTGTCAATGACATGTTTAGAGTGTTATTCCTTCAGGTTCTGCCTAATTCAGATATTTATCATAACATATACAGTACGCTCAAACTCAGTGCTGAGAACCAGCATTCTTTTGCTATGTTGGGTTTGACAGCCAGCCAAACAAAGCATTATTTTTGTAATTTTTCAATCAAATCTTTATCTACTGCATCTGTAGCACATTTGTGAACCAAGAGCAATACTTTCTGTTTGTACAGTAGAAATAAGGGCAGCTGTGGCTTTATTGGGGTCCATAACGGAGGCTGGAATGCCAGTGGGTAAAAGCACAAAAGGGTAGTAATCCATGATCATAAGTCAACACATAAGCAAGTATCAAAAAAGGAAACAACCCCCCTCCCAAAAAAAAAAAAAAGCTCTGACAAAAATACACAACAAGCCTTTATGACAAGTAAGCAAAACATAGGGTGACCAGACGTCTCGGTTTTACCGGGACAGTCCCGATTTGGGGTTGTGTGTCCCGAGTCCCGACAAAAGTCTGTCGGGACACGGATATGTCCTGGTTTTCACCACTCGCGACGTTTGCGACTGAGCAGCGTGGGAATCATTAGCGGAGAAATGTCTGCATTTACTATTTTGATGAATTGACAGGAACCGCAAACTTTCCTGGTTACTGCCCCCTGGCCCTGTGGCATGGGTGTTTATTTAGCCACATTATTCCAGACAACAGAACGTGTTGCCATGCAACAATAAAATAAACACTAACTGGCACGAATGTTCTTTGTCTAGCAGCTAGCAGCAGTAATGCCGCAGCAATTATGCCGAAAAGAAAATGTACCTTTTCCAAAGATTTACAGGGCACCTACCCCTTCCTCCGAGAGGTGCAGAACAATGCGCACTAAGCCTACTGCACACACTGTAAGTGCTTTTGTTCTTTGTAGCCTATGTTGCAAATGCTGTGCGCTCCTGTGGGGGCTTTCCTCGGGCTGTCGCCCCTCTCCTCCTTTACTACTGTTTTGTTTGAGTGTATATTTACGGAAGCCGCGAGAGGCCCTTCATATAATCTTTTTTTATTCACCTTGTTATCCCGAGATAACGACATAATTAATTCAGGATCTCAAGAAAATAACACAACTAATTCGAGATCTCGAGAAAACAAAACCGTTATTCCGAGATAACGACATAATTAATTCAGGATCTCAAGAAAACAACACAACTAATTTGAGATCTCGAGAAAACAAAACAATTATTTCATGATCTCAGCTGGATCACTGTATCTCGGTCGGTAGAGACGAAGCCGGGCCAGTCTTCTGCAGAGGTGCCGCAGACTAATTTTGAAATGATCCCTTATTAAAAGACTTAATGCAATCTCTCCCTGTGTCAACCCCTGATCAAAATATTGCCTTATTAGGTGATCGATTATTCCAGACATTCTAATGACCAAAGTTGCATCTATACAGAATGAGAAATAGCCCCAAAGTCAGCATATCACAAGTCTCTTGGCGCACCTGAATGAACCATTTCTCAGCTGTTTACTCGAGATCATGAAATAATTGTTTTGTTTTCTCCAGATCACGGAATAATTGTTTTGTTTTCTCGAGATCTCGGAATAACGGTTTTGTTTTCTCGAGATCTCGAATTAGTTGTGTTGTTTTCTCGAGATCCTGAATTAATTATGTCGTTATCTCAGGATAACAAGGTGAATAAAAAAAAGGATTATATGACGGGCCTCTCTCGGCTTCCGTACTATGCTGAGGTCACATATCTACTTTTTAAGTTCATGCTATAGTGCATACAATTTTAGAGATCTAGCCTACATGTGCATATGCATTCTTCTTGGTGTTCTCACAAACAGGTGAAATAAATCAGTTTAAATTTGGCCTATGGACATAGCCTGGCCTATTCTCAGCCATTACAAAATCTGTTGTCTGACCATAATTTAACTGATCTGTATGCCACTATGCTACTAGATAACAACATGCCTGTTTGTTTTATTTCATGTGAGATGTTGATAAATGTGAGCTTCAACAAAATGATAAGAGCACCTCTCTGAGTGTCATGTTTATGTAAAAAAAAGGTGTGCATGCACGAGCATGGCGGCGCGCAAAAGTGTCCCGGTTTCAGACTAGGGAAATCTGGTCACCCTAGCAAAACAGCAAACTAACTAGAAGGGCACATGGTAAAGAGCATACCTCCACCAAGCCACATGATATCAACATCAAAATCAAACCACTTGAACTTAGGATAATATTAAAGCTGTACACCAAATTTCATCCAAATCCGTTCACTACTTTTTGAGTTATGCTGGGAACAGACAGAAACATCCTGGATCCACATACATATCTGGAGTTGCATTAAAATGCAATCAATTGTTCCTTGGCCCATGGCCCACCTTTCCTCAAAATTTCATCAAAATCCATTCACTACTTTTTGAGTTATGTTGGGAAAAGTCAAACAAACAAATAAACTAGAAGGGCACTCGGTAGAGTGCATAACTCTGCCAAACCACATATTATCAACATCAAACTCAAACCACTTGAACTTAGGATAATACTAAAGCTGTACACCAAATTTCATCCAAATCCATTCACTGCTTTTTGAGTTACATTGGGAAAAGTAAAAAAAATCCTGGATCCACATATATATCCGGATTTGCATCAAAATCTAATCAATTGTTCCTTGACCCATGGCTCACCTTTCCTCAAAATTTCATCAAAATCAGTTCACTCTATTTTGAGTTATGTTAGGAAAAGACAAATAAACAAATGGAGGCAAAAATATAACCTCCTCCAACAAAGTTGGCAGAGGTAATGAAGGGTTTTACACAGAACAGGTGAATACATTAAAGTTCTATCTGAAATTGGATCATTGGATCATTGTGATATATATATATATATATATATATATATATATATATATATATATATATATATATATATATATATAAAACAGGCGCAGGTTTACCTTCTCCTTTTGGGTTTCACGGCAGCTGGCATCCACAGTTTTGCATTACCGACATCTACAGGTTAACCTTTGACCGTGCACTGACAGTTCCATCATTCTGTCGCTAAACGAACAGCTGATCACACCGAGGTGCTCACTGACCGCCGATATTTATTAGTTTGGTCCTGTGTTTCCTTTCCTTCACAACATAACGTCTTTTCTTCTTGCTTTCTGTTACTGTAGTCGGTCTTTCACGCTTCACTCGCACACTCACGTCCTCCATTTTTCTCTCCTGTTTCAAATTTGTATCCCACAATGCCTTGTGCAAACGGGGAAAGCCCACCACGTCATGCATGACGTAGTATCTTGAATTGGGTCATGGTGAAGCAGGAAAAAATAGCAGCGAATTTAGAGCCACATGATCCTAAATTTGTTAATTGTTATATTTGAAAAAAAATAATAAAATTGGAAGTCTGTGATTCGAATTCAGTAGCTTTCGGTCCACTAAACAAAAATAATTGGGTGTCAGGGAAAATTCTTTTGATGACCTCATCTCATCTCATTATCTCTAGTCACTTTATCCTGTTCTACAGGGTCGCAGGCAAGCTGGAGCCTATCCCAGCTGACTACGGGCGAAAGGCGGGGTACACCCTGGACAAGTCGCCAGGTCATCACAGGGCTTACACATAGACACAGACAACCATTCACACCTACGGTCAATTTAGAGTCACCAGTTAACCTAACCTGCATGTCTTTGGACTGTGGGGGAAACCGGAGCACCCGGAGGAAACCCACGCGGGCACGGGGAGAACATGCAAACTCCGCACAGAAAGGCCCTCGCCGGCCACGGGGCTCGAACCCGGACCTTCTTGCTGTGAGGCGACAGCGCTAACCACTACATCACCGTGCCGCCCTCTTTTGATGACCTACACTTGAAAAATCTGAAAGGAAGTCTAGCTTTAAGGTAATCAACCAGTGACCTGAGACAGGACTAGGGAAAAAAAAGTACCTGAAAGAACCTGAAACAAAATGACAAACTGGCTTTATTATTAGGTTTAGATTACGTGCACAGGCTGGGACACAAGTCCCTCTGAATGAGTTATTAATGCAGAAATTATGATTTTTTTGGAAAGAGTGCATTAATATGAACCTATCGTTTAAATTACAGCTGGAATTATTGTCAGAACTGCTGTTATATAAAAAAATAATCAACACCTTTTGACCATCATATTTGAGAATTCAGCAGCATTGTGGTGAAACTGGTATACGCGTTTCCATTTCCTGCTTGTAGTTGTAGTTGTATTTGTAATGTTGGTTGTCATGCTGTGATGTAATTTCCATGTTTCATTGCCAGCTATTTAATCAAAACTGAATTTCCTTGTCTATGTGGAACCAGCTACTGCCTGGTAGTCCCTTCCCACATCATGATCTCATACATTGGAAAGACGCAACGATTTCCTCATCTCTCTTTCAAATAATGAAGTCATGAAATTACCTGTGAGGTTGGACATGTATAGCCATGCTACCGTAGGTTAATGCTCATAGACGGGATCGGCTAACCATTGTGTAAGCCTTTAATGCCTTTCCAACGTGCAATTCTTTCAGGAAAAGATGTCCGTACTTGCAGAAAATCTGTCTCTATCTAGCTCTATACGTTGGTATACAGCGGGCTGAAGTCTACATGAATCAAGGGATTCATTAATGTTTACTCCAGGCTTAGGTCAGTCTTTTTCTGAGTCACTTGGAGAAACCTGTTCTTTTAGAAGTCTCAACATGTACAAATAGAGAAACAAGAGGGGGGAAAGCAGGGAGAACAGTGTGTTCAAGAGGGTGGAGGCTGTTTTGTGTTTGACTTCCCCTGTTTTTATCAGCTCGCTGTAGAAATATCACCTTATGATCACAAAGAATACATTTGGTGCCTATTGAAATGTCACTCTGACAGAAAGTCAGCCAAGAACGAATCGAGTATACGCCGCCTGATCGTTTCCATGGCAACCTTTAGTGACCTGGACGTTCACCCCAGACAGAGCAAAGTGTGTGTGTGTGTGTGTCTGTGTGTGTATATATGTGTTTGTGTGTATATATGTGTGTGTGTGCTTACCGTATATGAGGGTAGTTACTCTATCGAGTGAGTGAACAGAGGTTAAGTGTAAGAGTAAAAGAGAAGGAGTGAGTGAATGAGGGAAAGAGAGAGAATGCGTAACCAGTCGGTGAGATCAGAGAGAGAGAGAGAGAGAGAGAGAAAGAGTAACAAGAGGTCTGAGTCAGTCAGATGTGCAGTCAGAAAGTGTGTGTGTGTGTGTGTGTGTGTGTGTGTGTGTGTGTGTGTGTGTGTGTGAGAGAGAGAGAGAGAGGCTGTGTTTTCCTCAGGACTCTATGCACAGCAGTACTATCACACACTCCAAATAGATCTCTGACACAGACTTTGGTGAGTTCACTTTTCCCTATTCCATAGCAACACTCAAACTTAGTTACAACTTAGTGTATCTGTAGTTTTTATCCCTTTATCCAGGCCTTCAGGGCGTCATTCAGAAAGGTGAAAGGTGCTGTAACCTCTGATGGACTGTCATGGATTCCTGAGCAGAAAGATCAAGTCGAGAATGAAGAATATAGCAGATATGTGAAGCTGTTTGAGTTTGAGCTGTATTCAATGACAACTACCTTTGCGACTTCTCTGGTGCTTTACATATCGAGCGCTCTGATTTGTTTTAAAGGAGACGGATACAGTATGTAGAACGGACATGGGGTGCTGAAATGATCTAGCATGATCCTGGGTGGTGTATGGAAATCATTATTATAACCTATAAACTGGACAAGAGTGTAAATGTAAAGCTGTACTTTAAAAACAAACAAACTATTTTTAATTGTGATTGGTGAGCGGTGCTTGGCTCAGTAATGTAAACATGATCTGGTTCTATAGCATGATTGCAAATGTATTCATTTGTTATGAATTGGGTTTCTGTTTACAACAATACAACTGAAATGATGTTCCAGGTTAAGTTCCAGCTTATTTTCCAGTTACTTGTCTTCCAAGTCCCTGTGTAAGTCGTTCCTATAGAACGCAACGCATAATGTATCACAACAGATGCATTAATATACCGTAAATCTGTGCAGCTCGCACTACTGTCAGAGCTGCTATTATGGATAATTAATCAGCACCTTCTGACCAATCAGAATCAAGAATTCAACAGTGCTATACAGTGGTATACAGTACAATAACACAATTTCCCCCTTAATTTGGCTGTGTACTGTAATTTTGAGTAATATCAGTATAAAAGTGTATAAAATTATATGACATTGTACTGACATTGTAAGGAAATGCCGTAGACCAAAAATGGCTTAAAAATAATGAAATGAAATGTTTCAACGTTAAAAAAAAAATTATAAGCAGTAAGCCATTATAAACGAAACAAAGTCAATATTTGATGTGAGATGACCCTTTGCTTAAAAAAAAAAGTAGTGTCTGGTCCAATGAGTGCAGTTTTATAAGGAAATGAGCTGTAGGTTTTACTGAGCGTCTTACAGAACCAGCCACAGTTCTTCTGGACACTTTGACTGTCACACTCGCTTCTTAATTTTGCACTAAAACCCAGCAGCCTTCATTATGTTTTCTTTTTTCATCTGAAAAGTGCCCTCTCGTAGTGTAATATGCTGCTCAGATACAAACGCCTTTTTTTCCTGTAACATTTAATTTTGTGCTGGAAAATGAACGTTTGGAACTCTAAAATGTTTTTGTACTGACTCGATAATGTATTAGTCATAAAATAAAAATCTATAACAAAGTTTATATGGAAAAAAAACCCCAAAAAACTTTCATACTTTTGCAAAGTACTGGATTTGGTAACCTGCCGAACCTTTGACTCGTTTTCTTGCATTCAAGGTCTTTCTTCCCTTCAAAGATTTATTTTCACTGATTATAACATGTATGAGTGAGAATTTTGCCAGATGTGGGGTTTTTATGGAGTCTGAGCGGTTCCTGTTTCTCTTTTTCACAAAAGGAAGGCTTCTGCATTAAAGTGCCATTCCACCATTGGATGTATTCTTTGGCACAGAATACAATATATTTTATGACAACATGACTAGACAGAGAAATCTTTTAGCTTCAAAATGATATCTCATCTCATTATCTCTAGCCGCTTTATCCTTCTACAGGGTCGCAGGCAAGCTGGAGCCTATCCCAGCTGACTACGGGCGAAAGGCGGGGTACACCCTGGACAAGTCGCCAGGTCATCACAGGGCTGACACATAGACACAGACAACCATTCACACTCACATTCACACCTACGGTCAATTTAGAGTCACCAGTTAACCTAACCTGCATGTCTTTGGACTGTGGGGGAAACCGGAGCACCCGGAGGAAACCCACGCGGACACGGGGAGAACATGCAAACTCCGCACAGAAAGGCCCTCGCCGGCCCCGGGGCTCGAACCCAGGACCTTCTTGCTGTGAGGCGACAGCGCTAACCACTACACCACCGTGCCGCCCTCAAAATGATATATCAAACATAATTTTTTAACAATGACAAGTATAATAATTTTGCGACCAAAGTCACCTACCCTTTTAATTTCCGTGCGGTAGTGAAACGTGATGTCATCGGCAGGTTCCCCTTCTTGTGTACCACGTGTCGGTCTATTTTTAGACCAGGAAACCCCCAAAGTGAGAGAGTCATTTCTCCTCGTATATGGGGGCCAAAAAAATTGCGAAAAATTTTGAGTTAATCTTTCAGTTAGCTAGATTTATTGGTATTAGCTAGATTTAATGGTATTATTTTTATCGCGTTCTATCCGCCATTGCTGATAATATGTGCCACGTCACACGTCACGTGGTACCCAAGAAGGGGAACCTGCCGATGACATCACGCGCGGAAATTAAAAGGGTAGGTGACTTTGGTCGCAAAATTAATATACTTGTCGTTGTCAAAAAATTATGTTTGATATATCATTTTGAAGCTAAAAGATTTCTCTATCTAGTGATACCATTTATATATGTTGTCAAAATATATTGTATTTTATGCCAAAGAATACATCCAATGGTGGAATGGCACTTTAAGAGGTCAGGGTTTAATCAGGTTGCATACTTCCTGTCATTTTCTATGGCTGTCTTTCTTCTTTTTTTGGAGGTAAATGTGACTGGTGTCAAGTCCATTAGTGTGTGTGTGTGTGTGTGTGTGTGTCTAGGGAGGATGGAATATATATCGTGTGTGTGTGTGTGTGTGAGAGAGAGAGAGAGAGAGAGAGAGGCAGCAGTAGTACACAACTCATGTAACTTTCCAATGGATCTCTAATAAATGTGGAAACAACAGTAGCATACCAATAGCCAATAATGCTAGCAGGATAGCTAAGATCCTGTGTATATCAGTAACCAAGTCACTAGCAAGCTAGCATACACTGTCATATCATGTAAACTAGTAGACAGGGTTACTACAAGCTAGCATATATTAGACTAGCTATTACGGTATATTAGTGAACAAGATTGCTATAAGCTAGCTAACACTAGATTATTAAATTATATAAACTTCACAAGGTTACTGCCAAGCTGGCTAATATTAGTCCAGCATATCAGTTTGCTGCTTGCTAACATTACACTGACTGTCATATTGTGTAAAAGAGTATATAAGGTTGCTAGCAAGGTAGATAACGTTCGCTTAAAATGCACTGCGTCAACCAGCACACAAAGTTGCTATACACTATCGTTGAAAAGTTTGGGGTCACTTTGAAATGTCCTTATTTTTGAAAGAAAAGCACTGTTCTTTTCAATGAAGATCACTTTAAACTAATCAGAAATCCACTCTGTACATTGCTAATGTGGTAAATGACTATTCTAGCTGCAAATGTCTGGTTTTTGGTGCAATATCTCCATAGGTGTATAGAGGCCCATTTCCAGCAACTCTCACTCCAGTGTTCTAATGGTACAATGTGTTTGCTCATTGCCTCAGAAGGCTAATGGATGATTAGAAAACCCTTGTACAATCATGTTAGCACAGCTGAAAACAGTTTAGCTCTTTAGAGAAGCTATAAAACTGACCTTCCTTTGAGCAGATTGAGTTTCTGGAGCATCACATTCGTGGGGTCGATTAAATGCTCAAAATGGCCAGAAAAATGTCTTGACTATATTTTCTATTCATTTTACAACTTATGGTGGTAAATAAAAGTGTGACTTTTCATGGAAAACACAAAATTGTCTGGGTGACCCCAAACTTTTGAACGGTAGTGTACGTATGTAGCTAGCATTGCTGTCATATTGTATAAAACAGGACACAAGACACTATAAGCTAGCTAAAAGTAGACTGTAATATTGTGTAAATCAGTATCCAAGGTTGTTAAGCTAACATTCACTCTCTTTTTGTGTAAAAATAAAAAAAACAGTAGACAAGGTTACTATACGCTGGTAAACAATCCACTAACCAGTGTGTAAAAGAGTAAACAGGATTGCTATAATCTAGCTAACATTTAACAGTTATTCCACAAAATTGAGGCGTACATGAGCTGATATCCAACGAAGCGCATAGCACCGAGCTGGCTAAAATCCATGTACGATGAGATTGAGTGGAATAACTGTTTTATTCTATCCACATTCACTGGATTTTGAGAAACAGAGCATTTTTAAAAATGTATTTATTTATTTAGCAAATTTGATAAAGAAAAACTTTGTATAAAACGTCCGACAAAATAATTTCTGCTTAGAATGTAAACAAACCGGCGAAATGACAGTACCAATTTGTGAAAAATGCTGCTATAATAATAATTCTTGAAAAATAAAAAAGATATGTTCTTACCATCAAATACTTTAGTTCCATATTTTATTGCCTTTTTTGTATTTTTGGGGGGTTTGTTTTCGAAACCAGTTGGTTCAATAACAGGCTCCGCCATTTTCTTCTTCTTCTTCTTCTTCGTTTTTTTTTTGGTAGTTGGCAAACCAATTTAAAGGTGTATTACCACCACCAACTGGGCTGAGTGTGGAACAGGAGATATTGGGGGGGACGAGACATGACTATATTCTTTTAGCTATTTATGTTTCTTTTAAATACTTGACAACAAAGTGATATATCTGACCTGATGCGCTCTGCCATTTTGTTTTTCTCTACTCATGGTATATGAGCTGATAGCCTAGTAGTAGTCAGAGCGCACGATTGCTCATATCCAGTGAATGTGGATAGAATAAATACTAAATATTGTATCGTGCAGGACAATGTTGCTGTCTATTAAGTGAGCTAACTGTAATATTTCTGTTTACACCTGGTAGCAAATAGCTTCCACTTCAATATATTTGAAAGTATCTAGTTGTAATAAATCTGTGTATATGTTTAAGTTGAAAAAAAAAATAAAGCTAAATTGGTGGTGCAGTGGTTAGCATTGTTGGTTCACAGCAAGCAGGTTCCAAGCTCGAACCTGCCAGTTGACAGGGGCCTCTGTGTCCAGAGTTTGCTTGTTCACCTCGTGCCTTGCATGGGTTTCATCTGGGTGCTCTGGTTTCCTCCCTCCCACAGTCTAAAGACATATGGATTCGGTAACTGGTTACTCTAAGTTGCCCATAAGTGTGAATGTGAGTGTGAATGGTTGTTTATCTCTCTGTGTGCTAGCCCTATGATAGATTGGCAACCTGTCCAGGGTGTATCCCGCCTCTTGCCCAATGTCAGCTGGGATTGGCTCCAGCTCAGCCGTATCCTCCAATGGATAAGCAGTATAGAAAATGAATGAAATAATTATTCATTCTCCTTATTATCTTCCCCTGCGCCCAAGGTTGCCAACTTAGCGACTAGATTTGGTGAGTTTTTAGAGTACTTTGGTGACCTTCTTTCATAAAAGTCCCAAAGTTAAAATGTGCTTAACCAATCCTCAGTCACCATTGTGCCTAATTGTTCCCAATGACCAATCAGACCAATCAGTGATCACCAAATTAGTCTATGTAGGTGACTAATAGTGACATTTTGAGCATGCATGAGCTACTTTCTCCTGAAAAGGGTGAATAATATTGCTTGAGCCCTCTGGAGTGGCTTTAGAGACTGAATACCACTGTTCAAGAGTGATCTGAGATATTTAACATCCTATGAAAGATGGCAGTTTGGTGATTGACTGTTTTTCAATTACAGAGCATGTACAGTGTTATAACCGGAAAGTCCGCCTCAGAAGCGATGAATGCTACACCCTCAAAGATGACTGTATAACTCGCTTTTAAACTAAAACAGAACCAAGACCTCATTAGTTTAATACGGCCGATATATGACTAGGTTTCCATTGGGAAGCCACTTATCGCATCCAGTGCTGATGGTAATAGCAGACATTCCTTGCTGCAGCAAACTCCAAACTCGGATTTTAGAGCTGTGGTCGACTGAATCAGCCTGTTGGATGGGCTGAGAAAACCAGAGAAGTTTTAACCCACAACCCAGAATATTAAGTTGCCTCTGCTTAAGCAAATACTCAATAGAAAACATGTAGAGCAGCATTCCACCAAGAGGTACAGAAACTGCTCTTTGTGTTTTTCCACATGCTCAGGACAGCGACTTCCTCCTAAGAAGCAGAACATGTAACGTTGTGTCAGCTGGTTAATTTCATAAACCTTCCTACAAATTAAAGCTGCTATAACTTCATCCAAGAACATAACTTGGGTTACTGAAAAAGATAAAAGTAAAAGACGACGAGCAAACATCCGAACACTGACCAGCGTGTGTTTCAAAACAGCCAGATTTGTCCGAGCGGATCCCTTTATGTGTTTTAACCCTGAAGGAGTGTCTGGCTTTTCACTATCAAACAGTATGCAGCATCTGGGCTGATCAGAGAACCATACATGGAGAGGAGATGGGCCTGTCTCTGATTAATGTGTGTATCTTTTAATAACGGTTGATTGTAAGCAGACATGTAGAGCCATGTATGGACCAAAGTGAAAGAGGGAGGGGAGAATGTACATGTGTATTTGTCTGAGAAAGAAAGAAAGAAAGAAAGAAAGAAAGAAAGAAAGAAAGAAAGAAAGAAAGAAAGAAAGAAAGAAAGAAAGAAAAGATTATCGTGTTATTTAAAAAGAATAAAGGGAGTGTCTGGAAATGCTGAGAGAGGAGAAAGTATGGATGATGAAGATGAATGTAAGGAAAAAATTTTTTGACTGAAGCCTCACCTCACAAATCATTTCGGATGGTAACCTGGTATTTGTCTTTATTGCTTCCTTAATAGACAATGTCCTGGTGTCTTTGTGTGAAACCTCATTGGGGTTTTTTTCTTTTCTTTCTTTTTTTTTCTCACATACATGCATATTTGAATATACAGCAGATATGATTGCTAATCATTTGCCAAACAAAGTCGGAAACAATTTGGGTGTTTCAGAATGTCCCTGAAGTGAATAGGGTGAATTACCTCCCTTGCAGCAATCATGCTTGTTCTTTGTACTGATTTGTATGCATACTTGCAGGATCATGCAGGATTTTTGTTACGACTCTGATGTATAACAGAGCCTGCGAAACATGCGTCATCGTCATGCACAAATATGGAGCGTATAAACACGTCTTCTTCCTTTTATGGAATTTACTTAAAACAGTAATTTATGTCTCTTGATCTATTTGGACAGACCCAATGACTGATTGGGCTCATCTTTTCCAGTGTGACAAACAAAACGGCTTACATTCAGGACGTGTTCCAAATGCGACCGAGGATGGATAGAGTTGCAGGTTAGAATTTGTCTAATCACAGGCTTGAGGGTGCCAGGTAATTGTAGCAAAGAGCGCAAACTAGCTATTCATTCATTCATTCACCTTCAGTAACTCCTTTGTTCTGGTCAAGTGAATCTGGAACCTATCCTGGGAATACTGAGCGCAGGGCCGAAATACAATCTGAATGGGGTACCAGTTCGTCGCAGGGCACCACGAACTTTTTTAGCAATGCCAAGCCACAGATTTAAATTAGTCTCACCTGAACTATCATCCAAATGCATATCTAAGAAGTGATTTGTGCTGAATGGGACTTATTTATCAAACTGGATATAAATTAATTCATTCCTAAATTGTTCACAGGAGCATTTGCAAAAGAAGTCTGAAAATCCAGTTGTTTTTTTGTAAACCACAACTGACTGGATTTAAATCGATTTGTAGATACAATTTATGCTGTCAAGTTTGAATCACTTATTCATCTTTTATTAATTTCATTTTAATTTTTGTGAAATTTAGTTGTTTCTTATTAATGAACGAAAAGAAAGCATTCCAAATCAAATCCAAAAATTAAGGCAAAGATAAGCCATTTATTTCAGACAAAAGAAATGGCATTCTCTAACAGGAGGTTAGGTGCTAGATGATGCACTGCAGTGGCTGAGCTGCATTATTGGAAGATTTAGTGCATAGGAAACACTTTTTCCCTGTTTACTCATTACTTGTTGTTTGCAGCACTGTTAGCGTTGCCTTTTATTATGTGTTGTGGACATTGCTAAGTGTGCCATGAAGGCACTTGGTAATTTCTGGCTGATGGGTATTTATCAATATATATGTGAGAAGAAAATCAATCTTACTGAAACATTTGTAAATCTGGCTGGAATTTTTAGTTCGGTTTGGCCTTTGAACGGGAAAGTTCACGCCAAGCTGGTTAATAATTGAAGACGTAAAATAAGACTTTATATGCAACTCTAATTTTGTGTGCTTTCTTAGTGGAACAATAAGGCATGGTCAGTCTATGGGTGCTATAATTAATAGCACAGCAGTTGAATAGAAGGGCCGTTTTTTGACCTCACTGGTAGTTGAAATGCTTGAGTGGTTAATAGAAAAGCTGAAAAACTCAGGAGGAATATAAATAAGTCGTGACTTTTGGGTTAGTAGACAGATGGACACATTAGCGCTGAATCTATGATGGTGGTCCTTGGGAAAGCCAATTATAAAGAAGTAGAAGATGGCATGAATTTCCAGCATGAGTTCTGACTAGACTTTTTCACTCACTCTGCCACTCAGATGACTGATGCATTGTGCATAAAGCATTTCTCTCTTTTTTATGTGCATCATGGGGGTTCAATAGGGACAAGGTTCGCTCTTCTTTGAATACATTTGCTATTGTGACTAAGGTCATTGGGCTCCAAAATGCTCATAAAGACTATAAAGCTTTTATTAGTCTGTAAAGTTGGTTATGATAGGTATTGTTGCTAGCTTAACATGTAGAATAACTAGCCTGAAAAGCTGCATGCCTTTTATCTTAATGACAATAGTTCTTGGCTCCAGCAAATGGATATAACTTGATATGTTATCTCAAATCTTTATAAAATCTCTAAAAACTCACCTTTATACCAAAAATTAAGATTGCCCAATTCCAAAAAAGTTGGGACACTGTGTAAAACATAAATAAAAACAGAATGTGAAGATTTGCAAATCATGGAAACCCTATATTTCACTGAAAATAGTACAAAGACAACATATCAAATGTTGAAACTGAGAAATGCTATTGTTTTTTTAAAAATATATGCTCATTTTGAATTTGATGTCAGCAATACGTTTCAGAAAAGTTGGGACAGGAGCAACAAAAGACTGAAAAAATTGTATAATGCTAAAAAAAAATAATTAGGTTAATTAGCATCAGGTCAGTAACATGATTGGGTATAAAAAGAGCATCCCAGAGAGGCGGAGTCTCTCAGAAGTAAAGATGGGGAGGGGTTCACTGCTCTGTGAGAGACTGCGTGGGCAAACAGTGCAACAATTTAAGAATAACGTTCCTCAATGTAAAATTGCAAAGAATTTGGGGATCACATCATCCATGGTACATAATCTCATTAAAAGATTCAAAGAATCTGGAGAAATCTCTGTATGCAAGAGACAAGGCTGAAAACTGACATTAGATGCCTGTGATCTTTAGGCCCTCAGGAGACACTGCATTAAAAGCAGACACGTGTCTGTAGTGGAAATCACTGTATGGGCTCAGGAACATTTCAGAAAACCATTGTCCATGAAAACAGTTAATTATTACATCCACAAATGCAAGTTAAAACCAGATATAAACAATATCCAGAAACACCACCACCTTCTCTGGGCTTGAGCTCTTTTACGATGGACTGAGGCAAAGTGGAAAATTGTCCCGAGGTCTGATGAATCAAAAGTAGAAATTCTCTTTAGAAATCATGGACACCATGTCCTCCTGGCTGAAGAGGAGACGGACCATCCGGCTTGTTATCAGTGCATAGTTCAAAAATCAGCATCTGTGATGGTATGAGGGTGTATTAGTGCACATGACATGGGTAGCTTGTACATCTGGGAAGGCATCATTAATGCTGAATGATATATACACGTTTCAGACCAATATGCTGCCATCCAGACAAAATCTTTCTCAGGGAAGGCTTTCTTCCTTTCAGCAAGACAATGCCAAGCCATTTTCTGTACATATTAAAACTGCATGGCTCTGTAGTAAAAGAGTCTGGGTGCTAAACTGGCCTGCCTGCAGTCCAGACCTGTCTCCCATTTAAAACATTTGGCACATTATGAAGCGCAAAATACGACAAAGGAGACCCCGAACTGAAATTGTATATCAGGCAAGAATGGGACATTTCTCTTTCAAAACTACATCAGTTGGTCTCCTCAGTTCCCAAACATTTGCAGTCTTGTTAAAAGTAGAGGTGATGCGACACAGTGGTAAACATGCCCCTGTCCCAACTTTTTTGAAACATGTTGCTGGCATCAAATTCAAAATAAGCATATATTTTTCAAAAAATAATAAAATGTCTCAGTTTCAACATTTGATAGGTTGTCTTTGTACTATGTTCAATGAAATATAGGGTCTCCATGATTTGCCAATTATTGCATTATGTTTTTATTTACAGTTTACACAGCGTCCCAACTTTTTTGGAATTGGGGATGTAGTTTGACAGTTCGTGCATCTTCTGGAAAGTTTTCTTGCACTTCTGTAAAGCTAATGTTTCAAATTAAATACATCAGAATCTAGTCACTTTAAACCATTGGTGCTTATTGCCTCACAGCACTATAGGTAATAGACATAAGTGGTAAGTAGATCATTTGTATGACATGTCACGGCCCATAAAAAGAGTCTATACATTACAAATCAATCATCTTCAGCCTCTTTGGTGACAATGCCATCATTTTCCCATTCACTTACTGTTTGATCATGTTCCCAGACCAATGACTCAGACTGCTCATCCCAGCAGGGCCTGAGTGACGTTACCTTCAAACATTTGTGTGGAAAAATGTGTTCACTCTGATGTTCGCTGTAGGAAGTTGCACTTTTTTCCACCAAACTTTGGCACAGACAGTTCTATTTCAAGATCCCCGAGATCTTGGCTGATATCTCTTATATTGATATCTTGAACCCAAAACATCTGGCAGGAAGAGTGGAAACTCTCGTGATGGGACCCATAATAAAGGACCGTGTCTAGAGTCATGATGTCAGTAAGCGTTGAGAGATATTTAGTACTATTGGTTTCATGCCTAGAATTAATTTGACTGGAACCAATTATGGGTGCATGATCCCAAATTGGATGAACAGAAGAATTGCTTGTTAGATGACATAATTGAATCCCATTTGCATTCTAAAAAAAAGAACTCATTGTGTTTATATTATACGGAATTGAAATGAGGTATTATGTGCAAGAAAGCGCAATTTCATTGCAAGTCGATGAATTTAGCTTTTTTGCGAAATTACGTTGTAAAGAGAGCGGCCTCATTTATGAGAAACCCAGCTGTGATCTTAACCACTTACAGCTTTTCATATAACTTTGATCTCAGCTGCTTATAACATGATCTTATCCAAACGCCAAAACGCCTTTTTATACAACTTTCTTGAGATGACAACCTATAAACTTAGAATAGTGCGATCCTGTTGGTTAGTCGACAAGTGCATGTATAATGTGTATACATATTATTGAACTAAACCAGGATTTGTAACAATATGTCAGCTTTGATGAAAATATTCTCATTTTGCGTATAAGCTTATAGTTTGTAATTCATAACTATTACAGTTAGAGCTTATAATTATTACTTAAGTAGACTGACAGTTAATAAGGAAGACCAATTATCACACTTCTACACAACACTGAATATGGTATGAGCACTGACTTAAAAATAGCCTGATAAAACATGACCACAGCATGCATTACGGCATATGTTAGTAATCATGGTCTCCACCCTTCAGGCCTCCCCTTCATTAGCTAAATTCATTATCTCAGTTTAACCTGTCTGTTACCCCATGCAGCTGGTATGCAGGTCTGCCGCTCTTCGACATAAGCGTCTGATGTAAGAGCCGGAACCTAGCAGTCTATAAAACAGCCGAAACACCAATTAGGCTTGGAAAACAATTCGTTTAACAAACAACAGACATCCTGCTTGCTTGTATAAGGATGAAAGCTTGATTAGATTAGAATGATGGATGGATGGAGGGAGGAAAGCATGGCTGGATGGTTGAAGTGGTGGATGATGGATGGATAAAATGGCTAGATGAGATGAAATGGATGAATGGAATGGATTTGGAGAACACTAAATGGACCGTACAGAAGTCAGTAGAGGTCCAGTCAGTTTGTTAGTCTGGATTTACACGGTATGTATTCATTTTGAAAGCAACATAAACATGATGCATGTGGTGGCATGGTGGTGTAGCGGTTAGTACTGTCGCCTCACAGCAAGAAGGTTCTGGGTTCGAGCCCAGCGGCCGATGAGGGCCTTTCTTTGTGGGGTTTGCATGTTCTCCCCATGTCTGCGTGGGTTTCCTCTGGGTGCTCTGGTTTCCCCCACAGTTCAAAGACATGTGGTTAGGTTAACATGGGGCAGCCATGGCCTGAGGTTGGGCTGAAGTGCCCTTGAGCAAGGGCACTGAACCCACAGCTGCTTCCTGGGCACTGTACAGTAGCATAGCTGCTTATTGCTCTGGGTATGTGTGTGTGCTCATTGCTCACTTGTTTGTGCATGAGTGTATTCACTGCTTCAGATGGGTTAAATGCAGAGGTTAAATTTCACTGTGTGCTTAAGTCTGTGTTTGAGTGTATGTGTGACAAATAAAGGCTTCTTGGCTTGGCTTCTTCTTCTTAGTTTAGCAATTGGTTTTAGGCCCAACACAGCTCTCTGTCAATCCCTGGACAACTTTCTGGTCACTAGGAACTTAGCTGCTGAGATACCGCTGGCTCAAAGTGAAAAAGCTGTGTTTTAATCTCATATCAATATAATCTCACAATGTCATTTATAATTTTAATAATATAGAAGGTGATTTCCCAGGATGCACCCCAAATAGCTAACATGATCTCAGTTGGATGCATAGAACGAAATAATTTCCACAGAACTAAATCATTTGCTCATTGTAAGAGCCCAAATATGCTCTCCAAGACTGCAGAGCAGCCGAATACCCATGAGTTCTGGGAATATGTGTCTGATGTCATTGCCAAGTTTACTGTACTGTCTACGCAACATTCCGAAGCTCCATGCTCAACATCAGGTCAGGAAACGACTCTTGCCCTGAAGTCCATGTAGGGCCTGCTGGATAAACAGAAGCCAAAAGTCTTAGATAATTCTGTATATAAGAACATCCTGATCTCCTTGTCCTCTTTAGACATTAGAAATACAAACACCTCTGAAGTTTTGAAGCTATATTTCCTTCTTCACCACCATTTCAATTGTTGCATATTCAGAAACCAGTAATACATAAGACGTAGAAGACCACAATAAATGAGTCAGTACTACTATAGATGGTGCAAACAAGATATTCACATATATTTCAAGTTAATTTTAGGGTTTTTCTAAAAGCAGAAAAAATATTTTTATTCATCTTGGGTTTAAATAATATGTTCTTGATAGCTAAGAGGCAGTGGAATAAATTTTCACTTGTATTCTTCTGATGGCTCGCAGGGAAGCTGGAGCCTATCCCAGCTGACTATGGGCGAGAGTCGCCGGGTCATTGCAGGGCTTGTAGCAAATCATGCAGATACAAATCAAGAGCTTCAGTTAATGTTCACTTCAAACATCCGAATGGGAAAAATTGTGATCTCAAAGTGTGACTTTCTTTCACTGTGGCATGGGTGTTGGTTTGAGCCAGATGGACTGGTTTGAGTATTTCAGAAACTGCTGATCTCCTGGGGTTTTCACACAAAACAGTCTCTAGAGTTTACACAGAATGGTTTAAAAAACAAAAACATTGAGTGAGCGACAGTTCTGTGGGTGGAAACAAACGCCTTGTTGATAAGAGAGGTCAGAGGAAAATGGTCAGATTGGTTCGAGCTGCCATTTAGGATATAGTAACTCATAGCAACTCTTTACAACCGTGGTGAGCAGAAAAGCATCTCAGCATGCAACAGGAGAAGACCACATTGGGTTCCACTCCTGCAATCAAGAACAAGTTCCTATTAAAGTGGCCGGTGAGTGTATGCATTATAGTACAGTGAAATTCTTTTCTTCACATATATACACCAGCTTGTTAGGAAGTTGGGGTCAGCGTGCAGGGTCAGCCATGATACAGCACTCCTGGAGCAGACAGGGTTAAGGGCCTTGTTCAAGGTCCCAACAGTAGCAGCTTGGCAGTGCTGGGGCTCGAACCCCTGACCTTCTGAATAGTAACCATTGAGCCACCACTGTAGAATTATAGACCATGCTGAATGGCCAGTTGATCGTCTTGGGATTTGATAAAACTTTCCAGTTAATAACAATGACATGTTTTAAGCCTAATAATAATTATCAACTGCATTTGCAGCTTATGTGTTACATTTTCATGTACTGAGAAAAAGAGTAGAGGTGAACAAAGTACCCGACTTCATTACTTAAGTCAAAGTACAGATCCCACTGGTCAAATGTTACTCCAATACAAGTGAAAGTTGTCCAGTCAAATTTTTACTTAAGTTAAAGTACTGAAGTACTTGCTTTTAAAAATACTTAAGTATTAAAAGTACATTTTCCGTCAACGCATTGTTGTATTATTGCCACAAGGCTTACAAAACCTAATGCCATTACCAAAGACAGAAATGTGAATTCACAAAATGAACACATGCTGTGTCATCATGGTGGTTTAACATTAAGCTAGCTAGTCAGTGAAACTCCACCTGACATGCTAGCAAACTCTTCTCAAACTCGAAATCCTACTGGGTAGCTAACGCTACTAGAAAAGAAAGAGTTCTACATTCTGTTTATTTGGCAAGATTATGCTAAAACATATTTCTGAAAGGACTTCAGATAAGTTAACTTTATTCATGTTAGCGTGACTACATTTTTACATACTAACTAACAGTGTCCAAGTTAACTAGATATGTGTAAACGTTAGCCATGGACAAGGCTATGGCAACTTGGCGGGCAAATCCATAGAAAAATATTTGACTAACCAGACTGCATAGCTATGTTTGCAACTGCTAGCTCTAAAAGCACAGACAACTTCATTACAAGCGTTCTCTTGGAATAAAACGTTTATGTCCCTCAATATGCTTCCGCAGTTTGGATGGCGGGTTTTTGTAGGCCATGATGTGGTTTGTTTTCGGCAAACAAAGCAAACATTAAAAATGAAATGGATTTTTAATCCTTTGAGAAAACTGAGAAACATGGGTTCTAGGGGGGCGGCACGGTGGTGTAGTGGTTAGCGCTGTCGCCTCACAGCAAGAAGGTCCTGGGTTCGAGCCCCGGGGCCGGCGAGGGCCTTTCTGTGCGGAGTTTGCATGTTCTCCCCGTGTCCGCGTGGGTTTCCTCCGGGTGCTCCGGTTTCCCCCACAGTCCAAAGACATGCAGGTTAGGTTAACTGGTGACTCTAAATTGACCGTAGGTGTGAATGTGGGTGTGAATGGTTGTCTGTGTCTATGTGTCAGCCCTGTGATGACCTGGCGACTTGTCCAGGGTGTACCCCGCCTTTCGCCCGTAGTCAGCTGGGATAGGCTCCAGCTTGCCTGCGACCCTGTAGAAGGATAAAGCGGCTAGAGATAATGTGATGTGATGTGTGATGGGTTCTAGGTAAAGCCGTGGGTGTGTGCATTCCCCAGAAGAACTGCCTTCTTCTATTTTGCCATCAACTGATCGTGTTAAATAATGCTGCTGAGAAATAATTGAGCTTGATTTTATACAGTCTACAGATGTGACGTGACCCTAGTGATTACTCATACACTGTCTCAGTGTCACCTGTGAAAAAAAACAATCGCGTTTTAGAAAAGAAAACAAAAAACATCCACTTTCAAAGCTGCTTCATAGTAACGAGTAACGAGGACCTTGACAGAAATGTAGTGGAGTAAAAAGTACAATATTTGCCTTTCAAATGTAGTGAAATTAAAGTCATAAGTTTCCAAAAAAAATGAATACTCAAGTAAAGTACAGATACTCAAAAAGTGTACTTACAGTGGTGCTTGAAACTTTGTGAACCCTTTAGAATTTTCTATATTTCTGCATAAATATGACCTAAAACATCATCAGATTTTCACACAAGTCCTAAAAGTAGATCAAGAGAACCCAGTTAAACAAATGAGACAAAAATATTATACTTGGTCATTTATTTATTGAGGAAAATGATCCAATATTACATATCTGTGAGTGGCAAAAGTATGTGAACCTCTAGAATTAGCAGTTAATTTGAAGGTGAAATTAGAGTCAGGTGTTTTCAATCAATGGGATGACAATCAGGTGTGAGTGGGCACCCTGTTTTATTTAAAGAACAGGGATCTATCAAAGTCTGATCTTCACAACACATGTTTGTGGAAGTGTATCATGGTATAAACAAAGGAGATTTCTGAGGACCTCAGAAAAAGCGTTGTTGATGCTCATCAGGCTGGGAAAGGTTAAAAAACCATCTCTAAAGAGTTTGGACTCCACCAATCCACAGTCAGACAAATTGTGCACAAATGGAGGAAATTCAAGACCATTGTTACCCTCCCCAGGAGTGGTCGACCAACAAAGATCACTCCAAGAGCAAGGCGTGTAATAGTCGGCAAGGTCACAAAGGACCCCAGGGTAACTTCTAAGTAACTGAAGGCCTCTCTCACATTGGCTAATGTTAATGTTCATGAGTCCACCATCAGGATAACACTGAACAACAATGGTGTACATGGCAGGGTTGCAAGGAGAAAGCCACTGCGCTCCAAAAAGAACATTGCTGCTCGTCTGCAGTTTGCTAAAGATCACGTGGACAAGCCAGAAGGCTATTGGAAAAATGTTTTGTGGACGGATGAGACCAAAATAGAACTTTTTGTTTTAAATGAGAAGCATTATGTTTGGAGAAAGGAAAACACTGCATTCCAGCATAAGAACCCTATCCCATCTGTGAAACATGATGGTGGTAGTATCATGGTTTGGGCCTGTTTTGCTGCATCTGGGCCAGGATGGCTTGCCATCATTGATGGAACAATGAATTCTGAATTATACCAGTGAATTCTAAAGGAAAATGTCAGGACATCTGTCCATGAACTGAATCTCAAGAGAAGGTGGGTCATGAAGCAAGAAAACGACCCTAAGCACACAAGTCGTTCTACCAAAGAATGGTTAAAGAAGAATAAAATTAATGTTTTGGAACAGCCAAGTCAAAGTCCTGACCTTAATCCAATCAAAATGTTGTGGAAGGACCTGAAGTGAGCAGTTCATGTGAGGAAACCCACCAACATCCCAGAGTTGAAGCTGTTCTGTACGGAGGAATGGGCTAAAATTCCTCCAAGACGGTGTGCAGGACTGATCAACAGTTACCGGAAAACATTTAGTTGTAGTTATTGCTGCACAAGGGGGTCACACCAGATGCCGAAAGCAAAGGTTCACATACTTTTGCCACCCACAGATACGTAATATTGGATCATTTTCCTCAATAAATAAATGACCAAGTATAATATCTTTGTCTCATTTGTTTAACTGGGTTCTCTTTACCTACTTTTAGGACTTGTGTGAAAATCTGATGATGTTTTTGGTCACATTTATGCAGAAATATAGAAAACTCTAAAGGGTTCACAAACTTTCAAGCACCACTATAAGTACAGAACGCAAGTAAATGTACTTCGTTACTGTCCACCTCTGAAAAAGAGACACATGTAGAGACACTGTATTGGACTGTATTGGAGATTTTCAAACCTTGATAAAATACAGCAATAAAACGTGGTGCTTTATTTATTTATTGCTGGTCTGAGCGAGGATTAGCCTAAATTATTAAAAATTTAAACACAATACCAAAGATTGTTAACTCTAGATCACCACGATTGACGGAACTTTAATGGCAGTGTTTAGACTAAAGAAGATGCTTAACGATCCCTAGGACCAAAAGCATCCTGTCCTGATGTGTTCCACATGAGACAAAGGCCATAGGTGGAAGTCTACATGCTATAACAATGTGTTGAGAATAAACACTCCAAAAGCTGTCGTGAACTTCTGCATAGTTATTTGAGCGGTTTTATGGCCTGGCTATCAGGAAGAAGCTTGACCGTATTAGGTTGACTTTCTCCTCTGTCTCTTTTAATCTTCAGTGGGTGTTTGAGTTTTTCTTGCTGTGTATGTTTTCTCTCTCTCTCTCTCTCTCTCTCTCTCTCTCTCGGTACCCATTTAGGTAATAGAGGCCTCAGGAAGCCAGGCATGCTGCAGTCCAGGCCAAACAGCTTTATTGGCTTTATATGGCTTTTTAAAGCTTGGAGTGCAGTACTGCTGTTATTTTGTTGTTTAATGGTGCCAAAATTGTGGTTTCAATCTCAAACTGGAAGAACAGGAGGTAACTGCAAAGGATAGGAGGCTATTACATTATACACATATATCCTTTTTTTTTTGTCTTAAATCCCAGTTTAAGCAAACAGGATTAGCTTTGAGAAGCAAGAAATTAAGTAGATCTGTCCTGATCTATGACTACACCAATGTCATCAGTCTTCATTGACATACACATGTTTACTTATGATAAACACCGTATGTTGGTCTCCTTTTGTTTCTGGTGTTAACAGCATGAATAGCTACAGTGTCTGAAACCATGAGCTCATTTCAGTTACCCTTTTGCATGCCGAATTAAATTGACTAATAAATCAAGCTTGTCTTGAAAGAAATAATTGTCATGGGATTAGAAACAACAAAGGTGCTTCTTTCTGCTACTGAAGATACGAGGGTAGGAAGCACCAATGAAATTTTTGCATATTAATTGCTAGGTTCTGACGTACAGTATGTGAATTACATTGCGGGTATTACAGACTACTTTTGGGTTGACTCAGAGCTGGTCTTGTGAAATATGAGTCTGGAATGAGGGGTGATTTCCAAAATACACAATGCTTTCAAAATGAATAACTCCCACACACAACCATATACAGTACCAGTCAAAAGTATGGACATCCTTACTCTACTCATTCATAGGTTTTTCTCTATTTGGACTATTTTCTACACTGTAGAACAGTACTGAAGACATCAGAATTATGAAATAACAAATAGAACATACAGTGCTGAGCGTAAATGAGTACACCCCATTTGAAAAGTAACATTTTAAACAATATCTCAATGAACACAAACAATTTCCAAAATGTTGAAAAGACAAAGTTTAATATAACATCTGTTTAACTTATAATGTGAAAGTAAGGTTAATGATATAACTTAGATTACACATTTTTCAGTTTTACTCAAATTAGGGTGGTGCAAAAATAAGTACACCCCACAACAAAAACTACTACATCTAGTACTTTGTATGGCCTCCATGATTTTTAATGACAGCATCAAGTCTTCTAGGCATGGAATGAACAAGTTGGCGACGTTTTGCAACATCAATCTTTTTCCGTTCTTCAACAATGACCTCTTTTAGTGACTGGATGCTGGATGGAGAGTGATGCTCAACTTGACTCTTCAGAATTCCCCATAGGTGTTCGATTGGGTTCAGATCAGGAGACATACTTGGCCAATGAATCACTTTCACCCTGTTCTTCTTCAGAAATCCAACAGTGGCCTTAGATGTGTGTTTAGGATCATTGTCATGTTGGAAAAGTGCACAGCGACCAAGGGCACGGAGTGATGGTAGCATCTTGTCTTTCAGTATAGAGCAATACATCTGTGAATTCATGATGCCATCAGTGAAATGCAGCTCCCCGACACCAGCAGCGCTCATGCAGCCCCACATAAGGACACTGCTACCACCATGTTTCACTGTAGGCACCATGCATTTTCCTTCGTATTCCTCACCTTTGCGACGCCATACAGTTTTGAAGCCATCAGTTCCAAAAACATTTATCTTGGTCTCATCACTCCAGAGTATAGAGTCCCAGTAGTCTTCATCTTTGTCAGCATGGGCCCTGGCAAACTCTAGGTGGGCTTTTTTGTGCCTGGGCTTTAGGAGAGGCTTCTTTCGTGGACGGCATCCATGCATGCCATTCCTCTGCAGTGTACGCCATATTGTGTCACGGGAAATAGTCACCCCAGTTTGGCTTTCTATTTCTTTAGATAACTGCAGTGAACTTGCATGCCGATTTTCTTCTCATCAGAAGACGCTCCTGTCAAGGTGTTAACTTCCGTGGACGACCTGGACGTCTTTGTGAGATGGTTGCAGTTCCAGCTTTCTTAAATTTTTGTACCACTTTTTCTACAGTATTCTGACTGATAAGTAAAGCTTTGCTGATTTTCTTCACCTTTGTGGTGTAAAGAAATTATTTTCTTTGGGGAATTCTGAAGAGACGAGTTGAGCATCACTCTCCATCCAGCATCCAGTCACTAAAAGAGGTCGTTGTTGAAGAACGGAAAAAGACTGATGTTGCAAAATGTCGCCAACTTGTTCATTCCATGCCTAGAAGACTTGGTGCTGTCATTAAAAATCATGGAGGCCATACAAAGTACTAGATGTAGTAGTTTTTGTTGTGGGGTGTACTCATTTTTGCACCACCCTAATTTGAGTAAAACTGAAAAATGTGCAATCTAAGTTTATATTATTACCCTTACTTTCACATTACAAGTTAAACAGATGTTATATTAAACTTTGTCTTTTCAACATTTTGGAAATTATTCGTGTTCATTGAGATATTGTTTAAAATGTTACTTTTCAAAGGGGGTGTACTCATTTACGCTCAGCACTGTATATGGAATTATGTGGGAAACAAAAAAGTGTTTAACCCCCCAAATGTTTCATATTTTAGATTCTTCAAAGTATCCAGCGTTTACCTTGATGACACTTTGCACACTATTGGCATTATCTTAACCAGCTTCATGAGGTCGTCACCTGGAATGCTTTTCAATTAATAGGTGTGTCTCATCAAAAGTTAATTCGTGGACGAGTTTCTTACCTTCTTAATGCATTTAAGATCAAACAGTAAATAGTAAATAATAAAAACACAGCAAATAGCCCTATTCAACAACTGTAGTAATCCATATTATGCCAAGAACCGCTCAGCATCATTACTTTAAGACATGAAGTGCCTTTTAATTAAGAAAAATAAAGAAAAACACATTTAATTATGTAGAACATGTGTCAAAACTTTTGACTTGTACTCTATATGTGGTGCTACACGATCCATTGACGACATCCTTAATAAATGCCTGATCAGGTTAAATTAGACTATTAATAACTAAATAAAATCAAGAGTCATCAGGAGATGACATATCCCTCCAGCCCCCACATGAAACCCCACTCCAAATTTTCCAAAGTTGAATTGGTTTCCATGGAAATACGTAAAAAATTAAAATCACAGAAATCCCAAAATGTCAAAAGGTACAAGTTTTCTAGACACTTAACATAACTGTCTTTTGTGAAAAAATTCTTAATAGTATTTGAGTTATGCTCCGGAAACTAAAATGTTTATAGACAGACGGACAGACGAATGGACAGAAAGACAGAGCGATAGCTATATCCCCCTGCATTATAGGCCAGGGGGGATCATGAGTTTGCTTATATTATGAAGTATGTTTTTGACATTAATGCTTTTAATACTTGGAAATCTATTTGCCTTAAGTGCTGCTCTTCCTGAAATATTCTAACAACTAATGCTTGCTGTTATTGAGTAGATTTATAGATTCTCAGTCAGTTTTTAAGTATAAATAATATTATAAACGATATTAGGCCATAGTAATTGGAATATTATAACTGTAAATGTTACATTCTTTTGTTAGATTTTTCGAATATACTTTAATTCGTGGTATCCACAAGCACGTTTCTGTGAGGCGAATATTTTTCAGGCTTCTGCTGAACGGGCTTTTGAATATCACTTAAGTAAAGACTATTATTATTTAGTTCTATTTATATGTACAGTATATGCATCCTTTTTTAATTT
Organism: Neoarius graeffei; assembly: GCF_027579695.1. NCBI lineage: Eukaryota > Metazoa > Chordata > Actinopteri > Siluriformes > Ariidae > Neoarius > Neoarius graeffei. The sequence goes on along the minus strand of NC_083578.1, from coordinate 16,756,685 downwards.
ATTTTATTTTTTATTATAGGGCACACTGTTATTGGAGCCTAGCTCTTTATATACAACCCCGATTCCAAAAAAGTTGGGACAAAGTATAAATTGTAAATAAAAACGGAATGCAATGATGTGGAAGTTTCAAAATTCCATATTTTATTCAGAATAGAACATAGATGACATATCAAATGTTTAAACTGAGAAAATGTATCATTTAAAGAGAAAAATGAGGTGATTTTAAATTTCATGACAACAACACATCTCAAAAAAGTTGGGACAAGGCCATGTTTACCACTGTGAGACATCCCCTTTTCTCTTTACAACAGTCTGTAAACATCTGGCGACTGAGGAGACAAGTTGCTCAAGTTTAGGGATAGGAATGTTAACTCATTCTTGTCTAATGTAGGATTCTAGTTGCTCAACTGTCTTAGGTCTTTTTTGTCGTATCTTCCGTTTTATGATGCGTCAAATGTTTTCTATGGATGAAAGATCTGGACTGCAGGCTGGCCAGTTCAGTACCCGGACCCTTCTTCTATGCAGCCATGATGCTGTAATTGATGCAGTATGTGGTTTGGCATTGTCATGTTGGAAAATGCAAGGTCTTCCCTGAAAGAGACGTCGTCTGGATGGGAGCATATGTTGCTCTAGAACCTGGATATACCTTTCAGCATTGATGGTGTCTTTCCAGATGTGTAAGCTGCCCATGCCACATGCACTAATGCAACCCCATACCATCAGAGATGCAGGCTTCTGAACTGAGCGCTGATAACAACTTGGGTCGTCCTTCTCCTCTTTAGTCCGAATGGCACGGCGTCCCTGATTTCCATAAAGAACTTCAAATTTTGATTCGTCTGACCACAGAACAGTTTTCCACTTTGCCACAGTCCATTTTAAATGAGCCTTGGCCCAGAGAAGACGTCTGCGCTTCTGGATCGTGTTTAGATACGGCTTCTTCTTTGAACTATAGAGTTTTAGCTGGCAACGGCGGATGGCACGGTGAATTGTGTTCACAGATAATGTTCTCTGGAAATATTCCTGAGCCCATTTTGTGATTTCCAATACAGAAGCATGCCTGTATGTGATGCAGTGCCGTCTAAGGGCCCGAAGATCACGGGCACCCAGTATGCACAGCAAAATCCCTAGTGTTGAATTAACACCCAGAGTGTTGATTTAACACCCTACTGTGTTTATATAGGTCCAATTGGACACAAATTAACTCTGAAAGTGTTAATTCAACACTGAGGAATTTGCTGTGTGGTTTTCCGGCCTTGACCCTTACGCACAGAGATTCTTCCAGGTTCTCTGAATCTTTTGATGATATTATGCACTGTAGATGATGATGATGATGATGATATGTTCAAACTCTTTGCAATTTTACACTGTCGAACTCCTTTCTGATATTGCTCCACTATTTGTCGGCGCAGAATTAGGGGGATTGGTGATCCTCTTCCCATCTTTACTTCTGAGAGCCGCTGCCACTCCAAGGTGCTCTTTTTATACCCAGTCATGTTAATGACCTATTGCCAACTGACCTAATGAGTTGTAATTTGGTCCTCCAGCTGTTCCTTTTTTGTACCTTTAACTTTTCCAGCCTCTTATTGCCCCGTCCCAACTTTTTTGAGATGTGTTGCTGTCATGAAATTTCAAATGAGCCAATATTTGGCATGAAATTTCAAAATGTCTCACTTTCAACATTTGATATGTTGTCTATGTTCTATTGTGAATACAATATCAGTTTTTGAGATTTGTAAATTATTGCATTCCGTTTTTATTTACAATTTGTACTTTGTCCCAACTTTTTTGGAATCGGGGTTGCGTGTGTGTATATATATAATTATATATAATTTTTATATTATTTTAAAACTTGGGCGGCACAGTGTTGTAGTGGTTAGCGCTGTCGCCTCATAGCAAGAAGGTCCGGGTTCGAGCCCCGTGGCCGGCGAGGGCCTTTCTGTGCGGAGTTTGCATGTTCTCCCTGTGTCCGCGTGGGTTTCCTCCGGGTGCTCCGGTTTCCCCCACAGTCCAAAGACATGCAGGTTAGGTTAACTGGTGACTCTAAATTGACCGTAGGTGTGAATGTGAGTGTGAATGGTTGTCTGTGTCTTTGTGTCAGCCCTGTGATGACCTGGTGACTTTTCCAGGGTGTACCCCGCCTTTCGCCCATAGTCGGCTGGGGTGGGCTCCGGCTTGCCTGCGGCCCTGTGGAGCAGGATAAATTGGCTAGAGATAATGAGATGAGATTTTAAAACTTTTTTTTATTATTATGTGTTTATTTATTGTATCTGAGGTGGAAGCTTAATTTAAAAAAATGGGGCATAGAACCAACGAAACAATTTTGTGCGCATGTCTAGTTAACATAAATTAAGAACTTGAGTGATGTAGCTGAGGTTGAGGAACTGTCAGAGCCAGAATTCATAGACAATGCTGCCATTTCTACGTCTGTTTTTGTTTGTTTGTTTGTTTTTCCCAACGTTTTCTATTGTTTCTGAAGCACTGCAGTTTCAGACATGCTCAAATTCGTAGGTACAGATATTTGGAGCACAATCCAGGTACTGATACACAGTGATGGGAATAACGGCGTTAGAAATAAACGGCGTTACTAACGGCGTTACTTTTTTTAGTAACGAGTAATCTAACTAATTACTTTTTACATCGTTATAACGCCGTTCCCGTTACTTACAATAAAATGCTCTGCGTTACTTTATTAAAGCTGTTCTCATCTGGCACGCTGCTCGTTCAGCCTTTCTTTACTCGGCTTTCGTGTGGGGCGGGGAGACACGAGACAATGGCACAGTAAGCCAATCAGAGTAGATTTGGACAACATAGATACGTAGGTAGGCCACGCCTACTGCACTACTGCGCGCTCTTTCAATCAGAAGACACAGCGATGGCGAGCGGTCAGCCCAACACTGCGCTTTCACACTGGAAATACAGCCATTACTTTTCATTACTTGAAATAAAAGGCAAGAGTGTTTACGTGCAATGCACATTATGTCCAGGAACAAAGCGTTTGTCCTCGTCAGTGGCCAGTAATTAGTAACATAATTTTAATAACTACAAAAATATATTAGTACATTTGATAGATGTCTTATCTCACATTGTCCCACAAAAATATTAATATAGTGTAGATAACGTTACTAATTGGTTCTGTTAAGTGTCCATTTCAGTCATTAAACACATTTAACATTCACTTTTATTATGATTACACTAACTGAATTTGATTTTTTTTGAGGGGGAACAAAATGTAACGGAATAATTACTTTCCCTGGTAATTAGTTACTTTTATGACAAAGTAACTCCGTTAGTAACTCAGTTACTTTTTGGGAAAAGTAACTAGTAACTATAACTAATTACTTTTTGAAAGTAACGTGCCCAACACTGCTGATACAAGTACAGATAGTAGCATTGCACCCCAATAGGGCAGCATGGTGATGTAGTGGTTAGCATGGTTGCCTCACAGCAAAAGGGTTCCAGGTTTGAACCCAGCAGCCGGCGAGGGCCCTTCTGTGTGGAGTTTGCGTGTTCTCCCTGTGTCTGTGTGGGTTTCCTGTGGGTGCTCTGGTTTCCCCCACAATCCAAAGACATGCAGTTAGGTTGACGTGGGGCGGCCTTGGGCTGAGGTGCCCTTTAGCAAGGTACCGGCGCTCTGGTGTGGCTGCCCATTGCTCTGTGTGTGTGTGTTCACTGCTTCAGATGTGTTGAATGCAGAGGATGAATTTCACTGTGCATGTGACAAATAAAGGTTTCTTCTTCTAATAAAGAGGCCACAGCAACCATTTTGCGAAGCATGCTGGTGTGTACAGAACACACAGCTTGTTTCCTTGTTATGTAACAAGGCCCATTCAGGCGGATGAGTCATGACAAATAGGGAAAAGGACAATCATCACTCCATTCTCTGTGCCTCAGGGTCAAGTAGCAGCGGTAGAGACTTGATTCAGGAAAACTGACCACAGGCATGAGAGTCGATAATGGCAAGTATGGCAGGCCACATGAAAAACACATCTCCATTCAGTCTCTGAGCAGCCAGCACTGAGCTGACCTCAACGGAAAGCTCCAGCAGAAAGCTGATGAAAAAAAAAAAGAACTCACACAGTAGCTTCGTCAGATATCTTCTTAATAAAAGCAACTTTGTCTTTGCTTCCAAAACATCTGATTGTTTTGTCTGAACCAGGCTTGAAGCATGTCTTCACATATTCAAAGCTAGCAACATTGTTAACATGAAAATCCTAGGAGACAAACAGAAAAAAATTGAAATTTACCACAGAAACCCTAGTGTATGTTGGTGGACAAGATGGCGCTGTGTTGTAAAGGATAAACAGCACATTCTACCCTACACATTTTACTGATCAGTGGCCACAGTCCTGCCTAATTGAAGTTCACATATTCACAGGTCAAAGTTCATTGATATAAAGTCGGCACAAAGCAAAAGTAAACGCCACCAGGAGAAAATGCACGTCTTTCACGTCCCAGGGACTTAGATTTTACAGCAGGCCAATTTGATCCATATAACTAAGAAAGTAGAAACATGCCGTTTTTAGCTGTCTCCCGTATCACCATAGCAAGGAGTCAGAAACTGTTGCAAAAATGTTAAGATGTTAGCACCACTGACATTGTTATGAAGCAAATTACAAAGTTTTAACCATATGAGTCCTGGCCATTATTTAACTGAATTTTTGAATGGTACTATTCCAGGGATGTTCAGAGAGTTTTCAAGGCTTTGGAAAGCTCTGATTCTAAACTTGCAGCTATAATCCTTGGAAAACTGATTCAATAGTTATGGTTCCTATCTGGTCCCTGGACCCATTCTCATCTCATTATCTCTAGCCACTTTATCCTGTTCTACAGGGTCACAGGCAAGCTGGAGCCTATCCCAGCTGACTACGGGCGAAAGGCGGGGTACACCCTGGACAAGTCGCCAGGTCATCACAGGGCTGACACATAGACACAGACAACCATTCACACTCACATTCACACCTACGGTCAATTTAGAGTCACCAGTTAATCTAACCTGCATGTCTTTGGACTGTGGGGGAAACCGGAGCACCCGGAAGAAACCCACGCGGACAACATGTAAACTCCGCACAGAAAGGCCCTCACCGGCCACGGGGCTCGAACCCGGACCTTCTTGCTGTGAGGCGACAGCGCTAACCACTACACCGCCCAGTCCCTGGACCCTATCTATAAATTCTCTTTGACACTGCATTTTTAATAACTTGAGACAGGATGCAATAAAGCAGTTGAGGATTAAGGGTCCTGTTCAAGGATCCAACTGAGGCAACTTCCAATCCTTGTAGCAGTTATAGCAGAGCTCCATATTTAAAAGAATATGACAGTGTTGTAAAGTCACTGAACCTCAAGTCCCCAGTGTTCAAGTCTGAATCAAGTCCAAGTCATTAAAAAAATTTCGAGTCGAGTCCACTATTGATCCGAGTCAAGTCTAAGAACAAGACTCCAACTGCACCATTTGACGGTGGCTGTATTAGCGCCAATAACATTAGTTTGTTCCTGAACATGACATATGATCAGCTGAATGTGCTTCTCTTTATCAGAATGGCAGGCAAAATCGTAAAACAGTGAAACAGGCAATAGGTCGCACGAGGCACAAACAGGCTATCGTAGACTCGGCAGAATCAAAGACGAGAAACAGGAAATCAGGGATCAGAAACTGAACAAGGAAATAAGGCTCGGTAATGTGTCAGCAACACAACTCAATACTTCGCAAAGTAAGTGTGTTTTCACAGTTTTTATATAGGCGCACCGATTGTGCCTTAATCCTGTGCAGGTGTGAGTTGTTTACGGCGTGCGCAAGAGTCCGCTTGGCGCGCGGCGCTGTCTGGAGTGCGCCTGAGAGTCTATCTGATGCATGTGCCAAGGTGTGCAGGTGTGACACTCTTACACAAAATTAGTACAAAAATTAATGTAGATATAAATATCTTTTGTCAAATTATTAAAGAAATAAAGAAAATATCAGAGTCCTCATCTCCAATTTACGAGTCCAAATGCAGTTAATGCACGAGTCTGAGTCCAAGTGCGAGTCATCAATGCTTAAGTCCAAGTCACAAGTCCTTAAAATTAGGGCACGAGTCAGACTCAAGTCCGAGTCCTGGACTCAGGTACTATAAGCCTGGAATATGGTAATGCATCAGCCTGATTTTTGATGGCTTTTGCAACTGTATGACATCCATACATACAAATGATGTCCGTGTACCACCACAGGGGATGCGGTCATACCGGTAAGTGCAAGGCAACATCTCATAAACACTGGACCACATGACAACGAAATTTGTATATTTATTTACATAAGATAGATGGGGTTTTATCCAGCGTTTATTTTTAAATTTGCTTTTTGCAGCCCTTGGCATTAAGAGCAACAACAGAGAGTCGCTTGCAGCTGCATCTACATTTTATTCCTCTTGAACACGAGTATAGCATCGAACACCGGACATCAAACACCATCCATCGTACACCAAGCACCGTAAAACTAAAGAAAACAAAACAAAAGTAATTAATGAAACATGGCTGTAAACAAAGACAATTTTGCAGAGTAATGTTTACAGACTATGCTCTAAACGTTACACACCTCACTCAACCAAGGGTTCAAACATCTACAAGTTAGCCAAACATGCACCATTAGCCTCTGCGCTCAAAGTCTTGTGCTAAACCACAGTTCAACTAATGCACCAAACACAAACAAAACACACTCAATAAACAGGGCAAACTTTACACTGTGCATGAATGGCATATTAAGATGACAGACAGCAAAGCTTTATAACATATTGTGCTAAACCTCTGATGGAGACACATGCTGAATATAAAACACAGCACAAACGAGTGTCTGTAGCATAACAAATACAGCTTCCTGGGCTGACAGCTCCACCCATAACATGAATAATGAGTGACAGCTCTGGCCGACACGTATAAATACATTTTGCACTCATCATGAGCTCTGCTTTTTGGCAGTGCCTAAATATATATAAATTTATATGACTTTACTTTCACTTCTAAGTAACCATTAAAGGTGCCATTTGGGGTGTTGTGGCTCAGGTGGATAAGGCGCCATACCATAAATCTAGGGACCTAGGTTTGATTCCGACCTGAGGTCATTTCCTGGTCTCTCTCCTGCTCATTTCCTGTCTCTACACTGTCCTATCCAATAAAGGTGGAAAAAGCCAAAAAAAAAAGGTGCCATTCCACCAAAAACATTTAATACTAGCTCTTTTTGAAATACCATAGTTCACTCCGAGTTGCATCTGCATGTGAAAATGTAATTCTACTCCCATTCCCTGTATTAGCTTATGAAAGAAAACAGTCGGAAAAACGAGCGAATCTGAAAAAGCCCTACGAACTTACGTCACTTCGAAAATTAGTATTCATGGCCTCGCCCACCTTGGCTTGCGACCGCCCATGGGAAGAAAGTTCGGATTTAAGCGCGAGGAGAGATAGCAGAGCCCATCTCGTCAGTAGCTAATGAGTTGAAAACATGTCTGAACAAGTTCGTGCCTGTGTTATTTGTGGCAGTAAGACATCAATGTTGCACTTCTTGCCCAAGATAGAAGAGGTGAAGAAGAAATGGTTGGAATTTATCTTTGGAACACCACCAGCGAAGTATAATGCAGCGTTAGTACCGTGTTCTGATCATTTCAACCACAGTGACGTTTCAAACTTCGGTGCCTTCAGTAGTGGTTTTGCTTCGAGGTTGTTTTTAATACCTGGATCTGTACCGTCAAGACGGTCGACCACCAGCTCACAAGCTGTAAGTAAAACATGAACTTTTTGTTCGAAGGTTTTTGTTACAAAATAGCATGTTCATATTCTCCACGTTAGCATGCATGACATGGTCACAAGCTAGGCAGGGATGAGAGTTTTCCGCTTTTCGGTGGATTTCCACTTTTTCTGAGTAAAAAACGACCTTTTTATATTATGCCGAATCCGTTGAGAATTTTTTTTTAATTAATTTCAGGGGGTTGGGTTATGTTCCTTCATGCTGTTCAAACTTTATTAACTCCAACGATGTTTACACATTATTTGTAAGTCGTCATCTTTAGTCTCGTTTAAATCTCGTTGAATGTGATGTAAAATTCGAGTTATCTACATTGTTATTGGTCAAAACATCGATGTCGAGACCATAATAGCCAATCAAAACAGATTTTACAAAGACACCCACATCCGCTTGTTCTGACCCACTGGAGGTAGCGTCACAATGCTGTTAGCCAATCAGAGGTAACACGTTTACATGTCATGAATATTAATGAGTAAGAGCTGAAATCCTGTCGTTCTCCCGCCACCCACTCCTCCACCAAACTAGAATAGCCTGAAACAGGAGAACCACAGCATTTTTTTCACCAAAACCGGCTCACAGGGCATTCATTCATACCAGAGACCACCGCACAATTAATGAAAAAACGATGCAATGAGACCTTTAAGTTTCTGACTCAACCAGCTCTTAGCTGATTAGTGAGCATACAGCAGGATTTCAGACCTCACTAGCCCAGAATGCAGTAGATACTAGATCTAAATATAGCTCTTGTTATCTAGCTATTGTTTGGAAGCCATTACAAAACCTTCATGATGACAGCTACCTTCATCAGTTCATCAGCTAGCTTGGAATATGCAGCTTCTCCTTATCTAGCTGCCATATTTTCACAGCTGTCCCTTGATGAAAAATGTGACCAGCGACCAGCTGGCAAAACACAGTCTAAGCTGGTCAAACTGGTAAACCATCTTCACCAGCCACATTATTTTACAGCTTTATTTTACAGCTTAAACTGATCTATAAACGTTTCAGCAAGCTGGATTTTTCAACAGCGGTTTTGGCTTTAGCTAGACAGCTAGCACAGTTAACATTGAGCTAACAATGAGCTAACACTAACATCAAACCTTCGTAGCTACCAGCAGCTAGAGAAACAGAGTACTGTACTTTCAAAGGTTTTGGACACATTATGCAAAAATGGACTGGGGGACAACATACATGGGTTTATACAGTATAAGAGGTATCAAATTTAAGACATTGGTGCTAGCTTACCAGTCAAGTTTATTTTTATAGCGCTTTTAACAATAAACATTGTCGCAAAGCAGCTTTACAGAATTTTAATGACTTTAAACATGAGCTAATTTTATCCCTAATCTATCCCCAATGAGCAAGCCTGTGGCGATGGTGGCAAGGAAAAACTCCCTCAGACAACATGAGGAAGAAACCTCAAGAGGAACCAGACTCAAAAGGGAACCCATCCTCATTTGGGTGATAACAGACACCGTGATTATAACATTTTTAACAGTTTTAACATGAAGTCTGTTTTGTTGATGTTATAACTCTTCACTGATGGAAACTTGAGTGCAAAACTGTTCATGACAACTGCAGTCCTAAAGTCAACTGTAGTCCTCAGCCATAAAAGCATTACTGTAAGTGTCCAGAGCGTCTTCCAAGTGTGACTTTCATCTGTCCATATGGGGCCGTCCTCCACAGGAACAATGTGATACCAAGTTGTCAAGGAGTTAGGGCCAGCATACCTCCAGAGTCTGATCCGTCCCTACACTCCGCTGCTAATGGTTGCCTGGCCCCTCCTCCTCTCTGCTCCTGCCCAGCCTGCTCAAGACTGCTGTTTGTCCTGGTCCCCCGTTGGTGGAATAACCTTCCTGTTGACATCAAAACTGCCAACTCCCTGACCACCTTCAAGCGCAGATTGAACACTCACCTCTTCAGGCTGCGCCTCTTCCCTGCCCACTATGTAACCGCGTTTCGGTCTTGACCAACCCAGGCTGTGTACGGTCTAGCCTGAGGTTAGCCGTTTGAGTTCTCTATTTAGTTGTACTTTTATATGGTTGGTTGGTTTCCTTGGCTGTTTGAGTATTGATACTTCAACTGAATATTATACTCAGTATTGTTGTCACTTGTTCAGTTGGCACTAGAACTTTCTTGTCTAGAAGTTCAGCACTTCATGTACCTGACTTTTGCACTCATTGTACGTGGATAAGAGCATCTGCTAAATGCCATGTAATGTAATGTAAAGATGTAAAAGGGTTAGATTACCTGGTGCTCATACTGCAGCACAGTGTGTTAGTGTGATCAGTCATATACATGGTGTCCCAAAAGTCTGGATCCTGAGGTAATTATTTATTTAAATACAGATATTATAACAAATGCTCAAATTGAGGGCTTGGACTTTGCAACACTTGTGTATACACTGAATACAAGAATAGTGAACATTTCTTAATGTATCAGAACTGATGTTGTTAAATCAGACAAGGAATAAAAGCAAATAAATAATTGCCTATGGTTCCAGAATTTTGGGACACTCTGTATAAACTGTGCTGTTCGAAGATGAACTAATGTGCCTTTCAAAGCAGTGACCAGGGCTTCACTGATATGAGCTCAGTTGTATCCAACAAGCAATATTTCCCTGGCCATTGTATGACAATTATAAAGAGAGACAAGCCATGATTCCTTTGGTGAGATACGGTTTTATATAGCACAGCTTATTTGGTCATTGTTAAACTAGCGCGTCCGTAACCATTGCCCGATTACTTTCTGTAAGGGGGAACGGGATGTAGGCTACTGTCATTGGATTGTTCATGGTGACCAGTCTTGAAGAAAGAGTAGAAAGTGTTTCAACAGCTCAGACAGCTTGTAAGAGACACATATGCTTAGACCACTTTTCCTTATGACACCACTCCTGGTCCATTGTGACTGCTTTTCACTCAGTGCGTTCACATGCACATAGAGAGAATCGAATTTCTGCCGTTGCTCGACTGAAATCGAAGTTCAAAATGCCATGTATACACCTTAATTCGGCTGAAATTGAACCGAACTTGATTTCTCGGAATCGAGCTACACGACCTAGATTATGCGATTTCTGCCGAGCTACTTAGTGCATGTATACCCTATCGAGCTAGTAGTCGAGCTACTTACTGCCCCTTCCGGAAGTGACGAGTGACGAGACCACAAGCGGGAAACACAACAGCCTCGGTCGGCATGACAACAGTAGTAGCGAGCAGCAGAAGAGGTCAGGAGGAACAAACGAAGAAGAGAAAATGGCGAGCAGAAACGTGCACTTCTGGAGCAATGAGGAGACAGAGTTCATGCTCATTCAGCTTAAGGAGTTGAATATATTAAAATTCATGGACGGGAGAAAAACGCGCAATGGAGAACACGGAACTGATAACTTTGTTTACACTCTTGAATAGCTCTTCTTCATGACGACAACCGGAAGTGTACCAACACGATGGGGCGTGTAGCGCCACCTGTGGCTCGGGTGCACAATGCACCTCACACAATAGCCCGATTTCATTGTGTGCATGTACGATTGGATTTCTCTGGCACCCCTGCTGGGACCTTCAGCTCGATTACCGACAGCAGCTCGATTTGGATGTGCATGTAAACGTATGACACTACAAAACCAGACCAGTTGACTTTCTCCACCAATGGAGAACTGTGAGGGGTTCCACCAAGGATGCATCATCATGACAGACACAAAGCAGATACCCATCACTAACAGTCTCGAATATTCAGCAGGCCAAATGGGACCAGTGCCAAATTGGTAGCTGTAAAACCTTCAGAACGTTCTGAACAGGATGGAATTTTGCCTGTGGAGCAACAACAGGCCTTAAAATGACTGGATGGATCTCTCTGAAGATGTAGCACGGAAGACCGAGATACTCTTCTTACTGAGAAAAAAAAACAATCACAACTTGGTGGGATTTAGTGCTCTGTACTTTTTGGGGAAAATAAAATAGTGGGAGTAAAACCACTTTTAACCTTCTTCCTTAGGGACTTTGCAAATCTATCCCTTACTCAAAAAAGAGAGGATATTTCAGTTTATAACATTGGAACTCCTTGTTTGCCTAACAATGAGTTTGAACTAACAAAGTTCTGTTTCCTTTCGTTACTGTTCAGCTCAGTAATAAACTGTGCATGAACACCATATTGCTGAATGAACAGCAGGAAGCAACTCAGCCACTACTGATGTGCTGAAACCCTCTCCTGGGCAGATATTTAGAGGGAATCAACACACCATAATGACTCATTTGTTCCATTTAGAATGATTCAGTAACGGAAATGATTCAGTAATGGAGAAATTGTTAAGTGGCTAGCTGTGGTGGACTGTTTATTTGGTTTTTTTTTTTTGGTTGTTTTTTTTTAGAGAAAATGTGCATGGTGACAATAGTGCGGCACATTTTCCACCATCGCTCCAGGAGCTCATATGAGATTTGGTGTGGGAGCGAGTGGGGTTGGCAATAACACTGTGAACTTAAGCAGTGTCCATTACACATATCCTCCCCTCTGTTGGTGAGATGTTCTGGACCTAGAAGGGGGCAAAATATTGTCTGACGTGCTCCAGTAATAAGGAAATGACCCCTAGATTTCCTACATCTTTTAATTTCCAGTGGTAGTCTGGACCATGCTTTGTACTAGAATGACATTTGAATTGGATGGTGCTTTGCACTGGAGTGATTCAAGCAAACTACAACAGTGGGAATTGAGAAGTCTTTGCAGACTTCACCTGCAGGCATAGATTTAGAGATACAATTTGGATGAGATAGTGACTTGCTTGTTTTTGGACGAGACAGTGACATGCTTGCCATCTTAAACCTTTAGCAAGTGATGCCTGGGCATACTTCACACCCAGCATGTTTAACATATTCCACATGAGATTGGATCCTTACTTAAGATCATAAATCCATAGGCAAGAGCGGGATGTAATATCTTTAGCTGTGTCAATGTTTCCTTTTCATGTAGAAGAAGCTATACTCTGTCGCTTAGCGAGTGAAACCAGTCCGCTGTAATGCCATAGTAAACTCAACGTAATGTAGTAGAAGAGGCCATAGACTGGAAAAAAAATAGCAACGAATATATCACCTAGCTCAGTTTGACATGTTTATGAGACGAATAAAATAATGAAAATTATGATATATACAGGACACTTTTTCGATGGAATAAAAATATATATTCTATTCCCTTCTAGCAGGTTTCATTCGTTTGGTTTGATAGCATGCAATATTGTTATCATATCGCTTCTCCTACGTGTATTACATCACTCTACCCAGTGGAGAATGAGCGTTGAATATGGTTTACGATATTGCATGGTTGTCAAGACAACATGACGTCACATGTCAGAGATGTAAAATTTCCGCATTAGTGAGCGACTGTGATAATTTGTAAACAAACGTGGCCACCAGGTTTGCTTTGTTGAATATGGAAGATTTTGAGAGAATTTTGAAAGAGAAAGACGTGTTGAACACCCGAAAGGAATGTGTACAGATAATAATAATAATAGGGGCGGCACGGTGGTGTAGTGGTTAGCACTGTCGCCTCACAGCAAGAAGGTCCGGGTTCGAGTCCCGTGGCCGGCGAGGGCCTTTCTGTGCGGAGTTTGCATGTTCTCCCCGTGTCCGCGTGGGTTTCCTCCGGGTGCTCCGGTTTCCCCCACAGTCCAAAGACATGCAGGTTCGGTTAACTGGTGACTCTAAATTGACCGTAGGTGTGAATGTGAGTGTGAATGGTTGTCTGTGTCTATGTGTCAGCCCTGTGATGACCTGGCGACTTGTCCAGGGTGTACCCCGCCTTTCGCCCGTAGTCAGCTGGGATAGGCTCCAGCTTGCCTGCAACCCTGTAGAACAGGATAAAGCGGCTAGAGATAATGAGATGAGATAATAATAATAATAATAATATTGGCTGGCTTTTTTTCATGGTCTTCAACTCGTCTTTGACTTGTTCAGTATCATGCTAGCTAAATGGAATATACCTGATCTACCACTCAATGCCAGCCAAGATTAAATATTTTGCACTGGTAACAAAAGTACTGTATGCCCAGATTCAGTCATAAGAATCTTATGACACAGTTTATGATGATCGCGTGCAGTACTTTATCATAAAATGTGTCATACGATTCTTATGTAAACACAATGACGTTATCTTGACTGAAAAAGCAAACATGCAATGCTGTCTTCATATTGTATCAAATAAAATATATTCGAAACCTGTCCTAATGGTGCCTTATACAGTAAATATCATAGTTTATTATGCTACTGCTTACTATCATCTCACCTATTGAAAAGAATGACAAATTAACTCTTTAGAAGACGACATTTTAGTGTGTACACTATATATCTGTAATCAGTTCGATTTGAGGAAACCTTTGCTAATATTCCTTTCATAATATTGTTTTCCCAGACAGAGTGAATCTGAGTTGTTAAAGAAAAGGACTGGAAACCCTACAGATGACATGCAGCCTCAGGTAGGAAAACATGCATCACACTGTATTGTGGATTTACTGTATATAGCAAGCATAGCAACAGAGTGGCTGAAAACCCAATGAATCATCTCATCTCATTATCTCTAGCCGCTTTATCCTGTCCTACAGGGTCGCAGGCAAGCTGGAGCCTATCCCAGCTGACTACGGGCGAAAGGCGGGGTACACCCTGGACAAGTCGCCAGGTCATCACAGGGCTGACACATAGACACAGACAACCATTCACACTCACATTCACACCTACGGTCAATTTAGAGTCACCAGTTAACCTAACCTGCATGTCTTTGGACTGTGGGGGAAACCGGAGCACCCGGAGGAAACCCACGCGGACACGGGGAGAACATGCAAACTCCGCACAGAAAGGCCCTCGCCGGCCCCGGGGCTCGAACCCAGGACCTTCTTGCTGTGAGGCGACAGCGCTAACCACTACACCACCGTGCCGCCCCCAATGAATCATAAAAAGTATAAACCTCAGTTCTGCTTAACCATATCAGGAGTTTAACTTCCACAGAACAACATCCAGTTATACAGTCTTGTGATAATGGACATAAAAGCATACGACTTGTGGCTTGTCAGCAAACTTCAAAAATGGTGCTCATACTGTAGATTAATTGCAGAGCTGGCATGTTGAAGAATACATAGAGTGCTGAGCGTAAATGAGTACACCCCCTTTGAAAAGTAACATTTTAAACAATATCTCAATGAACACAAACAATTTCCAAAATGTTGACAAGACAAAGTTTAATATAACATCTGTTTAACTTATAACGTGAAAGTAAGGTTAATAATATAACTTAGATTACACATTTTTCAGTTTTACTCAAATTAGGGTGGTGCAAAAATGAGTACACCCCACAACAAAAACTACTACGTCTAGTACTTTGTATGGCCTCCATGATTTTTAATGACAGCACCAAGTCTTCTAGGCATGGAATGAACAAGTTGGCGACATTTTGCAACATCAATCTTTTTCCATTCTTCAACAATGACCTCTTTTAGTGACTGGATGCTGGATGGAGAGTGATGCTCAACTTGTCTCTTCAGAATTCTCCATAGGTGTTCGACTGGGTTCAGATCAGGAGACATACTTGGCCACTGAATCACTTTCACCCTGTTCTTCTTCAGAAATCCAACAGTGGCCTTAGATGTGTGTTTAGTCATGTTGGAAAAGTGTACGACGACCAAGGGCACGGAGTGATGGTAGCATCTTGTCTTTCAGTATAGAGCAATACATCTGTGAATTCATGATGCCATCAATGAAATGCAGCTCCCCGACACCAGCAGCACTCATGCAGCCCCACATAAGGACACTGCCACCACCATGTTTCACTCTAGGCACCATGCATTTTTCTTTGTATTCCTCACCTTTGCGACGCCATGCAGTTTTGAAGCCATCAGTTCCAAAGACATTTATCTTGGTCTCATCACTCCAGAGTATAGAGTCCCAGTAGTCTTCATCTTTGTCAGCATGGGCCCTGGCAAACTCTAGGCGGGCTTTTTTGTGCCTGGGCTTTAGGAGAGGCTTCTTTCGTGGACGGCATCCATGCATGCCATTCCTCTGCAGTGTACACCGTATTGTGTCACGGGAAATAGTCACCCCAGTTTGGCTTTCTACGGTACTTATTTAGATAACTGCAGTGAATTTAATTTCTTCAACCCTTCTCATCAGAAGACGCTCCTGTCGAGGTGTTAACTTCCATGGACGACCTGGACGTCTCTGTGAGATGGTTGCAGTTCCATCTTTCTTAAATTTTTGTACCACTTTTTCTACAGTATTCTGGCTGATAAGTAAAGCTTTGCTGATCTTCTTGTAGCCTTCACCTTTGTGGTGTAAAGAAATTATTTTCTTTGGGGAATTCTGAAGAGACAAGTTGAGCATCACTCTCCATCCAGCATCCAGTCACTAAAAGAGGTCATTGTTGAAGAATGGAAAAAGATTGATGTTGCAAAATGTCACCAACTTGTTCATTCCATGCCTAGAAGACTTGGTGCTGTGATTAAAAATCATGGAGGCCATACAAGGTACTAGATGTAGTAGTTTTTGTTGTGGGGTGTACTCATTTTTGCACCACCCTAATTTGAGTAAAACTGAAAAATGTGGAATCTAAGTTATATTATTACCCTTACTTTCCCGTTATAAGTTAAACAGATGTTATATTAAACTTTGTCTTGTCAACATTTTAGAAATTGTTTGTGTTCATTGAAATACTGTTTAAAATGTTACTTTTCAAAGAGGGTGTACTCATTTACGCTCAGCACTGTATATGTGAATATCTGACATCATGGTAATG
Organism: Neoarius graeffei; assembly: GCF_027579695.1. Lineage (NCBI taxonomy): Eukaryota > Metazoa > Chordata > Actinopteri > Siluriformes > Ariidae > Neoarius > Neoarius graeffei. Next base: position 16,740,163 of record NC_083578.1, on the reverse strand, counting down.
ACTTAAATACTGTTTGTAAATGTTCAAGCATTTAAAAACTCTTGGAATATAAACTCTACTGACTGAAAACTGGAATTCTTCCAAGCGTTTGGGATTGAAGCCTTCATAACCTCATAACCTTCTGGTACCTAGTAGAAACAGAGCCTTAACTTCTGAGTTACTATTGTATTTATGAATGAAATTTATTCCACAGCTCTGTTAAATTCTCTGAAGTGTTGATTCATTTTCTATAACAGCAGCTTTGAGAGTACTGTAGTTCCAGCTATAAGGTTTATATGAATGCACTCATTCTAATACACTATCCTTTCTTTTGTAACTTACACAGGGAATATCATCACTTCACATAAACATCCATCCATCCATTATCCGTCACCGCTTATCCTGTGCAGGGTCATGGGCAAGCTGGAGCCCATCCCAGCTGATTATGGGTGAGAGGCGGGGTACACCCTGAACAAGTCACCAGGTCATCACAGGGCTGACATATAGAGACAAGCAACAATTCACACCTACGGTCAATTTAGAGCCACCAATTAACCTAACCTGCATGTCTTTGGACTGTGGGGGAAACCGGAGCACCCGGAGGAAACCCACGCAGACACAGGGAGAACATGCAAACCCAGAACCTTCTTGCTATGAGGCGACAGTGTTAACCACTACACCACCGTGCCGCCACTTCACATAAACAGATTTTTAAAAGGTGTGTAATTGTTGATATGGTGATATTTTGTATTGGAGGTTGGAGGTATAGCTGTAACTTTAAGTTTTCCGTTACGGGAAAAGTTTATCAGTAACTTGACAAGCTGTGGTGTTTTTGCTATGGTCTCTCAAGGTGATGATACACGAGGCAACTTTTTGGGCAATGTTGCCGGCAATGGGCAACCAGGTGAGACACAGGGTAACTAATTAGGGCAACAGAAAATTGGCAACAACCAATCAGATAAGAGCAAATCTATTGCCAGGGAGGGAGACACCGCAAAGATGGACACTGAAACATTTGTAGTGGTCACTTTTGTCTTGGCTTCAGCCTTTATTTCACTCAAGTAAGTATCACTTCTGGAACAAAACTGAATAGATACTGTGGTCAAAAGATAACCTGCCATTATTTGAACATTTATAAGTCAAAATAACCACATTATTCTCATCTCATCTCATTATCTCTAGCCGCTTTATCCTTCTACAGGGTCGCAGGCAAGCTGGAGCCTATCCCAGCTGACTACGGGCGAAAGGCGGGGTACACCCTGGACAAGTCGCCAGGTCATCACAGGGCTGACACATAGACACAGACAACCATTCACACTCACATTCGCACTTACGGTCAATTTAGAGTCACCAGTTAACCTAACCTGCATGTCTTTGGACTGTGGGGGAAACCAGAGCACCCGGAGGAAACCCACGCGGACACGGGGAGAACATGCAAACTCCGCACAGAAAGGCCCTCGCCGGCCACGGGGCTCGAACCCGGACCTTCTTGCTGTGAGGCGACAGCGTTAACCACTACACCACCGTGCCGCCACCCACATTATTCTGTTAATAATAAACACTTTTTAAATCTTTTTAAAAATGCTACTCGCCTCAATCACATACCGTATGCTATAACTAATAACTGACACATACATCACAAAAACATCATTGTTTAATTCTCATCTCAGCAAAAAAGACAAAAGGACATGGACCAGGAGATGGCTGCTGAGGAGGAAAAGGGGCTGACAGAGCTCCTGAAAGGCTTTCTTTCTTTTTTAGATCCCGAAGTTTGTACTGTTTCACCCTCGGGTTCCATAAGTAGTCGTGCTCTGTATGTGAATTAGATCAGACGATAAGTTAGACAATCTCAATTACAACTCACAAAAAAAAAAATCATGAGCCGCCCATCACTTTTAACTTGACGCAAGAGAACTAACGTTATCCCGACATAGCTAGCGGTAACTTTCAACTAACTATGTTAACAAAATCCACCACTAGTTAGCTAAATCCCATTCAATCTCTATGGAGCAGTGGTTAGCTAACGGCAGTTTACACTTAGCTGAAAAAAATAAATCGATGTCTTAATTCCAACCTGAGCACATAGAAATAGATGTCTATTGGTTTTCTCAGCATTTGATGAGTAACTTCACCATTTTGGCTTTACACATAACAACTTATCGGTTGTCTGTCTTTTTCTTCGCTCCACTGGCGTTGAGATGCCGTCATCTTTGTTGAAAATTTCAGAAGCTCTCAGGTGGTCATGTGATTCACCGTTAGCACTCTGATCGGATGATCTTAAAAAGTTGCCCAAAATGGTCAAAATCATTCAGATAGAAATTTTTACTCAGTCTAAATGGGAAAGTGTCGGCGCGCAATTGCCTGGCAACACTGCCCAAAAATTTGCCCTGTGTATCATCATCTTTAGGCTACGGTCACACTACAGCTTGTGATACTTTGCGATAGGTTATTGATGAAAATGAGGCATTTTGGTGGCGATGCTCATATTCCACTCATATCATATTCCCAAATCCATCTGCAAGTATTTGCTGCTTAGTTTGCCAACGAAAACATCACCACCAAATTTGAATGCATGCAGTGAAATTTTTCTCGACGTTTTTGACCACTCACGAGGCGGAGACACACCAAAAAACAACTCTGAGAACATTTGCCTTGCATCGCACGATTGGCAGCGATGCTACTAATTTTTCATCGCCAAGTATTCTCAAACCCATCGCGAGCTATTATGCTTCGAGGGCCTTAAAAACAGAGAAAAAAAGTGAGGCTGGTGAAGGAAAGACTGTTTAAAGCTGCTATAATATAAATGATAACAGGAACTAACATGCAAATTGTTGCGGTATAAGAGGAACAAATCACTTCAGGATGTGCTGTTGTTGGAAAATAATCAGCTTCATGGTTGAAGTAACTCTCCTTCATGTCAGGCTGCATCACACCACCCCGTCGCTGAGTACAGTATGTTCCTCTAATAACATACCCCCAAGTGCTTTATTCACTACATAAATGACTTTCTCCCTGTGGGGAACATGGAATTCCAAGTTATCTAGATCACTTCACACACTTGAAAGCATTTTTAAAGTGTAAGAAAACACAAGGAACTGATTCAGCATGATTCTGGAAACACTTTGCACTTGACTGCCTTTGAAAGTTGCTAACATCTAGACTATTCATCAGCACTCTGAAAGATGCCTTAGGAAAGACTAACACACAAACACCACAAAACTGTAAGCTTTGAAAAAGAGAGCAGGACTGTTTACTGATTGCACTTGGATGTATGTGAAAAAGCCTTCGTCACTGGTCCCCTGACTCACAAAAGCATGTCCATGATTTAGCAAGATACGATTTCACCATCTGTGAGAGCGCGGGGATCTTCCCATGACCTCTGTAGTTCCAAAGTGAGAAAAAGGAACATGTGCAAATCAGGTCAAGGAACAGAAAAAGAGTGTGAGACGGGCCAAAGGAGAAGGCCATGGAGAAAATGAGAGAGAAGAAGGGCTGGAACTTTATTCAACACATAAAAAACATGAAGGGATGCGAAACCAAAATTGGTAGACATGCAGCCCTGTAATGAGAGGGGAAAGTTGGTGCTCTTCCTGGATTCTAATGATTGACATTGACCTTTTCTTGACCCTGTGGCCCAGAGCAGATATCTCAAGGGAGACCTGAATGAGTCAAGCTTCTGAGAGGATAGTAATGAGCTTTTCCTATTCTAGTCCCCAAAGACATGGGTACAATGGGGTCTTTATCCCAGCGCTGCAAGATAGATGGCACTGAGGGAGGGCGAGCTCCTCCCAATACACTCCATTTAAATAGATTAGAATGACTCTTCTTTCCCTTTTACACCCACGTAATGAGGGTCAATAAGTGAAAAGGAGAAGAAGGGAAAAGACAAGAGAGTTCTTTTACTTCGAAGCTATTAGAGGGTGCTGTACAGCAGCAGTGGTTTCTGAGTATAGGTTTTGGTCAGGTAGGACAACATTAATAAAGACAAATTTAACTCAAGCAGCTATCACACTTGACTTGCTATACCGTAGGTCACTATATAGTGAGTAACCCTGTAATAGAAAGTGAATATCCAGCATAGAGTTGAGAATTTTTGATGTGCTTTTTCAGCTGTGTTCAATACACCAAGAGTGATTCTGTTGCCATTAACCAGAGTTGCCAGGTTTCGGCTAAATTCACAGCCCCGACAATATCGTCCATCCTTCCATTATCTGTAGCCGCTTATCCTGTGCAGGGTCGCAGGCAAGCTGGAGCCTATCCCAGCTGACTATGGGCGAGAGGCGGGGGTACACCCTGGACAAGTCGCCAGATTGTCGCAGGGCTGACACACAGAGACAAACAACCATTCACATTTATTTTGGAGCCACCAATTAGCCTAACCTGCATGTCTTTGGGGGAAACCGGAGCACCCGGAGGAAACCCACGCAGATACCATGCAAACTCCACAAAGAAAGGTCCTCATCAGCCACTGGGCTTGAACCCAGAACCTTCTTGCTGTGAGGTGACAGTGCTAACCACTACACCACCGTGCTGCCCAACAATATCTTATAAACTACAAAAGACCTGAAACTAGCCAAAAACTTCAGCTATGGGAAAAGGGATACACATTTTTCTTCTATTTTCCTTCTTTTTCTCAACATTTGCATGGGAAATCAGGTCACCGTGGTGCACACGCCTTTTCTAATGTACAGACGTTATCCTCTACCTAAAACCCCCTTTCCCCTCTCCCAATTTTTGCTATTTATAATAATTCTTATAATAGAAATTATTCTGTACATCATAGACACACTGTCTGTGCTTACACTTTGCCTATGTTTGGATAAATATATTCAATTTAATTCTGATTATTTGCTACGAAATATGATCTTGGAGGGAGCAACTTATTTTTAAACTCAGCCAGTTTGGCATGAAACAATGCAAAACCGTGAGCCTTGTCATTATCTGTCCAGGTCACTGCGCTTCCTACACCGAAAATATTCATAGAGTGAGCATGAGGCAGTGTGATTCCATCCCCAATGGACCTGTATCAGGTTTTGTTGCAGTTCCCATTCAATTTATGTTGATAAATGGGGCAGGGAGCATGCTGTCCCACGTGTGCAACATCTATAAAGAGGCACCTAATATTACAACAAAATATATATTATATCCCTCATCAAAACATTCCTGTACAGGCATTGGCCAAGGATGGCTCACGTGGCATAAAATAGTTCCATCATTGATTAAGCAATGTATCTCGTGATGTCAAAAATTTTGTAAAATAGCCTTAATGAGGCTGGAGCTCATACCAGCCACTGTTGTTGTGTGTGAGTTTGAAATCCGATCAATCCTGTAGGACAGGGGTTTTCAAAGTGTGGGAGAGTCAGCCCCCCCTCGGAAAGCAAATAAACAACAGCGCCCCCCCCCCCCCCCTACAATTTTTGTGGTTGCTATACTTAATGTTCCATTCGTATTTTTAAAAAAAATGGTTGTTGTACATATTTTTCTTTTTTTCTTTTTCACATTTTAAACATCTGTGCTTTTTAAAACATCTTGTTTTACACATTTTAAACATCTCATAGCATCGTTAGCAAGCACCTCTTGGCAGACAACACACTGTGGCAGTGGAGCATCTTCAGATCCAGTCCATGAAAATCCAAACTTTAAATAATCGTGGTCATACTTCCTTCTTTTTCCAGTCCCCCAGGATTCCGCGGGCCTTTTTTGTGATTGTTGCGGGCTAAAATGTCTGATGCTGCGGGGGGGGGGTTCCCAAAAAAATTGCGATGAAAGTTGCGGTGTTTTTTAGGTTTTTGTTGCGATTACATTGCAGGAGAAAGTGAAAGTTGCGAGAAATTGTTGCGATTTTCTCTTTTTGTGATTAAAATTGAGTGATACGTTAAATATTAAGTTATTACTGAAAAACTATTGATTAAAAAACAGACACTGAGAAATGGTCCTATAAACAACCTTTACCAATATAAAAGATTACCAGGACTACAAAAATGCAGAAAAATAGGCTTTACTTATCCAAATGCACCTGTTGGTTCAAAAGTTATAGTGCATAGAACCTCACAGCACAACATGAAGTTACCTTAAAATATAATATAAATGCTGCAGCTTTCATGTAAGAAAAAAAAAACTATTAATACTAGTACTGTGTGCAGGCAGTCTCTCCTGAAGACTAAATTAAACAATAATTATAAACTAATAAAATAAATGGCTCAGGCTTCATAGAAGAAAAAAAACAATTTGAACAGAATCTCACAGTATGATGCTGAAGCTGCCTAAACAATGGAAAATAAAATGCCATTTTGGCAAAAATGTTGGCATCCATTACTTTCTTGTATTAAGTAAAAAAAAAATAAAGTGCACACAGTCCTTCACTGTAAACATAACACACTTTCAGTAACAGAATTTAAGCCTATATAAACACTGACTCGCACATCATGCAGTGTTGCCAGATACTGCTGACGTTTTCCAGTCCAAAATATGTTCAAAATCTGCCAAAATGCACTTAAAACCAATCTGGCAACACTGCGCGCATGCTGCTTCTCTTGAACATAAACACGGAAGTAAGGCGGAAGGTAGTTTGTCGACGTCACTTCAAGACGACGCCAACGATTGGTCAAATTTGCGGGAATGTTGCGGTGATTGGATATAATTGTAACACCGCCCTGAATTCGCGGGGATTGGTTGAATTTGCGCTGAAGTTGCAAATCGCAACATCCTGGAGGTTCTGGGTTTTTTTTGCTTGGCCCAAACTCTGTCTCCTCACTCACTGTAGCTTTAGGTACTAAAAATCGATCCATTTTGTCTCTGGTAAAGGCTCCTCACGTTGCGCCCCCCCGAAGAACTCTGGCGCCCCCCAGGGGGGGCGCGCCCCACACTTTGAAAAGCCCTGCTGTAGGAGGAGTAGTGCCATCCATCCATCCATCCATTATCTGTAACTGCTTATCCTCTTCTACAGGGTCACAGGCAAGCTCAAGTCTATCCCAGCTGGCTATGGGTGAGAGGCAGGGTACACCCTGGACAAGTCGCCAGGTCATCGCAGGGCTGACACAGACACAACCATTCACACTCACACCTACTGTACGGTCAATTTAGAGCCACCAATTAGCCTAACCTGCATGCCTTTGGACTGTGGGTGAAACCAGAGCACCTGGTGGAAACCCACACAGACACAGGGAGAGCATGCAAACTCCACACAGAAATGCCCTCGTCAGCTGCTGGGCTCGAACCCAGGACCTTCTTGCTGTGAGGCGATAGTGCTAACTACTACACCACCCAGAGGAGTAGTGATTTTTGTGAAATTGCATATGACCCCTGTGTAGTTGCATCCATGGCAGATGGCGCCACCTGGTGAACAACTCTTGTTGGAATTTGTCTTTAGAGTCTTCTGGTTGAGTTTCAGTGAAAACATCCTAGCAGTTTACAAACAGTAGTGTTTGGTGTGATGAGTCACTCAAAATTTTCAAACGCCCATAAAATGTTAAATATGACAGGTGGCACCACTGTCCTGACAACTTTTATACAGACCAACCTGGGGAACATTTCATACGAGGTTGACATACATGTCAACCTTTGGTCACTCAAACCTGTATAACCAACCTCCAAAATCCGTATTTCCCTTATAAAATCCGTATAAGATGCAAATTAAAATAATTTGCCTAAAATTTGAATGATAATTAACAATGATATATCCAAGTTACTTTTTATTCAATATTAATAACAATAAACCTTCAGAATGAATACAAAGCTCCAATGTTTGACAAAAACACAAAGTGTCACTCTAATGTTCTGAATTGTACTCCATGACAGCTTTTTTAGCAGTGTGCACCAATACCTCACTAGGCTGCATGTCACAGCAAGTGTCTGTGTTGATCTTGCCGGAGTGCCCATTCAGAATCTTTTCAGTCGCTAGTGAAAGTCGCTCAGGTGAAAATGTTACTTCCTGGTTGGTGGGATTCTCGTAATGCGGTGTGCGCATGATCAGAAGTGGAACGAAGTCTCGCTACCACAAGATAACGCGCGATTTCATAAGACTCTTTACTGGCTGTCTGTGCTTTCTGTGGTGTACAGTACGTTTGTAAATGTTATGCGCTCTTTTATCATCATGGGAACTGATTATAGCTCTAAATAAATATTGAAGTTTTTTTTTAAAAATCCGTATAACTTTATTCATATGCCCATATACTACGTTTATTGAATCAAATCCGTATAAAATACAGACATTCCGTATAGGTTGACATGTATGGGTTGATCAAAATCTGATCACTCCTGTAGGAGGAGTAGCGATTTTTGTGAAATTGCACGTGACCCCCGTGCAGCCGCATCCATGGCAGGTGGTGCCACCTGGTGAACAACTCTTGTTGGACTATGTCTTTAGAGTCTTCTGGGTGAGTTTCAGTGAAAACATCCTAGCAGTTTACCAAGAGTAGCGTTTAATGTGACGAGTCACCCAAAAATTTCAGACGCCCATAAAATCATAAATATGACAGGTGGTACAACCATCTTGACAAGTTTTATGACAGACGATGCGTGATCACCTAAGCTCATCCAGCCTGGGATAGGCCAGTTGAGCTAAAAACGGATATGGTGTGAGTCAGTCATGGTATATCCTGGATATACCAATTCATGGTATATCCTGGATATACCAATTCATGGTATATCCTGGATATACCATGAAGTGACGTCACAATTTCAAGCTATACGGCTGACTCGAGTCACAGCTGTGGCTCCATGAGCATTTCTGTGTGTCTAGATCTACGTATCCTGATCATGCCTAGCGAGGCAGGTGATTGCATGGTACATTGCACATGCGCAGGTTGAAGGTCGTGCTGATGTAAACAACAAACATGGCTGCCTCCAGTGAGTTTATGCTGAGATTCAATCTTAACACTTTTAGTTTGGAATGTTTTGATGAAAGATATAAATCAAATATACCATTCACTGAATGGTACTGGTTACTATGGATTCTCTTCGGTGACTGGCATAGTACTGTTTTCTTCAGGGCTGTGCCCCTCACCTCAGAGAATCCATAATTTTAACTGGAGCCTCTCAGGGCATGGTATATTTGATTTGTGTATGGAGTTGTGAATAAGGACTTTATGAAGGACTTGATTAACATTTGTGGAACGGGTGATATATATGGTGAGTCCAACACTGCTGTACAGATAACAGACCATTTCTAATCTGAAACATCATGAATCTGGTAAAACGTTCATTTTGCTCAATATTTAGGAATATGTGTTTTACCTCTGAGCAACTTGGTGACTCTTGTTGTTACCCAACCCAACCATTAAAGGAACATAAACACATCCATCAGAAATAGCTTCTGCATCTGGTTTCTCTTCCAATACTGCCTTGAAGTTCTGTTATATTTTATCAGAGACTAACTTCAATGCCAGTCTCTAGAGCTTCAGTCAAAGTTGTGCATTCGTTTTTTCACATATTTCAAATAACTTGACCATTTGAACTGTCTCTGGAACTCATCAGAACATGCTGATTGGACTGGCAAAGAACTGATCAAATAAGCTGCTCTTTATTAGGGCCAATTCCAGAAGAAATTGGTGTTGGAAAGTGAAGTGAAACCACATTGTATTCCTGATGATTTTCGCCAGACTGATGAATAAACAAGCGAAGGACAGTTAACACATCTGTCACACATATTGCAGCAGCACCATTTGGGGCAAAACAGGACTAATATTTCCTCACTGGAATGCACAATCCATGGGAAACATGGATATATATATGGATCATAGAGTGAATAGTCCACTTTGTTTACTTTTATTACACTCACGTTGATATTTCACATATGTTTCCTCATTCACAGGCATTAGATGTTATGAATGCATCAAATAGAGATCAAACCTGGGGGGGGGAGGGGGTGTAATCACCTGATATGAGTGTCACTGATGGACTGCATGGATCTGTAGTCTGGGTTAGAAAGAAATCAGCCCCAGCCTCATTTTGTCGTATCATTGTGTGTATTTTTCTTACAACCATTGGTGGTGGTGTTGTACTTGTTTCTGTAAAAGTCCAAAATAAGACATAGCGACAAATAATCTGATGGGGATACCAAAAATGAAGCCAAGACAGGTGAGTTTAGCCCTGCTAGCACTTTTATACCAGCTTCCTGTGTATACAGCAGTGGCGAACCATTACTGTTAGAGCTGGGACTTGAGCTCAGCCAAAACTTAGCCAGACACCAAAAAAGCAACAGGGCAAAGGATTTTGCAAGGCATTAGCAGCAGGCTGCCAGGTCGCTCCGACGTGTGTAGTTGTCAATGTTGATTTTAAAAGTAACTAAGTAAATTACACAGGGAAATGAATACTTTAGTCTGAGTGAAAAATACTGTGGCAAGCGTGCATGGAAGAAGAGTCTGGAGACAGAAATCGTAGTTTCTTGGTCGTTAGCCTGTGCTACTTGCTCTTGATAGATTGCACTGGCTTGACTGCATTATTAGCATTCGCTGACACTACTGATGAACGCTACACCGGCTGGAAGGTGACTTCGCGGCTGTGCTGATGGCACCGACTCGTGGTTAAGCTTGCGTTGGGGTTCGAGAAGGCCGAGGGTGATAAATCTTTGGTCCCTCCTACTATAAATCAAAATCTGATTGGTTAATTCATCTGTCACTTCCTACATAAACATACACCACCATGGCAATGAAGTCCACACCAATGAGTGAGCCAGATCTAAACTTTTCTCAGCCTAGAGACAACAAACAAAAAATTTCATTGGATAACTTGATTTTAATGTTTTTAGGATAGTAACCCTTTCATTTCTTAGAAGAGAATAATTATAATGAAATCATGAAAGAATGAAAGCAATTCAAGAATGAAAGAAATTAAATATAACATTTGAAATGCTGATATGCTTGGGCCGAGAAGGCCCTGACGGTTCCTCTCTGGTATACAGTATATCTAGTTTTATATACATATTTTGCTAGCTATTGTAGCTCAGTAGCAAAAAGTTCTAATATCTCAACACTGAAAGCAATTAAGAATAAACCATGCCATAAAGCGTGGCCAATTTTCTCCCAGTAGCTAGTTAGTAGATAGTTAGTTCAACTGATGGATCAAGTCTTTTGCAACTTTTTTGGCGATTAAAATTTCACCATGCCTAAAATGTCACCATAGCCGAGTTCTGCGAAAGAAAAAAAAACCCTGAAATGTTCTCTTCCTCATAGAGGACGGTGGTGTGTGACCATCTCAATGGCTCACGGATCGTTTTCTCAGATGAAAGTCCCCCAGCAGGTAACGCTCTGTCCCCGGACATGACCCAGGAAGTAGTCGTGATCTCGCCTGGTGTCCCTGCAACTCCTCCGACCCCCTACTACAGGACTGCTGCTGCTTCGGCTCCTCAACACAACGTAATACCACATCCATACATCCATACACCACACACATTATGAATACACACATCTTTCTGATTACACTGTGATTGTCTATATCTATAAGGGATGATGTTTGCCCAGGATTGGACAGTTTTCTGCAAATGCAAATGGCCTTATGAAGTAACAACAACGACAACAACATTTAAAAGAACTAATATCTTACATTAAATGATCCGTTGGATTTTTGACTCATTTCTTTTGGAGATGTGATATTCTGCTATTGAGGTATTTCACCTGACGTCACAGGGTCACGTGACGCCCCGGTGTCCGCCATTTTGGACGGCAAGCTAGCTAATGTCAACAACAGTAGCTGGTATGTTACTGTAACAATGTTTACGTTCAGTCATTTGGATGACTGTTAAAACCTTTCAGTCTCAAGTTTTTCCTTTACTGGATTTACTAGTTTACTGAGCTAGTGTGCGCCGGCCGGCCGGCAGGCTGGCTAGCGCGCGCTAGCTCCCGGCCAGCAGGCTGGCTAGCGCGCGCTAGCTCCCGGCTTGCCCGAGCGCGCTAGCTCAGTAAACTAGTAAATCCAGTAAAGGAAAAACTTGAGACTGAAAGGTTTTAACAGTCATCCAAATGACTGAACGTAAACATTGCTACAGTAACATACCAGCTATGATGTTGTTGACATTAGCTAGTGCTAACAGCTAGTTGCTAATACACTGCTACAACTACACCGACCCTAATAATACAGTTCTTGGTCATTGCCTGGTAACAGCAAATTTATAATGGGCCATGTCTCAACAGACTAAGAAGTTATTTCAATGACATTTAATAACATTTTGTTTATCCTGAGGACCGAAAGTAAATGAAAATGTGAACAAACCTTAGCTGTAATAAGACGGCGACCACCGGCTCCAGGGACGACCCACTGATGTAGGCATGTTACCCAGCCTGACACAAAATATTTGTAGGTATCCAAACTCGTATACGCTTTCAGATCAATACCTGTGTATGGCGATGGGTTTTTAACGACATAGGTATACAGATCATGTGGGCCGAAGTCAGGTAAAGTCGAGGGCTTCGTGTACTTCTGTACGTCAGTGAACAATCCTGGTGGAAGCAGGTAAACGTCGTTCTCTAAGCCTGCTAACCTCAATTTTTGCAAATACCTCTCCCTCTGCTCGCCCTGTAAATGCCCTACGTCGCTGGATAGTGAAGGTGTTTTCTGCATCTCGCTCCTTTTTCTTTTATGTTTTTCGTTTGTCGCCTTCCTCCCATTCAAACTGATTCGAGCCGTGCCGTCCAAAATGGCAGCATCACATGACTTGGTCACGTGAGTGAAATACCTCAGTAGTCATAATCAGAAGCACAGACCTTTTTCTAAGTGTGTCCAAGTTAAAGGACAAATCCACCCTGAGATTGTGACGTAAACAGAGACCTGAAATTGAAAGAAAACATTGCAAACATTTTTGAAATGTTATTATTGATTTACCTCGATTTTGAACATCGGTCATTTTTCATTCAGGTTGCAGAGATAAATGGAGCTGCGCTTCCTGCCCCCAGTTTCGGATCCTATTACGGCCCAGGCCAATCACATGGTAGTATGTACTTTGCTAATATTAATAAAAACATGACAACATGTCAGTTAGGATTATGCATGATACTAATTAACAGTTATTCCACGAAATTGAGTCATATACATGAGCTGATAGCCGACGAGGTGTGTAGCAATGAGTCGGCTATTAGCCATGTACGACGAGATTGAGTGGAATAACTGTTTTATTCTATCCACATTCACTGGATTTTGAGAAACAGAGCATTTTTATTTTTATTTCTTGCAAATTCAATAAATAAAAACTTTATACAAAACGTCCGACAAAATAATTTCTGCTTTTATTCCATACTTTATGCTTTTTTTTGTATTCTTTTGGCTTTTGTTTTCGAATAGTGTTTTTATTTCATCCGTGGTTGGTTCAACAAAACGCTCCGCCATTTTGTTTTTCTCTACTCACGGTATATGAGCTGATAGCCTACTAGTAGAGTATCTAATCAGAGCGCACGATTGCTCATATCCAGTGAATGTAGATAGAATAATTGTCAATATCTAGCCTTTTAAATAGTTGAATATTAGTTCAGTTCTTTTTGTACAGTGCATTTTAGATTGCACTGTCTCACAACGCTTGCTCATAGTCATGCAGGAGCAAAAAAAAAAAAACCTGGGTCCGGAGACATTCAGAATAGTATTCTGGCCTCCTCTGAGTGGCATCTGTCCTCATCTTAATCATCGTTGAACGTAAACAAAATACTGAGAGTGACTAGAATATACGAGCAAGTGAGTGCAAATCAGAATTCATTTTATTCCCAGTGATGCTACTGCCATCTATTGGTGGGGGGAGAAATTGATTTGACAGATTATACAAGTTAAAGTATAATTATGCTTCTTTACCATTTCAGTCCAATTTCATCTAATTAGAAGTGTAAGATGATGGAAGTTTAGGGCGTGCCACAACATTAAACCTAACTATATACATGGATAAAAAGTAGTGTGTTGCTGTGCTGTATATGAGGAATAAAAGTTTTGTGGCATGCTCTTATAGGAACTTTGGAGTGATAACAAGAGATGTTTAAGAGCATGGAAGTTCAGTCTGTTCACTTGATCCAGGAGCTTTCGACATTTTCTGTCTCTTGCAGATGAATTACCTAATGGTGGCCCACGCTCCGCTACTTTGCCTCGCACATCCGTCACCAGAGAAGAGAGGCTCATCAAGTTCTCTGGGATCGGCCCGGTGGACGAAACAGGCATGCCGATCGCGTCCCGATCTGTGAGTAGTTATATGCACTATACATAATAGATACAGAGCGGAATCTGTCATGTAATGCAGTGTCACATACATATCAGCTTTACCAAATACCTAAGGAATAACACATTTCAGGGCATGCGCTTTGAGGAAATAATCAACACCCAAGGTCTTGTGTTATGATGTGACCTGACACAAAGCAGAGTTACTGGTACCATTATTGTAGTCATGTCCTGAAGAGTTTTATTCCTCTCTTTTTTTCATTATTTTAGCAAAGAATGAGACTTTTTATCCATTTATAGTTACATGTAATGTTGTGGCATGTCCGTGAAACAAACTGTCACTTACGTTATAGCAGCTGTAAACAGTAGTGCCCTCACCGGACTCTCTTTTTTTTTTCTCTCTTGTGACCTTAACAAGGGGCGGCACGGTGGTGTAGTGGTTAGCGCTGTCGCCTCACAGCAAGAAGGTCCTGGGTTCGAGCCCCGGGGCCGGCGAGGGCCTTTCTGTGTGGAGTTTGCATGTTCTCCCCGTGTCCGCGTGGGTTTCCTCCGGGTGCTCCGGTTTCCCCCACAGTCCAAAGACATGCAGGTTAGGTTAACTGGTGACTCTAAATTGACCGTAGGTGTGAATGTGAGTGTGAATGGTTGTCTGTGTCTATGTGTCAGCCCTGTGATGACCTGGCGACTTGTCCAGGGTGTACCCCGCCTTTTGCCCGTAGTCAGCTGGGATAGGCTCCAGCTTGCCTGCGACCCTGTAGAAGGATAAAGCGGCTAGAGATAATGAGATGAGATGAGACCTTAACAAGACACACAGTGTCACATCTACATGTCTAAAAACTACTAGACCGCAATACAATCAGCAAAAAGAGCTTAGTTTTGGAATTGTGTCACCACTTGGTGGCAACGACTTGAATTTTTTTGCACAAATGCACAAAAATAATAGCAAATAAGCACACAAAATCATCAATTTGAAAAATGGCACATTAGTTAGTTGTCTTATACGAGTTCTCATCTCATTATCTCTAGCTGCTTTATCCTGTTCTACAGGGTCGCAGGCAAGCTGGAGCCTATCCCAGCTGACTACAGGCGAAAGGCGGGGTACACCCTGGACAAGTCGCCAGGTCATCACAGGGCTGACACATAGACACAGACAACCATTCACACTCAATTTAGAGTCACCAGTTAACCTAACCTGCATGTCTTTGGACTGTGGGGGAAACCGGAGCACCCGGAGGAAACCCACGCGGACAACATGCAAATTCCGCACAGAAAGGCCCTCGCTGGCCCCAGGGCTCGAACCCAGGACCTTCTTGCTGCGAGGCGACAGCGCTAACCACTACACCACCGTGCCGCCCTTCTTATACGAGTTATTCCATGAAATCAAGTCATACATGAGCTGATAGCTGATGACACGTGTGGCACGGAGTCAGCTATAAGCCATGTACTACAAGATTCTATCCACACTGACTGAATTTTGAGAAACAGAGCATGTTTTATTTATTTATTTTTTAAATTTGATGAAGAAAACTTTATACAAAACGTCTGACAAAATCATTTCCGCTTAGAATGTGAACAAACCAGCGAAATCACAGGAGCAATTTGTGAAAAATGCTGTGATAATAATTCTTGAAAAATAAAAAAAGAGACGTTCTTACCATCAAATACTTTCATTCCATATTCTGTTGCTTTTGTTTTGTATTTTTTAGGATTCTGTTTTTACGTAGTTTTTATTTCATCCTCGGTTGATTCAGCAGCACGCTCCGCCATTTTGTTTTTCTCTCCTCACAGTATATGAGCTGATATCCTAGTAGTAGAGCAGCCAATCAGAGCATGCGGTTGCTCATATCCAGTGAATGTGGATAGAATAATGTATTTTATGCATCAAAGATACGGGAAGAGTTGCCCATTTAAGAACCTAGAGGGAGCCGTACATGAGGATCAGATGGAAACTTTGAAAATCATAACTCTTGATCAGACTTTCACAAATTTGTTTCTTACAATGTTTTACACAAAGTTAGCATGTATGCAGCTCTCTATGGTTGATCCATCCATTATCCGTAACCGCTTATCCTGTACAGGGTTGCAGGCAAGCTGGAGCCTATCCCAGCTGACTACAGGCGAAAGGCGGGGTACACCCTGGACAAGTTGCCAGATCATCGCAGGGCTGACACACAGAGACAAACAACCATTCACACTCACATTCACACCTACGGTCAATTTAGAGTCACCAGTTAACCTAACCTGCATGTCTTTGGACTGTGGGGGAAACCAGAGCACCGGGAGGAAACCCACGCGGACACGGGGAGAGCATGCAAACTCCGCACAGAAAGGCCCCTATCAGCCACTGGACTCGAACCCAGAACCTTCTTGCTGTGAGGCGACAGTGCTAACCACTACACCACCGTGCCACCCTCTAGGGTTCATGTTCCTTTAAACTCAAAAGAGGAAATATAACTAATGGCATAACACTAGAATTTTCTCTTTCCAATTCCACACAATACAAATACATTTTGGTCTCAATATCATTTTTTTGCTGTAAAAATGAGTGCAAACTTGACATTAATCACATAGAAAATTGACACGCTAATGTAACCTACCTCACAATTCCTGTATTTCTGCTGCTGCCTTGCCCAGCTTCAGCATCTCGTCTTGTACATGCACCACTCCCACCCAAATCAAGAAAGTGCTTGTGTTGCGACCTTACATTCCTGTCTTTCTTCCAGCTATTTCCACAATGTGGTGCACTCTTTGAATTTTTTGAAACTCTTTTCACTAAAAGGAAAAACTTTACCATGCAAATTTGTCATGTGCATGTAACAAAATGTGGAAATTTTTCCTTCAGAATAAACTGTTTCTGATGACATTGATATAGGTCGCCATGTTGTTGGCAAAGATGTGTAAATGTAAGGAGACACATGAGTGGTTGGAGAAAGCAGCACAATAGGGAATCATGAAAAGATGTGTGGGGCGGTATGGCGGTGTAGTGGTTAGCACTGTCACCTCACAGCAAGAAGGTTCTGGGTTCGAGCCCAGTGGCCGATGGGGGCCTTTCTTTGTGGAGTTTGCAAGTTCTTCCCGTGTCCGCGTGGGTTTCCTCCGGGTGCTCCGGTTTCCCCCACAGTCCAAAGACATGCAGGTTAGGTTAACTGGTGACTCTAAATTGACCGTAGGTGTGAATGTGAGTGTGAATGGTTGTCTGTGTCTATGTGTCAGCCCTGTGATGACCTGGCGACTTGTCCAGGGTGTACCCCGCCTCTCGCCCGTAGTCAGCTGGGATAGGCTCCAGCTTGCCCGCGACCCTGCACAGGATAAGCGGTTATGGATAAGACATGTGTTTTGATTGGATAATATTCCTCACAAAATTAAATTAATTTTCAATTAAATTATTAAAAAGCGCAATTTTCAGGTTCAGCATGCAGTCTGTACCAAATTACGAACAAACCAAAGCACTGGCACTGGAGACTCCTTCCAAAAATGATTCAAAACAAAAATCTCCTTTGAGAACGCTTGACCATATCAATTATTGCATGCACTTCTCATCTCATTATCTCTAGCCACTTTATCCTGTTCTACAGGGTCGCAGGCAAGCTGGAGCCTATCCCAGCTGACTACGGGCGAAAGGCGGGGTACACCCTGGACAAGTCGCCAGGTCATCACAGGGCTGACACATAGACACAGACAACCATTCACACTCACACCTACGGTCAATTTAGAGTCACCAGTTAACCTAACCTGCATGTCTTTGGACTGTAGGGGAAACCGGAGCACCCAGAGGAAACCCACGCGGACACAGGGAGAACATGCAAACTCCTCACAGAAAGGCCCTCGCCGGCCACGGGGCTCGAACCCAGACTTTCTTGCTGTGAGGCGACAGCGCTAACCACTACACCACCGTGCTGCCCCTTGCATGCACTTTTTAAATCTATTTACATACAGCGTCTTGACTTTTGCTTCAAGAAACTTTGTGTCCATTTTTGTCAGCTATTTTACTTCGTGTGTGGGTGTGGGTTGAGTGTATGAGGTAAGATGTGTCAAGTCAGTCAGGACTATCTATTATCTGACTGTTTTCTCTCACAGAGTGTGAACAAACCAAAGGACTGGTACAGGAGCATGTTTCGACAGATCCACAAGAAACCAGAGGGTATGTCAACACACACGCGCGCGCACACACACACACACACCCTGCCACATACACAATGTGAGAATCTCTTTCTCTGTTTTCTTTTGCTTTTATCTGAAATTACTTTGAGAAACTGGAGAACCTGCATGTCATGCATTTTCCTTGTGGAAAAATGGAGTGATAGTCTTCAGTCAACCTTCGAAAGTGTAACCAGATAACCAACAACGACTTTAAAGCTAGACTGCCTTTCAGAATTTAAGTTTAGGTCATAAAAAGAATTTTCCCTGACACCCAGTTATTTTTGTTCAGTGGACTGAAAGCTACTGAATTTGAATTGCAGACTTCCAATGTTATTTGTTTTTTTTAAATAGAACATTTAATGAATTTAGGGTCATGTGGCCCTAAATTCTCTGCTATTTTTTCCTGCTTTACCATGACCCAATACAAGATACTACGCCATGCATCACGTGGTGGGCTTTCCCCATTCGCGCAAGGCATTGTGGGATATAAATTTGAAACAGGAGAGAAAAATGGAGGACATGAGTGTGAGAATGAAACGTGAAAGACCGACTATAGTAACGGAAAGCAAGAAGAAAAGACGTTATGTTGCGAAGGAAAGGAAACGCAGGACCAAACTAATAAATATCGGCAGTCAGTCAGCGAGCACCTCGGTGTGATCAGCTGTTTGTTTAGCGACAGAATGATGGAACTGTCAGTGCACGCTCAAAGGTAAGCCTGTAGATGGCAGTAATGCAACACTGTGGATGCCAGCTGCCGTAAAACCCAGAAGAAGAAGAAGAAGAAGGTAAACCTGCGCGTGCGCACTCAGACTTCTTCTGTCCGCTTGACTGCACAACGCGAGCAATTTCATGCACATTATTTGCTCAGGAATCCCCTCAAATTAAATAACTTCCCAGCCACAGAATGGCCTGTTTTTTCTTTTTTTTTTGAGAGAGAGTTTACAGAAATAAACATATACCACAATGACCAAATTTCAGACAGAACTAAATTTCACTGATTTTATGAAATCGAAAGGCTACGGCCATTATTTACTTTCTAACTTTGGTCACTGGGTCTCCTAAACATGAACCAACATTTCTCACAAAATAGTCTTTGACAGAAGGCGTACGGTAACTGCAACGATTGAAACTGTTCCCAGATCATCAGCCTGTTGGCAGTTTCTGCTGACATCTGAAGCCAAAAACAAGATTTATGTAATCCTGCTGTCAGCATTTCTCTGTATCACAAATCACGACAAAGCTGATCCATACATTTGTCCCTCACGCTGTCAGACTGTACAACTCCTCTCTGGGGGGGAGGAGGGGTAACAGGAGGACAGAGGACGGGAAGGAGCAGTAGCCTAGCCTGACAAAAAGCAATACTGGACAATCTCATCTCATCTCATTATCTCAAGCCGCTTTATCCTTCTACAGGGTCGCAGGCAAGCTGGAGCCTATCCCAGCTGACTACGGGCGAAAGGCGGGGTACACCCTGGACAAGTCGCCAGGTCATCACAGGGCTGACACATAGACACAGACAACCATTCACACTCACATTCACACCTACGGTCAATTTAGAGTCACCAGTTAACCTAACCTGCATGTCTTTGGACTGTGGGGGAAACCGGAGCACCCGGAGGAAACCCACGCGGACACGAGGAGAACATGCAAACTCCACACAGAAAGGCCCTCGCCGGCCCCGGGGCTCGAACCCAGGACGTTCTTGCTGTGAGGTGACAGCGCTAACCACTACACCACCGTGCCGCCCAATACTGGACAATGTGCAATATAAATGTGCAATATAATGTGCAATACCTCACCTGCTGGCCTTTTTTCAGATTTTATATTTGAATATGTTAATACTTAATTTATCTAGACATTTTCTCTATTTTCTATTCTTTGTTTATCCTGTAATGATGCTGCTGGAGGGCGGCATGGTGGTGTAGTGGTCAGCACTGTCGCCTTACAGCAAGAAAGTCCTGGGTTCGAGCCCCGTGGCCGGCGAGGGCCTTTCTGTGCAGAGTTTGCATGTTCTCCCCGTGTCTGCGTGGGTTTACTCCAGGTGCTCCGGTTTCCCCAAAGGCTAATTCTTCTTCTTCGTCTTTAACTCCTGTCGGCAGTTGCTGACGTAGAGCGGTTAGAACCACGAACGTAGTCAACCATATCTTTGTTGATCTCTCTCTTCAATGCACTTCGGTAAAATTGATCAGCCGTCAACTCAGAATGATGCAGAATTTGTTGCTCCATCGTGACAGCTGGTCTACCTTTCTTTACATTCTTGTTATCGTTGAGCAGAAGCTTTTTGGCGACACTAGACGTTTCTTGTCAAGCTAGGTGTACCAGGTATTTGGTCTGCTGTTTTGCGACGTAGCTCATGACATTCTCTGTACGACAAATATTCAAAACATCTTCAGAAGACAATACAAATGCAAAGTTGGGCGCTGCATCATCATCACGAGGTTCTTTACGTTCAAATCCTTTACGAATCATTTTTCGTAACATGGTCACATATGCTGATTCCAATCTTTGTTGCTGTGCTTGAGTGATGTTCCATGTCTGGCAGGAATAGGTGAGTCTACTACGTACCATTGTGCTGAGAACAAATACGCGTGTCTTTAGCAGAATGTTTCTGTTGGTGAGCTTCTTGAATAGCTGATAAAACTTCGACTCTGCAACACTGATACGTAGGTCAATTTCAGCATCGCCGGTAGAGGGCTGATCAAATTGGATGTCATCTCCAAGATAGCGAAATTTCTTTACGTTCTCAATTGCAGTGCCATTCAACGAGACAATGCTTACAGGGTAGTCACTGTCTTGTCCATATGTGCTTTCTCCCATCTGCAGGTGGTTGTAGTTCACAATCATTGTCTTGGTCTTTTTGACATTTATTTCCAGATGGAAGTTTTTAAACGTTTCGTCAAGTATAAACAGCGCCTTCGAGAGTTCTGCTTCGTCCTCAAACATGAGTTCCAAATCGTCCGCATATCCCGACCAGTCTACAGTGTGGTCACCATGGTAGCTTTGCTGACGTTGTTCTCTTGTCAGTGCTGTAGATCGGATACGATACTTCAGATTTAGAAACTTTACTTCCTGCTGGTCACATGCTCTCATGAACACACGCATAGCAAAGTCAATGTACAAGTTGAACAGTGGAGGAGACTCAGGTCCACCTTGTCGGACACCTGTGAACAGTTGAAATACGTTGTCAGGATTACCAGAGAGTGCAGTTGTAGTATGGTCGTATATGCATTCAAGAAGTCGAAGAAGAATTGGATTCGAGTTAGGAGGAAGGCGAAGGTAGATGGATTTGAACAGCCATTTTCGTATAACGTGATCAAATGCTGCAGTTAGATCTATGAATAGCAGAAACACAGCTTTTTTCATCCTGTCCGTTATTTGCTGTACTCGTTTTGTAATGAAAATTCCATCCACAGTGCCTCGACCTCTTCTAAAGCCTTGTTGTTGTTCAAGGAGTTGGTTATCATACCAGTCTTTTATGTGATTTAGAATTATAACTACAAGAATCTTGCACAATGTTGTTCCAACTTGCAGACCTCTGTAAGCAGCTGGGTCTTTCACACTTCCTTTTGAAGCACCTTTCCATATCGCATTAAGTCTAGTATGTCCCCAAGATTTAGGTATAGTCTGGGTTGTCCAGATGGCATCTAGAAGTAATTGGTGGCTCTAAATTGACCGTAGGTGTGAATGTGAGTGTGAATGGTTGTTTGTCTATGTGTCAGCCCTGCGATGACCTGGCGACTTGTCCAGGGTGTACCCCGCCTCTCACCCATAGTCAGCTAGGATAGGCTCCAGCTTGCCCATGACCCTGTAGGACAGGATAAGCGGCTACAGATGATGGATGCTGCTGGAATTTTAATTTCCCTGAGGGAACCTTCCCAAAGGGATCAATAAAGTTCGATCTATCTATCTATCATACCAAAAGTGCTGAAATATTCCATCAGGCAGTTTTATAGATGACTGATTAATTTAATGAGCTGCTCAAAGATCTCCGCTGTCAGTATCCTGGACAGTCAGCATAATGATTGGAATAATAATTGGAATGTTTCCTAACATTTCATGCTGGGAAAGGATTTATTGCAGATTCATGCATTTGAGCAGATCTCATTGCATTGTACTTTTAGAGGCAAAGATAGGTGTTGATGTATTTAGTTCAAACACTGTGACAAAAGACTGTTTTCAAAACTAGCTAGCCAAAATAAATGAAATTCCCAAAATGCTAGCTGCTATTAAAGACTATCCCCAAGCAAAGCTTGCTATCTAAGGTTAGAGATAGTGTTGGAGTCAAGACCACCTAAACCGAGACAGAGTCATGACCAAGACCAGAGTGTATCAAGATCGAGATAAGACCAAGACTTTGAGGGGTTGAGATCAAGTCAAGAACAAGAACAAGGCAGGGCAAGACCGAGTCAAGACCAGGACCAGACCAGGGTGTGTGAAGGGTGACAGCCGTTAACAGGAAGAAAAATTTCGAATTTGCAATGAGTTACGTTATGGGTCGCATTTGAAGCAGGAATTTTACATTCAATCACAGTAACAATCGTAACAAATAAATCAGACAGTGCACAGGCAATTTATTGAAATCCCCATCGTTGTGGTCTTGACCGGTCTTGAAATAAAATCCCGAGTCTCACTGTCCAAGACTAAGACAAGCCCGCGTAAAAATGCGGTTGATTCCAAGATGAGACAAGACCTTCAAAAAGTGGTCTTGAGGCTGGTCTTGAGACCAAGACCAACTTCAAGTACTCCAACACTGGTTAGAGAAAATTATCAAATCTAGCTAGCCAGCATAAGTGAAAATTCCCAAATGCTTGCTTATACTGTATTTGAGAATATTCCAAAACTAGCGAGCTAATATTAAAGCAGATTTCTAGATGACATTAGCTGGCTAGCATAAGTGACAATTCCCAAATGCTAGCCAGCATGAGACAATGTCTGCAAACAAAGGTAGTCAGCTAAAGTTCGAGAAAAAGATCAAAGCTACCCTTATCATAAAGAAGTCTACTTTAAGTTCACTTTATTAAATATACTTGAGTAAAGTTAAAGTATATTTCCTTAAGTATACTTTTGTGTACCAAGTATACTGATATCAATGTACTTGCAGTACACTTGTAAGTAAACTAATCTA
This sequence comes from Neoarius graeffei, assembly GCF_027579695.1. Lineage (NCBI taxonomy): Eukaryota > Metazoa > Chordata > Actinopteri > Siluriformes > Ariidae > Neoarius > Neoarius graeffei. Next base: position 16,716,795 of record NC_083578.1, on the reverse strand, counting down.
ATACTTCTTGGGACTAAATTGGCCCACTTTTAGTTTATAAAAAATATACTTTAAGTCTAAGAGAAGTAAACTTTGAGTATACAACTAGTATTTTTTTATTTTGTACTGCAAGTATACCACAAGTAAACTTATATACAAATAGTTTACTAGTTCTGTACTTGTCGTCCACTCTTTAGTTTACAAAAGCATACTTCATAGTGTACTGGAAATATACTATGCGTTTACTTGTTTTATACTTCTAGTCCACTTTTTAGTTTACTAAAGTATACTTTGTAGTATACTGGAAATATACTATTGGTTTACTCGTTACACACTTCTAGTCCACGTTTTAATTTATAAAAGTATACTTTATAGCATATTAGAAATATACTATTAGTTACTGGTTATATACATCTAGTCCACGTTTTAGTTTTGAAGTATACTGCAATTACCCTTCTAGGTATACTATTAGTTTTCTAGCCCTAACCCTTACCTCATGCACACTACCAGTAGACAACTTAAGTGTTTTGTACCTTAAGTTACAATTAAGTTATAAAGTTAAGAATTCACAAAATAACAACAGATACTCAGGATTAAGAACATATTCATTTTCTTTAAATTCCTAGTTGTAATATCCATATCCTAATTTTGTGATCTTGCATGAGAAAACAGTTGCAAGAGCAAGATATAAACACAAAATCTATGATTTTGCCCTGGTAAAATAATTCTCTCAGGTGCTGGTATGGTTGTTAGCTAGTTTTGTGGTTATTAGCTAGCTACCAAATTCATATAGCGTCAGTATTAAAGTAAAATTTCAGAATGTCCAGATACATTAATGTTTTTGGATGCGCAACTAACAACAGTTAGCTTTCAGTGTTTAACAATTCGTATAAATCTTTATCAATGAGCCACCTTCAGTGAAATAATTTACAAAAATGCACTTGGTTGGCTGCAACATACACAAAAATGGAGGATGTGCTACATAATTGACAGTCACTGAACTATGACCATCCTACAATATTGTTTGAGTGCTTGGGAAGAAAAGGCTACACCAAGTTATTTTTCACTTTGTTGCTTTCTACAAGGTTATCTGCTCTCTCCCGAGTCCCTCATTCTCTCCCTAGGCTACAAAACAGACATATACAGTACTTAGGTGGCTGCCAGTATACTTGGTGGAACATAACACTCACTATATGGTCAAGAGTTAGTGGATACTTGACAACCACAATCATATGTGAGTTTTGAACATCCCATTCCAGATGTATTCCCTGCTTTGCTGTTATAATATCTTCCACTCTTCTGGGAAGGCTTACCACTAGATTCTGGAGCATGGCTGTGGGAATTTTCTCATTCAGCCAAAAGAGAACTAATGAGGTCAGACAGTGATGAGGAGTCTTGGGGTGCAGTCAAGTCTCCAGTTCATCCCAAAGATGTTCAGGAGTTCAGTCAAGGCTCTGTGCAGGATACACAAGTTCTTCCACTGTGACCTTGCCAAAACATGTCTTCAAACATGGAGCTTGCTTTGTGCCCGGAGGCATTGTCATGCTGGAAGAGGTTTGGGCCTCTTGGTTCCAATGAAGGGAAGAGCCAATGTGATGCGAGTGCGATGGTCCACAAACTTTTGACCATGTAGTGTAATGTTTGGGAAATTGAGGTAAAATATCGCACAGCCTAATTTGTAGTAAGGATTTGAAAATGTTCAGGTTCAGAGCAGAGTACAGTTCAACCCTGGACTGAAATTCCTGACAGGGGCCTTAGCCCAATCCTAAAGACTCACAAACTGGCATAGTATGAAGTTTTTCCTTTCTCACTGATTCAAGTACAAAACACATACAAATCAATAATTCACTTGAGTGATTTGTCTGGTAAGAAACAACTTGGTGTTAACTAACCAAGTGAGCTACAAAGAAATGAGCACCACCTCCATTATCAACAGTGTATAAACAAGGGCTAGTTAGCTGGCTAGCAAATGGCTTATCAGGCATGTTGGCAATAGAGGAAAATTTTCACTTTGGGCACTTGTCTTCAGAACTACAGTTTAGGATTGCTGATTGATTTAGGATGTAGAGTTGTATGTAAATAGCATGCAAGTTGTGAATCTGTAGCTTTCACGTAAAGGTCCATTCATAAGGTGTCCATTCAGAATGGTTTCTCCAGGAACCTGGTAAAGATCTGATATCCCTTTCCTTCTTCTGGTGTTCTTTGGAAGGAGGGTAATAGTTTCTTTTTTTTTTAAGCTTGCTTTTTAGCTCATCCGGCCATAAGCCAGGTTGGATGAGCTTATGTGATCACGCGTTGTCCGTTGTCCGTCCGTCATCTATCATCATTGTCCGTCCACAATTTAAAAAAATCGCTATTCCTCCTACAGGATTGATAGGCTTTTGATCAAATTCACACATGATGTTCCTCAGGTGACTGTGCATAAAACTTGTCAAGATGGTGGTGTCACATGTCATATTTATGATTTTATGGGTGTCTGAAACTTTCGGGTGATTTGTCACATTAAAGGCTACTCTTCATAAACTGCTGGAGCATTTTCTCTGAAATTCACTCGGAAGACTCTAAAGACATATTTCAACAAGAGTTGTTCACCAGGTGGCGCCACCTGCCATGGATGCAGCTACACAGGGGTCACATACAATTTCACGAAAATTGCTACTCCTCCAGGAGTGATCAGATTTCGATCAAACTCATATGGAATGTTCCCCAGGTTGGTACGTATAAAAGTTGTCAAGATGGTGGTGCCATCTGTCATATTTAACATTTTATGGGCGCTTGAAAATTTTGGGTGACTCGTCATACCAAACACTTTGTTCATAAACTGCTAGGATTTTTTCACTGAAACGCACCCAGAAGACTCTAAAGACATATTCTAACAAGAATTGTTCGCCAGGTGGTGCCATCTGCCATGGCTGTGGCTACACAGGGGTCACATGTAAAATTTCACAAAAATCACTACTCCTCCCACAGGATTGATCGGATTTCAAACTTACAGACAACAGTGGCCTCATTGAGGCTATTTTCTAAAGTGAATAAGGTGCTAGACAACACATGGCAATCTACAAATCTGCAGTTTCCTTTAAAATGGTTTCACAGCAGTGCTAATCTGGGATTTTTTTTAAATTAAATAATAAATAAATAAATAAATAAATGTTTGCTTGCTTTTCATTCACCTAGTCCTTGAAAATCTTATCTTCCAAAATCTCTATGAAAGGATCATTGTTGTAATATTAATGGTATTAAATCCCAACAGTTTTAACACAGTTTACTCTTCTGATTTTCTTTTCTTTTTTTTTCTCTTTTCTTTCTTTTCCCAGAGCCAGAAGTCGACTGGCAAGAAAGTGAGTAATCAGCTTTATAAAAACATGTCGACAACCTTTAAGCATGTTTTGTCATGTCAAGAATTATGCAATCCATTTTTATGATCTGATGCTTTCTTCTTGCTTTGACAAGCAGCTCAGAAATTCCCACATAAAGTCTGCAGAGTGACGCTGTAATCTCGCAGCAGCATTATGTCCATGTCAATCTGTACATGAGGAATAACAGTGTAGTTTGCTAGTACTGTGATTGTTACAGTATTATACACCCTGCAAATTTGATATAACTGTGTAGTATATAATTATATGAAATTGTATTTGATGCACACTTGAAGTTTTTTTTTATCTTGGTACAGGGAGGCTGAATACCACTCCGCCTGTAGAGTCGATTCAGGAGGACGGACACGGACCTGGAAAAGACCCCTTCACCCTCACGCAGCATGGAGCGCTTCCTGATTGGTGAGAAATAATCTCAAAATTATTTTATCACTGAGTTCTAGCTATATTTTTTACTCTCTAGAAGTAGCAACAAATGCCCCATTGACCCTGACACTTCAATAAGATTTACAGCAATACAACTCTATTTTAGGGTGGAAGTCTACATACCGGTAGGACTAAAATCATATTATTGGTTTAAACTTGCTTCAAATATGACCGACTGAGCCTGCCTTTAAATGAAACTTATCACGTTTAGTACACGTTATCATTTCTATGGAAACAGGTCGTTCACAGGGTTCCCATAGACATGAAACATTATCTAAGCATAATAATAGCTGTAATAAAAAAAAACAATTAAAAATATGGCGTTATTTAACAAATCAAAACATATATTTAACAGGTATTCCACTAAATCAAGTCATACATGAGATGATAGCCAACGAGGCGCATAGCACCGAGTTGGCTATAAGCCATGTATGACGAGACTGAATGGAATAACTGTTTTATTCTCTCCACATTCACTGGATTTTGAGAAACAGAGCGTTTTTATTGTTATTTTTTGCAAATTTGATAAATAAAAACTTTATACAAAACATCTGACGAAATAATTTCCGCTTAGAAGGTAAACAAATCATCAAAATGACCGTAGCAATTTGTGGAAAATGCGATAATAATAATTTTTGAAAAATAAAAAATATACGTTCTTACCATGAAATGCTTTAATTCCATATTTTGTTGCTTTTTTTTGTATTTTTTGGGATTCTGTTTTCAAGTAGTTTTTATTTCGACCTCAGTTGGTTCAACAACACACTCCGCCATTTTGTTTTTCTCTACTCACGGTATATGAGCTAATAGCCGAGTAGTAGAGTAGCCAATCGGAGCGTACATTTGCTCATATCCAGTGAATGTGGATAGAATAACTGTCGAGATGATGAAACTTTGAGGCGTTTATTTCACATTTATGGGAGGGGACGCTGTCACCGGTGTGAGTGCTTTGTAACAGAAGGAAAGCTGTAACGTTAGGTTTTCCACCATGGGAAAGTCCTCAGTGTGGAGAACTTGTGTTTTTTCAGTACAAAGATAAATGGCAGGGTTTTTTTGGGTTTTTTTTTTGTATTATTAACTTCAAGAGTGTAAGAAAGAAAGTTAGGCTAGTGAAGGAGCGACTGTTCAGAGTTGCTATAACGTAAGTGATAACAGGAACTAACCAGTTTCTGGACGTTCCATTACTTTAAATGTGACACTATTGTATTGTGTTGTTGTTATTGTTGTTTAATACATTTTAAAATGTAACTACTGGCAAATTACTGTCATATAAAAATATATTTTGATAGGCAGCATATGAGCGTATGGACAAGCCATCCATCCATCCTTGTCTGAAATGGCTGAAACACACACATCAACACAACAGTGTTACGCAACAGTGTTGTTACCGTAAAGTAACACCCAAACATAAGCATAAATAGTGCCTTATTCACGTGCTGAGCTAAGCTATTACGAAACACAACCACGCATGCAGTCATACAATCATCAGTTTTGGGAAGGTAGCGCAAGGTAGGTGAGGGGGGGGGGGGGGGGGGGGGGAAGAAAATACAAGAACCAGAAAAGTGACTGCAGGCAGATTATGATCAGTTGCTGCAGGCTCTGACAATGGGAATGTGATAAAGTATCTGCGTATTCGGGGGTGGGGTGTGTTTCAGGGCTGACCTGGGCAACGTAGTAAAGATTCCAGAGCCGAAGAGCATTTTCGACTTTGAGCCAGGACAGGGAGACACAGCAGAGGAACGTGAGCAGGTAAGAGGCTTTTCTTGGGGAAAATTAATCCACTTTTAACATTTGTGAATGCAGTTTATACAGTAGTAGATTTTTAAATGTGTGTCATTATTACAGTATCTATACTGTATATAGATGCCGATATATAGATATCACCAAACCCACTCCAGAAAATGATTTCATGGGCATCAAAACATTCTTCTTTTTAAAGGAATACACTGCCATTTTTGAAACCTAATCTCTATTCATTGCATCTGTAGCATGTGTAATTCTTTTGACATATTTCCTTGTAGAAAAAACAACAACAACAATGGATAACCTGTTGATGGGAAACACTCTTATAATTGTAAATAAATAAATAAATAAATAAATAAATAAGCAAGCCGCACATATTCGATTCTCGCAACAGGACTGAATAAGACAGACATGAAGGAAAGTCTGTACGCAATACACCAAAAAGTAATTGTGGTCACTTTCCAGATGACCACTGAGTAAACAGTTGTTCTGTTCTTTGTCCAATTTTGGAAAATGTGTCGAAATTTATATGTCATACTCATACACGAGCTACATATATGGCCGTAAAGATTACATGGAAAAACACTGAAGAACTCCTTTAATCCCTTAAATTCCCAGAAACCATGAGTAACTACAGTGCATGCCCTTCCTAAGAGTTTCAACGTAGTTACTAAATAATTCATAATAGCTCCTGAATGATGTGTTTTAATGTGAGTAACTGATTAATAAGCAAGGACTTCAGTTAATAAACCCGACTGCATGCTATAAATATGTACGGTATATTTCTATCAGCTACAGTACACAGCAAATTCCCCAGTGTTGAATTAACACCCAGAGTGTTTATATTGGTCCAATTGGACCAATATAAACACTCTGGGTGTTAATTCAGCACTGAGGAATTTGCTGTGTAGGAACTTCAACGAGTTCTTCACAGTGTCTGTAAACAACTGTGTTCTTGCCATTTTCAGTGCAACTTTGTAACGTGTCGCTTGGGTCAACATGTTGAAAGCTGCGCTTTGTTGCTGACTGCTGGCATTCAGATTCAGTGTGTGGGCTCAGATTTAGCCCTTTCACACCGAAAACAGAGAGAGAGATACCGTAGGAAAGAAACTTCCTTTAAGGATTAGCTTTTGTCTGCGTTTACAAACGCCTAAACGTTCCTAGCAGAGATTTGTAAATGTGGTCGTTTGTCTTGAGACACGCCTTTCCATGCTTCTTTATCATGGCAGCTTGGAGAAATACCAATGCATAACTCTAGTTACTTGTGATTGCTCATAAACAAAGTCTTGAATATCAAAAGCATACAGTAGATCCAGATACATCATCGCATGTTTCATTTCAACCGACAGCCACACCTTACTGAGGAGATATTTGAGAACCTGTGTGGCATTTGTGTGGAACTTGTGAATTCGTGCTCTTGAAATTCTCTCTTGTTTGTGTTGTGAAATCACAGTTAGTACGCCATTAGGAGATATGAGTGCTGAGCTTGGTAGCATGGTGATGTAGTGGTTAGCATTGTTGCTTCACAGCAGGAAGGTTTTGGGTTCGAGCCCAGTGGCCGATGGGGGCCTTTCTGTGTGGAGTTTGCATGTTCTTCCCGTGTCTGCATGGGTTTCCTCCGGGTGCTCTGGTTTCCCCCACAGTCCAAAGACCTGCAGGTTAGGCTAATTGGTGGCTCTAAATTGACCGTAGGTGTGAATGTGTATGTGAATGATTGTGTGTCTCTATTGCCGCTTTTCCACTACCAACGCGGCTGAGTTGGGCTGAGCCGTGCCGTGCTGAGTTGGGCTGAGTCGAGCTGAGTGGGGCTATTGGAGTTGCATTTCAACTACAACCGTGCTGAACCGTGCTGGCTGGAAGTGGGTGGACACATTGGGTGAAGTTAGTGAAAGTGGGTGGACGTCACGTGATGTCGTTAAGCGGCGCAAACAGTGACATCAGTGATCTTTTAAGCGGTAGTCTCACGACCCGGATAGTAAACAATAAACATGGAGGACATGGAGTCGTTAGTGTTGCTGGTCTTGGTTCTGTGGCTTGTTGTCACCGACAACGCCAACAGACACTGGCAAGAGCGTATAGATGAGGCGAGGCGCATAAGGCTTCAGAAATTCTCGTAATTCGTAATTATTCTTCTTCCGGGTTTACGGTGTTTACAGATCCCAGCGTGCTCGCGGGGTGTGTGTGGGCATGTGAGGACACTCCTCCTCACCAATCAGTGCACAGGGGAGTGTCTGCTCACGCCCCCAGCCTCACTCAGCTCGGTTTGGCTCGCTTCAGCCCCACTCCAAAACCGTGCGAGTTTTGGGTGCTAAGCAGGGCTGAAGCGAGCTGAGTCGTGCTGTTTTGAGATAGTCGAAACGCGAGCCGTGTCGGGCTGAAGTGAGCTGAAGCGAGCTGAAGTGAGCTGAAAAAGGGTAGTGGAAAAGGGCCATAAGTGTCCCTGCGATGACCTGGCGACTTGTCCAGGGTGTACCCCGCCTCTCTCCCATAGTCAGCTGGGATAGGCTCCAGCTTGTGACCCTGCACAGGATAAGTGGTTATGGATAATGGATGGATGGAGTGCTGAGTTTAAATGTTATAACAAAGGCTGACTAGTTATCTAGCTAGCACATAACCAATTAGGAGATTTACATAGAGAGTGGAACAAGTGCAAAAGTGGCAGCGGCAACAAGACTGTTGGAAATGTCAAGATTTTCCACAGATATGTTAGTAAATGTAGCAAAGCAAGAGAACAGTCACCTTATCCTGCCTTGAACCCAGGTTGACAGGGTGCCAAACCTGCACCCTGACCACGAGACCAAAGAGCCAGGCTCATTGGTATGCCAGTCAGAGCACATACTCAACTGTAGTGACAGGCACTCCAACTCATTGCCCTCCCCTTTGCACTTCATGTACACAGGCGTCCCTCATACATCCACCAGCCATACTTCTCTCATACCAGGGTGTCCCACACACTCATGCTTCACCCATCTCTGGGGTCCCTCGCACAGGGGCCACCTGTCCTGGGGGTCCCTCATACGGCTCACACACAGGGCACACCTCCGATGGCCTCCGGGCAAGCTATCCCACTGACACCATCTGTAGCAAAGCAAGAGAACAGTCACCTTATCCTGCCTTGAACCCAGGTCTACAGGGTGCCAAACCTGCAGCCTGACCACAACACCAAAGAGCCAGGCTCATTGGTATGGCAGTCAGAGCACATACTCAACTGTAGTGATGGGCACTCCATCACAGTAAATTAAGTAAAGTAAGATTCAGCATGACTAACGTTACATGGTAATTATACTTAGCACTGACTGCTAACTGAACTTCCATGGATTCTGCCCTGTTGAGAAATGTCAACATTGTGTCATCATTTCTGTCGTCAATAGGCCTACCACATGAGTGAGCTGTTCATATGGAAAAATGCACTGAACATGACCCCAATGGAGGAAAGTTAGTTAGTTATGGCTGGGTTCTTGCCCAAACTGATAATCACATCATCAGTTTTTCTTTGGCTAATCAGACACAAGGTATGCCACCACTCTTGCCAGAGCAGTTGGGGGTTATGCGCCTTGCTCAAGGGCACTTCAGGGAATCGAACCAGCAACCTTTTGGTCCCAAAGCTGTTTCTCTAACTATTGAATCCAGTATCTCATTCTACCTGTTTGGTTGGAATGAAAACCTACATCCTACTTTTTAGCATGTAAAGTTCAAATATTCCTACATTAATTAACATAGCATGGCTTTTGGTTTGGTTTTGTTTGTTTGTTTGTTTGTTTGTTTGTTTAGACATGAGTCAAGGCAAGTTTATTTGTAAGTCATAATAAAAAGCAAATGTTCATTAAAGTGGATAGAACAGATACACGCAAGAAGGGGAGTTGAAATACAAATAGCCCAAGGGATATGGCAGTCAAAGAGGAAAATACTGCTGGAATGAAAGACAAAAAGTATAGAAAGTACAGAAGGAAGAAGAAATGGAATTCAGTGGACAGTATGGAATCAATTGGACAATTTGGACTTTGCCGATGATGTTGCTTTACTGGTGCATAATTACAATCAAATGCAAGATAAGATCACCCAACTGGAGGAATCAGCAGCAAAGCTTGGCCTTTCTGTTAGCAAGGATAAAACAAAGTCCATGAGAATGAACACCACCAATAACAATCCCATAATGTTGGAGAAGGGAGCCATTGAAGATGTTCCATCATTTATGTACCTGGGAAGCATTGTTAGCACTAATGGAGGAACAGATGAAAGAGTTAAAGCCAGAATAGAAAAAGCCAGAGCAGCATTTAGCATCTTGCAGAAGATATGGAAGTCGAGGGGCATAACAACATCGACCAAACTGCGAATTTTCAATACTAATGTCAAAACTGTCTTACTTTATGGATCTGAAACTTGGCAGACTTCAAGGACCATCTTAAAGAAAGTCCAAGCATTTATCAACAAGTGGCTTAGAAGGAGTCTGAGAATTTGGTGACCAGAAACCATCAGAAACGAAGATCTATGGGAGATAATGGGCCAAGAACCAGCTAAAAGTATCATCAGCAGAAGGAAGTGGTTATGGATTGGCCACACTCGACGAAAGACAAAGGAAAACATCACCAACCAGGTACTGGCATGGAACATATCAGGAAAACGTCATTGTGGAAGACCAAGTCATACATGAAGAAGAGAGATGGTGGCAGAGGGCTACAACCTGAAAAGACTAGAAAAGATGGCCCATAATTGTGTTCGATGGAAGCGAATTGTTGATGGCCTATGCTACACCATGGGGTAGAAGGGTGATGATGATGATGATGAAAGGCAAAACAGATCTCGCCTGAGTTTCCCAAAAGCATGGCAGCACCGAGATCATCGATAAATGGTAGAGCAAGCAGCACAGTGAATGCTCTCTCTCCTAGTTAAGACGCTCTTGGTGTTAAGAGGCTTTTGGGAAACCCACTGCAGATCAGTAAATAATAAACACATGTACTGTATAATCTTGAAGAATGATGGATGGAATAATTCTAGAAAATAGTTGCTTCTGCATTATTATTATTATTATTATTATTATTATTATTATTATTATTATTATTATTATGCATTTTAAACTTGGCTAGTACTTGGTTTTGGTTTCGTTTTGGCAGTGGATGATAGGAAAGAGTGAATATTTGGAGAGAAAAAAGCTCAAAACCTCTTTTCCCACAAGATATAATGGAAGATTTAATAATAATTCCGTTCAGATGGGATATACCATATCCTGGACTATTTCTACTGGTCGTTTTATAATAGATAATGTAATAATGTAATCTTTCAAAAATAACTAGCATGACTGATTCGAATAGGACTAAATCCCAGCGATGGTCTGGGAATCATTACATTTACCCTCTGTAAAATTAATCCAGTCCAAATAGAGCTTGATTTTGTCATTAGGGTGTGCAATCTTTTGCAGTCAATTGTATAACTTTGGAAAAAGTGTACTGGCAATGAGACAAGAAATATCCTGAGATCATAATGACATTATAATCATTTAGTAGACACTCTCATCCAGAGCGATGTACGACATACCCAGAGCAGCCTGGGGTTAGGTGCCTTGCTCGGGGCACTTCAGCCATTCTTGCTGGTCCAGGGAATCAAACCCAAAGCTGGTCCCAAAGCGTCTTCTCTAACCATTAGGCTATGGCTTCCCCCATTATTAGCCCTTAATATGGGCTTTTCTTTTCATCAAGAGTGTACATTGAAATGCTGGATCTGAAGATTCAGATCAGGATTCATGCATTAGATTGAACCCCGTCTTCAACCTTTATTATGTTTATTTGTCCTGATCTTCCTGAGAATTGTTTCCACATTATTCCCATTGCACATTGGCATGCAATCAAAAATGTATCAGAGCGGCTTTCGCCTGTTGACGTGTACGAGTTCTTGCTGTCTCGTGAATGTGATTAATCTGTTTCCAGTTTAAAGAATTGGCAGGTCTCCCTTTTCATTCTGTGCTTTTCAAACGGTTACACTCCTCTCTTGCTTTTTGTTTACAAAGCTCAAGGGCTTTAGGAAATAGTTCTCAAAGGAACCTTGAACCATCTTAAGCGCCGTGCTTCCGGCTCATCTGAGAGGCATAGCTTTCTTTCGTCTTGTACCAAACCAAATAATGACAATGGAGCGAAAGAAAGAAAGAAAGAAAGAAAGAAAGAAAGAAAGAAAGAAAGAAAGAAAGAAAGAAAGAGATGTAGCAGCCAGGGCTAAGTGTATTTGTTGCATTGTGAGCGACTCGTAACAGTTTGCTCGTTAATCAGGTCACGCTCCAGAAGTAGGTAGAAATGGATGCATTGTTCTCTCTCTCTGCCAGACAGAGCTGTCTTGTGATCACGATTAGGCCCGTTATCCAAGTTATCCGCCTGTCTGATCCGAAAGCATTCTGCGAGCTCAGCCATTAGTTTGCTCAGACACCAGTCCAGATTTCTCCTGCCTGAGACTCGGTCTGACTCTGAGACTCCTTTTTAAGATGGAATCATCTTTTTGAGCTGAGTTGATTGCGAGGATGGCTGCTGTTGGCTCCCAATGGCTCTCGTCATGCCAAGGTATTTCAAAAAGCAGTGTAGAGAAAGGAAAGCAGGGTCTTAACACTGGCTTTTGAGCTTTATGTGGCATGCTGTGGATTCAACCAGACAGTTAATTGTTCAAATGTAATGTTATATGTTGCATTTAAAGTGGGATTAGGGAAGGCTTTTGTTGGGCTTTTATTGCAAATGAGGTGCAATTGTTTAACCTTGAATTCCTGGTGCCGTAATGAGTTGAGATGGAAATTGCAAACGTTGCATTTATAAACACATTTATGAGTTGAAATTTTGGCTTTGTAAGCTTCACATGATTATCTTTTCACTTCATTTATCAGGCTGTAGTAACTGAATATCTGTTGAAAACACATTTTAAAAGGACACTTTATTCCACAAGGACTCAATCATCTCAATTCAGAATGCACAGAAACGTGTTACATTAAATATTAATGTATTATTCTATCCTCATTCACTGGATATGAGCAATCACATGTTCTGATTGGAGACTCTACTTCCAGGATATCAGCTCATATACTATGAGTAGAGAAAAACAAAATGGCGGAGGGTGTTGCTGAACTAACCGAGGACGACATAAAAACTCTACTCAAAAAGAAACCCCAAGAAATACAAAAAAAAGCAACAAAATCTCATCTCATCATCTCTAGCCGCTTTATCCTGTTCTACAGGGTCGCAGGCAAGCTGGAGCCTATCCCAGCTGACTACGGGCGAAAGGCGGGGTACACCCTGGACAAGTCGCCAGGTCATCACAGGGCCGACACATAGACACAGACAACCATTCACACTCACTTTAGAGTCACCAGTTAACCTAACCTGCATGTCTTTGGACTGTGGGGGAAACCGGAGCACCCGGAGGAAACCCACGCGGACAACATGCAAACTCCGCACAGAAAGGCCCTCGCCGGCCACGGGGCTCGAACCCAGATCTTCTTGCTGTGAGGAGACAGCGCTAACCACTACACCACCGTGCCGCCCAAGCAACAAAATATGGAATGAAATTATTTGATGGTAAGAGCGTATCTTTGTTATTTTTCAAGAATTATTATTATCTCATCTCATCTCATTATCTGTAGCTGCTTTATCCTGTTCTACAGGGTTGCAGGCAAGCTGGAGCCTATCCCAGCTGACTACGGGCGAAAGGCGGGGTACACCCTGGACAAGTCGCCAGGTCATCACAGGGCTGACACATAGACACAGACAACCATTCACACCTATTATTATTATTATTATTATTAGTATTATTATAGCATTTTTCACAAATTGCTCCTGTCGTTTTGCTGGTTTGTTTACATTCTAAGCAGAAATTATTTCATCGGACGTTTTGTATAAAGTTTTTATTTATCAAATTTGCAAAAAGTAAAAATAAAAATGCTCTGTTTCCCAAAATCAGCTCATGTACGACTTGATTTAGTGGAATAACTGTTAATTATCTTTAAATGTAATAATGTATGTTTGAATGCAACTAATTGTAGGCAATGAATTGTATTATAAAATGTACTGATGGAAACACACCTTGAACATCTAAAACAAAGGTTTTAATTTTGCTATCTTTCATTACAACAGAGTGCATTAATTACACAAGTGACACAAATAACTGCATAACTTGACAAATAACCCATAATGCCGTGCATAAGTATTCACCCCTATTGAACTATTCCGCATTTTGTAGTTGTATAATCATGAACTGAAATTGGGATTATAGAGCATGTTGTGAATCAACACAAAACCACCCATAATATTGAAACAGGGTACGGGAGGAACAGGAACAAGCAAAAACGTCAGGATACAGATGTGCAATGCTGATAATCAGTACCAGCCAAAAGTTTGGACACACCTGCCAACTCATTCATAGTTTTTTTTCTCTGTATTATGACTATTTTCTACATTGTAGAACAATACTGAAGACATCAAAACTATGGAGTAATATACGGAACATATATGTAATTATCTGGTAAACTAGTGTTAAAAAAACAAAATGTTTCATATTTTAGACTCTTCAAAGGAGACAGTGTTTACCTTGATGACGTTTTGCACACTATTGCCATTATCTTAACCAGCTTCATGAGGTCGTCACCCGGAATGCTTTTCAATTAACACGTGTGTCTTGTCAAAAGTTCATTGATGGATGAGTTTCTAGTTTCTTAATGTGTTTGAGATCAAACAGTAAATAGTAAATAATAAACCTATAGTAAATAGCCCTATTCAACACCTGTAGTAATCGTTATTATGTCAAGAACCACTCAAGTAAGTAGAGAAACAACATCCATCATTAATTTATACAAACAAATAAAAAACATTGAATTAGAAGGTGTGTCCAAACTGTATGCACCTAGCTAATTAAAATGTTTGTTACACCTTTGAATGTTGTCACTCAAACAGTAACTAATAGTAATTAAGCCTCTTTCATTTCCATGTGGAAAAGTTCAAGAGGGCAAATACTTATGCAAGGCATTCTATTTAACAGTTATTCCATGAAATCGAGTCGTACCGTACATGAGCTGATAGCCGAAGAGGCGCGTAGCACCGAGTCAGCTATAAGCCATGTACGAAGAGATTGAGTGGAATAACTGTTTTATTCTATCCACATTCACAGGATTTTGAGAAATGGAGCATTTTTATTTTTGCAAATTTGATAAATAAAAACTTTATACAAAATGTCCAACAAAATAATTTCCACTTAGAATGTAAACAAACCGGCGAAATGACCGTAGCAATTTGTGAAAAATGCTATAATAATAATTCTTGAAAAAAAAAGATATGTTCTTACCATCAAATGCTTTTATTCCATATTTTGTTGCTATTTTTGGGGGGTTTGTTTTCGAGTAGAGTTTTTATTTCGTCCTCGGTTGGTTCAGCAACACGCTCCGCCATTTTGTTTTTCTCTACTCATGGTATATGAACTGATATCCTAGTAGTAGAGTAGCCAATCAGAGCGCGCGATTGCTCATATCCAGTGAATGTGGATAGAATAATAATCTCATCTCATTATCTGTAGCCGCTTTATCCTGTTCTACAGGGTCGCAGGCAAGCTGGAGCCTATCCCAGCTGACTACGGGCGAAAGGCGGGGTACACCCTGGACAAGTCGCCAGGTCATCACAGGGCTGACTCATAGACACAGACAACCATTCACACTCACATTCACACCTACGGTCAATTTAGAGTCACCAGTTAACCTAACCTGCATGTCTTTGGACTGTGGGGGAAACCGGAGCACCCGGAGGAAACCCACGCGGACACGGGGAGAACATGCAAACTCCGCACAGAAAGGCCCTCGCCGGCCACGGGGCTCGAACCCAGACCTTCTTGCTGTGAGGCAACAGTGCTAACCACTACACCACCGTGCCGCCCTAGAATAATAATCAATATTTTTTCTCCGTTGACTCTTTAATATAGCCATTACCTGCACTTGTTCCATTCCCTTTAACCAGTGATATTTTACTCTGGGTTTTTTTTTCAGTCATCAAGACACCCGCCAGTGCACCACCCTCCTGAGAGAGCTCACTCTCCCTCTATAGAGGTGAGTGTGAATAGTAACTTTGGTGCAAATTAAATAAAAACAGCTCTCAGTGATGAGTCCAGTAAAACTTTTGCTGCTATGTTTACTGTTTAACTGCTGTTTGCTTTTCAGTGACCTTACACTCTCAGAGCTCTCCTGTCATGCTTTAATTTGTTACTCTGTACATCTGTGCTTTGTTTTTTCAGGCCACTCTCGTGTCAGAGCTGAACCGATTCGAGGCAGAGCTGGACTCTGATATCCGTGGCCTGGAGAGGAAGCTGTCTCTGAAGCAGCAGCAGCCACAACGGCGAGGCAGGGGTGAGGTACTGACCCTCCCCTCAACACACTCTGATCCTCCAAAACCTCCTTTTTTATCCACTTCACCTTTTTAATATCTGTCCTTGTTTACTTAACACTAATGACTTTCTGCTGAAAGGCACTTCCTGTTCAGAGCAGTGTTGTAGTCGAATCAGTAAACCTCGAGTCTGAGTCCAGTCTCGAGTCCCCAGTGTTCAAGTCCAAGTCATTAAAAAAAATTTCAAGTTGAGTCCAAGTCGAGTCTGAGAACAAGACTCCAACCGCACCATTTGACGGTGGCTGTTTTAGTGCCATTGACATTAGTTTGTTCCTGAACATGACATATGAACAGGTGAATGTGCTTCTCTTTGTCAGGGAGTGTGAAGTATTCTGTCAGAGATGGTTGGGAGACGGATGTAAGCGCAGAAGGTGCGTTTATTAATACAGGTGAAGACAGGTAAACAAAATCGTAAAACAGTGAAACAGGCGATAGGTCGAGGCGAGGTACAAACAGGCTATTGTAGACTCGGCAGAATCAAAGACGAGAAACAGGAAATCAGGGATCAGGAAACCAAACAAGGAAATAAGGCTCGGTAATGTATCAGCAACGCAACTCAATACTTCGCAAAGTAAGTGTGTTTTTATATAGGCGCGCTGATTGTGCCTTAATCCTGTGCAGATGCGAGTCATTTACGATGCGCACGAGAGTCCGCTTGGTGCGCACGCTGTCCGGCGCGCACCCGACAGTCTATCTGATGCATGCGCCAAGGCGCGCAGGTGTGACTCTCTTGCAGGAAATTAGTATAAAAATTAATGTAGATATAAATATCTTATGCCAAATTATTATGGCATGTTGAAAAAACTAAAGAAAAATATCGGAGTCCTCATCTCCAGTTTATGAGTCTGAATGCAGTTAATGCACGAGTCTGAGTCCAAGTCCGAGTCATCAGTGCTCAAGTCCAAGACAAGTCACGAGTCCTGAAAATTAGAGCACGAGTTGGACTCGAATCTGGGTCCAGGACTCAAGTACTACAAGCCTGGTTCAGAGGTACAGTGGTGCTTGAAAGTTTGTGAACCCTTTAGAATTTTCTATATTTCTGCATAAATATGACCTAAAACATCATCAGATTTTCACACAAGTCCTAAAAGTAGATAAAGAGAACCCAGTTAAACAAATGAGACAAAAATATTATACTTGGTCATTTATTTATTGAGGAAAATGATCCAGTATTACATATCTGTGAGGGGCAAAAGTATGTGAACCTTTGCTTTCAGTATCTGGTGTGACCCCCTTGTACAGCAATAATTGCAACTACACATTTCTGGTAACTGTTGATCAGTCCTGCACACCGGCTTGGAGGAATTTTAGCCCATTCCTCCGTACAGAACAGCTTCAACTCTGGGATGTTGGTGGGTTTCCTCACATGAACTGCTCGCTTCAGGTCCTTCCACAACATTTCCATTGGATTAAGGTCAGGACTTTGACTTGGCCATTCCAAAACATTACCTTTATTCTTCTTTAACCATTTTTGGTAGAATGACTTGTGTGCTTAGGGTTGTTGTCTTGCTGCATGACCCACCGTCTCTTGAGATTCAGTTCATGGACAGATGTCCTGACATTTTCCTTTAGAATTTGCTGGTATAATTCAGAATTCATTGTTCCATCAATGATGGCAAGCTGTCCTGGCCCAGATGCAGCAAAACAGGCCCAAACCATGATACTCCCACCACCATGTTTCACAGATGGGATAAGGTTCTTATGCTGGAATGCAATGTTTTCCTTTCTCCAAACATAACACTCCTCATTTAAACCAAAAAGTTCTAGTTTGGTCTCATCCATCCACAAAACATTTTTCCAATAGCCTTCTGGCTTGTCCATGTGATCTTTAGCAAACCAGATGAGCAGCAATGTTCTTTTTGGAGAGCACTGGATTTCTCCTTGCAACCCTGCCATGCACACCATTGTTGTTCAGTGTCCTCCTGATGGTGGACTCATGAACATTAACATTAGCCAATGTGAGAGAGGCCTTCAGTTGCTTAGAAGTTACCGTTCGGTCCTTTGTGTCCTTGCCAACTATTACATGCCTTGCTCTTGGAGTGATCTTTGTTGGTCGACCACTCCTGGGGAGGGTAACAATGGTCTTGAATTTCCTCCATTTGTACACAATCTGTCTGACTGTGGATTGGTGGAGTCCAAACTCTTTAGAGATGGTTTTGTAACCTTTTCCAGCCTGATGAGCATCAACAACGCTTTTTCTGAGGTCCTCAGAAATCTCCTTTGTTCGTGTCATGATACACTTCCACAAACGTGTGTTGTGAAAATCAGAGTTTGATAGATCTCTGTTCTTTAAATAAAACAAGGATGCCCACTCACACCTAATTGTTATCCCATTGATTGAAAACACCTGACTCGAATTTCACCTTCAAATTAACTGCTAATCCTAGAGGTTCACATACTTTTGCCACTCACAGATATGTAATATTGGATCATTTTTCTCAATAAATAAATGACCAAGTATAATATTTTTATCTCATTTGTTTAACTGGGTTCTCTTTATCTACTTTTAGGACTTGTGTGAAAATCTGATGATGTTTTAGGTCATATTTATGCAGAAATATAGAAAATTCTAAAGGGTTCACAAACTTTCAAGCGCCACTGTACAACCCCGATTCCAAAAAAGTTGGGACAAAGTACAAATTGTAAATAAAAACGGAATGCAATGATGTGGAAGTTTCAAAATTCCATATTTTATTCAGAATAGAACATAGATGGCATATCAAATGTTTAAACTGAGAAAATGTATAATTTAAAGAGAAAGATTAGGTGATTTTACATTTCATGACAACAACACATCTCAAAAAAGTTGGGACAAGGCCATGTTTACCACTGTGAGACATCCCCTTTTCTCTTTACAACAGTCTGTAAACGTCTGGGGACTGAGGAGACAAGTTGCTCAAGTTTAGGGAGAGGAATGTTAACCCATTCTTGTCTAATGTAGGATTCTAGTTGCTCAACTGTCTTAGGTCTTTTTTGTCGTATCTTCCGTTTTATGATGCGCCAAATGTTTTCTATGGGTGAAAGATCTGGACTGCAGGCTGGCCAGTTCAGTACCCGGACCCTTCTTCTACGCAGCCATGATGCTGTAATTGATGCAGTATGTGGTTTGGCATTGTCATGTTGGAAAATGCAAGGTCTTCCCTGAAAGAGACGTCGTCTGGATGGGAGCATATGTTGCTCTAGAACCTGGATATACCTTTCAGCATTGATGGGGTCTTTCCAGATGTGTAAGCAGCCCATGCCACACGCACTAATGCAACCCCATACCATCAGAGATGCAGGCTTCTGAACTGAGCGCTGATAACAACTTGGGTTCTCCTTCTCCTCTTTAGTCTGAATGACACGGCGTCCCTGATTTCCATAAAGAACTTCAAATTTTGATTCGTCTGACCACAGAACAGTTTTCCACTTTGCCACAGTCCATTTTAAATGAGCCTTGGCCCAGAGAAGACATCTGCGCTTCTGGATCATGTTTAGATACAGCTTCTTCTTTGAACTATAGAGTTTTAGCTGGCAACGGCGGATGGCACGGTGAATTGTGTTCACAGATAATGTTCTCTGGAAATATTCCTGAGCCCATTTTGTGATTTCCAATACAGAAGCATGCCTGTATGTGATGCAGTGCCATCTAAGGGCCCGAAGATCACGGGCACCCAGTATGGTTTTCCGACCTTGACCCTTATGCACAGAGATTCTTCCAGATTCTCTGAATCTTTTGATGATATTATGCACTGTAGATGATGATATGTTCAAACTCTTTGCAATTTTACACTGTCGAACTCCTTTCTGATATTGCTCCACTATTTGTCGGCGCAGAATTAGGGGGATTGGTGATCCTCTTCCCATCTTTACTTCTGAGAGCTGCTGCCACTCCAAGATGCTCTTTTTATACCCAGTCATGTTAATGACCTATTGCCAATTGACCTAATGAGTTGCAATTTGGTCCTCCAGCTGTTCCTTTTTTGTACCTTTAACTTTTCCAGCCTCTTATTGCCCCTGTCCCAACTTTTTTGAGATGTGTTGCTGTCATGAAATTTCAAATGAGCCAATATTTGGCATGAAATTTCAAAATGTCTCACTTTCGACATTTGATATGTTGTCTATGTTCTATTGTGAATACAATATCAGTTTTTGAGATTTGTAAATTATTGCATTCTATTTTTATTTACAATTTGTACTTTGTCCCAACTTTTTTGGAATCGGGGTTGTATTAAAGGGCATATTCTGGACCAATTTCTTTCTTTTTTATATGAAAGAATGTCCCTTTACACACTCATCCAGAAGTGTAATTTTGCACAAGGCCATCTGTCTACAGCAGAAAAAAAAAAATAATAACAAAACGCATCTGGAAAAATCCCAAGGGAGTTTGGAGCCAGATTCGTGATGTTACCTGCGGAAGCGCCAGCAGGCTGCGCGAGCTTTGCACGGTTTCAGTGCACAGCCTGTGTAGACTACGTGCTCCCATTTCTCTCTCACTGTCCAGTCTTTTGGAAAACGATGAGTACTAATCCCATCAAGATTGGT
The DNA here is from genome assembly GCF_027579695.1 of Neoarius graeffei. NCBI lineage: Eukaryota > Metazoa > Chordata > Actinopteri > Siluriformes > Ariidae > Neoarius > Neoarius graeffei. The sequence goes on along the minus strand of NC_083578.1, from coordinate 16,696,361 downwards.
GTTGCTACACCCTCCTACGATACATCTGTTAACCATTTTAATAATTACGTGATAACGTTGAAGAAATGTGCAGAACGACCACCAGGTTGTTTTCTCATAAACAAACCAGCGCTGACGTAGGATTCAGAAGGAGGCGTCCCGCACGCGACGTCACGAAAATCAGTGTTTGCCGGGAAATCCAAATGCCAAGTTTTTTCAGAGGCGGATCAATTCGCCTCAAATGGCTTGATTTCAACTGAATTTTTCTGGTATTGCACAAGGTAAAAAAATTGCGCAAAATGCAAAATCTCATCTCATTATCTCTAGCCACTTTATCCTGTTCTACAGGGTCGCAGGCAAGCTGGAGCCTATCCCAGCTGACTACGGGCGAAAGGCGGGGTACACCCTGGACAAGTCGCCAGGTCATCACAGGGCTGACACATAGACACAGACAACCATTCACACTCACATTCACACCTACGGTCAACTTAGAGTCACCAGTTAACCTAACCTGCATGTCTTTGGACTGTGGGGGAAACCGGAGCACCCGGAGGAAACCCACGCAGACACGGGGAGAACATGCAAACTCCTCACAGAAAGGCCCTCGTCGGCCACAGGGCTCGAACCCGGACCTTCTTGCTGTGAGGCGACAGCGCTAACCACTACACCACCGTGCCGCCCCTCAAAATAAAATAAAATATTTAAATTATGATTCAAGCAAACTCATCATTTTCTTTCCCTGTACCATTGTACACAAAGCTCCTTTTGTGTAATTCCTTTTGTGGCCCAAGTTTTAAATAGACTTTAATTATACTCCATATAGTGCTGTACCTCTGTCTACTTCTCAGACCGGGAGAGAAAAATAAGAGAATTTAGAAAGTGGTTTAATGGTGAGACAAAGAGAAGATGTTACATTATATAAGAAGACATAATTCGAATCAGAGCACAAGTACTGAGTACTGCACTGTTGCATGACTATATTCGGCCGGAAACTTCAGTCTTTAATTTTCAGCCAGTCTAGACTATAAAAGTCTCGTCTCACACTGCGCACTGGACAAATTTGTGTCATTTTGGCCCAAGTCATTATGCTTTGCCGGCATTTTATCCCATTGCGTGTTTTCTCTGACAATAAGCAGCTGAGCATGTTGACGTTTTTCCATTTCTTCCAATTATGCGCTGCTCCAGATGACCGAAACTCACAGCAGCAGGTCACCAATGACTCATCTGGCCTCATATGCTACTTTAGTTGCTTTTCTGACGCTTTTGATTCTGTGCACATTGTTAAATTATATATATTTAAGTTTTTAAATGAACAAAACAATATTGACTGACATCTAGGGACCAGTTTTTTAATTTAAAAAAAATATAATATTCTGCAGGTGAGACAAGCTACTTAAGCCGTATACATGGTTAGACTGAACCAACACGCAACTTTTCCTAAGATTAAGCCCAGACACTTTACAAAAGGACAGAAATTCAGATGAAAGTAACTTAAAGACATCATGGATTTATGTTCCCTGATTTCTACCAAAAGCATGTAACAAATTATTATGTCATGGCTACAAGATGCCAAAGTCGTGGCCATGAACTGTGTAACGTAACCTCCATGAGAAGCTTAACATGTAGCCTCAATTTATGAATTTATATCTCCATCTCCATCAGTAAACACAATACAATCTCAGTGGCTTTGTAAATTAAAGTGTTCGTTGAGAAAATTGTAGTTTCACCATCAAGAACCATTAACGTGACACAGGTCGATGTGCTGGTTCAGGAATCATTTAATCCACTCCCCTTTCTGAATTGTTTGAGCTAATACCCATCCCCATAGCTGGTATGCATTGTCTTGTTTCAATACATTTTATTTCCTAATGCGGGGCGTCCTAACCACGTGTTAGTCTGTTCACAAACCACTCGCTCAGCAGCCAGTTCGGAAAAGTCACGTGAGGTCATGCGTGGGTCAGAGGTCGTGACTGTGGAGCCACAGCAAACATGGTGGATCGTCCAGATTGAACGAAGACTCCTAAATTGAGACAAAAAAACCCAGACGATTTTAAGGAAGTATCTGATATTATCAGAGGCAAAACGCGCCAGAAAAGCGAGGGGAAAAAACACAGCAGACAAGCCGAGTAAATGTCGCTTGCTTCTGTGTCAGAGGCCACCGGTTCATTGTGACCTTGCTCATTATAATAATATAATGAGGATAAACTTTGTCCGTTTCCGTACCCATGTGTAAACATTAGCGCGCTGTGTTTTTCCAGCTCATTCACCTTCACAGGCATGAGGCAGCAGGCAATACAGCGTGTGATTCAAGTACCTCGGGGTTATTCTAGCTCCACGGGGTACTATTCAACTTTTTAATCCATCGACCTGTGCCACTTTAAGATTGACAATACTTTGCATACACTATCGTTCAAAAGTTTGGGGTCACTTTGAAATGTCCTTATTTTTGAAAGAAAAGCACTGTTCGTTTCAATGAAGATCACTTTAAACTAATCAGAAATCCACTCTATACATTGCTAATGTGGTAAATGACTATTCTAGCTGCAAATGTCTGGTTTTTGGTACAATATCTCCATAGGTGTATAGAGGCCCATTTCCAGCAACTCTCACTCCAGTGTTCTAATGGTACAATGTGTTTGCTCATTGCCTCAGAAGGCTAATGGATGATTAGAAAACCCTTGTACAATCATGTTAGCACAGCTGAAAACAGTTGAGCTCTTTAGAGAAGCTATAAAACTGACCTTCCTTTGAGCAGATTGAGTTTCTGGAGCATCACATTTGTGGGGTCGATTAAATGCTCAAAATGGCCAGAAAAATGTCTTGACTATATTTTCTATTCATTTTACAACTTATGGTGGGAAATAAAAGTGTGACTTTTCATGGAAAACACAAAATTGTCTGGGTGACCCCAAACTTTTGAACGGTAGTGTATTTCTGCTGCATGATTCTCTAGCGTCTTAATTAGGGCTTGACACAGTGCTAGTGTCTATTTCAATTTCTGCATCTCGATTTCTTTTTTCTTTCCTTCTTTCATCAACATGGTGTGCATATTCTGGCACAGACAGTTCCTCAACCTCAGCTACATCACTCAAGTTTATAATTGGTGTCACCTACAGAGGCAGTTACTAAGGATGAATGAACGGATGCATCGAATGTTCACGAACATGGTCTTTGTTCCATGAGTTTCATAATATCTGACTGCTCACTTGAAAGTCAAAACCTCTTGCTCTGTCAGTCTTTTTTTTTGTGACGTCCCACAGGATCCGAGTCCCAGTGCACATCTTTAGTCTCAACCAGATGCAGTGTGAACCTAGCTCGCTTTCTCTCTCTCTCTCTCTCTCTCTCTCTGTCTCGCTATATGAACAATAATGCACCTTCTATTCATATGTATCTGTTCAGAACACTTTATCTGTTCATAGGAACTGAATGTGCAGTGTGTAGGACCCGGGGGATCCTCCTGGGCGGGTACACTCATGCTGCTCTGTCCTCCCACTCTGCATTCTTCTGTGTGTGTGTGTGTGTGTGTGTGTGTGTGTGTGTGTGTGTGTGTGTGATGTGAGTAGCTATATGGGCTGGACTTACTGTGGTGTTCTATTCACAGGGTGAAAGGAGCAACACTACTGGAGCAGGGGCATCTGGGAAAGGACTAGACTACAGGTGTGTGTCTGTATGTGGGTCAGTGTTTAGAATAAAAATGTAAATGTGTGCTTTTTCTCATAGCTGTGGATATTAAGTTTACTACTAAGTTCATTCCTGGCACTTACAGGCTGTAGCAGAATAGTATCCAGAATAGTATATACAGAATAGTGTATACAGAATAGTGTGTATATATATATATATATATATATATATATATATATATATATATATATATATATATATGTCCCATATGTATTATATGTTTTGTTTAGTGATCTCTCTCTCTCTCTCTCTCTCTCTGAGTTTGCATATGTTTTTAGTTGTGTTTTTGTTCTTTTTCCTAATATAATATAATATAATGTATTGTAGTTGAGCAGTACATGCTTCCTGTTTATAGTTTAATGATTGCTTTCTGGGTAATGTATGCATATTTTGGATCTTCATACACTATCGTCTTTATCTGGTTGTTTGTTGATCATGATGATTCAGAGAGTGTGACAGTCTCCTGCCATGATTGGTTAATTGTTGATGGGTTATGGCTTGCAGCCCAAATACCAGGACCCCTGCTGAGGTGTGTGTGTGTGTGTGTGTGTGTGTGTGTGGACTACAGGTCAGAGGTTTGCTTGTGAGGGAGGAACCAGAGGTTTCGGCTTATTTTTATTCCTCTACAATAGTTTGTAAAATCATACATAGTCTGCAGTACATGATATACAAGTTTATATAGGATGTGCAGGGAAGCCATGGCCCATACATGTCAACCTTTAGTTCCCCATGCCCTTACAAAATCTGTACTTTTCCCTTACATACACCTATGAGCCCTTATACATGAGAAACAATTCCAATATATAATCCAAAGCGGGGCAGCACGGTGGTGTAGTGGTTAGCGCTGTCGCCTCACAGCAAGAAGATCCAGGTTCGAGCCCCGTGGCCGACGAGGGCCTTTCTGTGCAGAGTTTGCATGTTCTCCCCGTGTCCGCATGGGTTTCCTCCGGGTGCTTCGGTTTCCCCCACAGTCCAAAGACATGCAGGTTAGGTTAACTGGTGACTCTAAATTGACCGTGAGTGTGAATGGTTGTCTGTGTCTATGTGTCAGCCCTGTGATGACCTGGCGACTTGTCCAGGGTGTACCCCGCCTTTCGCCCGTAGTCAGCTGGGATAGGCTCCAGCTTACCTGCGACCCTGTAGAACAGGATAAAGCGGCTAGAGATAATGAGATGAGATGAGACATTGTATCAGTAATACCAGAATTATTGATGTAAATTTTGCAAATAAAATGTATTAATATTAAATAGTTCATAAAAATTACACAAAGTTCTATTTGACAAGTGTTGACATCACCTACAATATTACATTCCACCAAAGAAAACTACTTGAAATATAACAGCAGTACTAAGTAGGTATGTTAATTATTAAAATAGTAGGTTACATGTAATAAATTATATATAATCATGTCAAACAGTAAATGAAGGTTAGTAAAAGTTCCATTTGAGAAAAAAGTGTTGAGACCACAAGCAGTGTTCGATCCAACTAAAGATGACCGAACCACATCAAGTATATTATGTAAACAAGGATAAGTGAAAATATTAATTATGAAGTTAAATTGAAAATCTTCCCAGTAATTTATAACAAGAATTTAAATCTTATTCCTTTTTGGAGTGTTCTTTGTTGTACAAAGAAGTTGCAGATTTGGCACTAGCTATAATATCACTGCTTGGGTAGCAGTTGTAGCTCCTCATCACAGTTCATTTTTACATCGAAGACCTTTCCCCAACATTCATCTATTATTTTCCTGGTCAATAAAAGAAAATCAGAGCACGGCAAACATGTAGACGGTGTTAAATTGCTTCCATCCCCTACTACACATTTTAGAGACAGGTTACCAACGGTCGTTACCACCATTACTCTTCATTCAGTACTTTTCCAGTTTACTGACGACTGATGGTAGTAACGAGTGTTGGTCATCCGTGTCCACATATAATGTCTATCAGCAATTAAAATGTTTAGGGACGCGAAACCAGAAATCGCCGGGTAACTACAGTTGCCGTTGTATAAACGGTGACTCCCAGTATCGCCTCCCTAAATTATCATGATAATGGAGGAAGCTTTCCTACATGCAAACAGTAAAAACTTTTAAAAAAACCCACAAATGCTTACCTGTGCAGTCCTTGAATCGAGACACATTTTTTTTCGCTAGTTGCGAAAAATGGTCTGCCACAGTCGGGGGGATGTTGTGTTCCACCGGAAATTGGCAGAACATAACTTCTGCAGCCATCACAGAAGTCTGGGCAGTCCGAGCTGATGTACTTAAATGACCAAGAATACCACGTGCAACTATAAAACCGCATAAATCGAAAATAGTTCCGTTTCATTGAGCATGCGTGTTTGAAAAAATAAATGGTGGATGCTAAGAAAATTTTCTCAGAATAACAGAAAAAAATCTCCGATACAAAACGTAATTTTCCTGTATGAAAATCAGTGTACGCCGTATTAGCCAAAAAATTGCATTTTCCCATACAAAATACGGGGAAACCGTATAACTTGACATGTATGCATGGCCTAATGGTTCGAGAAGCAGCTTTGGGATCAAAAGGTAATTGGTTCGATTCCCTCAACCAGCAGGAATGGCTGAAGTGCCCTTGAGCAAGGTACCTAACCCCCAACTGCTCCCCAGGCTGCTCTGGGTATGTTGTACATCACTCTGGATAAGTCTGCTAAATAATGTGAGAAATATCAGTAGTCATAGAAAATGGCAGATTGGATCAGGGCAGGATTTAAGATTGGACAGGATTGGGTAGGAAATAATTAGACAGAATGGATAGACTAGAATTCGACAGGATTTGTTATGATTGGACAGGATTCGGTAGGATAGGATTGGACAGAATGGGTAGACTAGGATTAGATATGATTGGACAGCATTTGGAAGGATAGGATTGGACAAGACTGGTAGAGTATGATTAGACAGGATTAAATACAGGATGATCAGAAAGGACTAGGTAGGAAAGGACTGGATAGAATGGATATAGTAGAATTATACCAGATTAGATATGATTGGACAGGACAAGCTTTACTAGTTTTGCACAGAATGAATAGAGTAGGAATGGATATGGTTATATTGGATTGGGTAGAATCAGATTGAACAGAATGGGTAGAGTAGATGTGGACATGATTAGACATAATGGACAGGATTTGGAGGGAGAGAATTGGAAAGAATGGGTAGAGTCGGATTGGACAGGAATAGAGGTACTCTAACAGGATTTTGTAACAGAATTGGACAGGATTGGATACTTTAGGATAGGATTGAACAGAACATGATTGGATAGAATGGGTAGAGTAGTATTGGACAGGATTGGGAAAGTAGGATTAGACAGGATGAGTATAGTAGGATTGGACAGGATTGGATACTATTGCACATGATTGGTTTGGATAGGACTGGGCATGATTGCATGGAGTAGGATTGGACAGGATTGGATACCACTGGACAGAACAGGATAGGACTAAAAAGAACAGGATAGGACATGATCTTTGCTGGCTACAGAACCTTTGGTACTTTAGGTAATGTCAGAAAACAGAAACATATTATTTTTAATACAAATATGCCAACTGTTCTTTTGGCATATTACCTGGCCAATATTATGGTAACAAAAAGTTTGAGTGATTGGAATACTCACACGGCAATGTTACACCTGGTTTGAATACATCGGCACGTGCAAATCAGTCCCATTTTTGTGTCCTGTCAGAAACACAGCTCGTGTATCCTCCCTTCTGTAAGATTAGACAAAATGGTACAGAACCAGGGCGGCACGGTGGTGTAGTGGTTAGCGCTGTCGCCTCACAGCAAGAAGGTCCGGGTTTGAGCCCCGTGGCCGACAAGGGCCTTTCTGTGCGGAGTTTGCATGTTCTCCCCGTGTCCGCGTGGGTTTCCTCTGGGTGCTCCGGTTTCCCCCACAGTCCAAAGACATGCAGGTTAGGTTAACCGGTGACTCTAAATTGACCGTAGGTGTGAATGTGAGTGTGAATGGTTGTCTGTGTCTATGTGTCAGCCCTGTGATGACCTGGCGACTTGTCCAGGGTGTACCCCGCCTTTCGCCCGTAGTCAGCTGGGATAGGCTTGCCTGCGACCCTGTAGAACAGGATAAAGTGGCTACAGATAATGAGATGAGATGAGGTACAGAACCAGATAGGACTGTATTGGATTTGAAGCAGTAGGGTTGAACAGGATTGTATTAGATTGAATTGCCTAGGATAGGATCGGACTAAACCAGATAAGACATAATTACTGTAGTCAGTGCATAGTCTCACATTGCCAGATGTGATACACATCTGGATACACCAGTGAGAATGTTGACTTAAGCATTGGTGGGAATTCAGTTTTGGATATCTAAGCCAATTCAAGCGATTTAAAAATGGTATGCTTGCCAACAGCATCTGACCAATTAGCATACAGGATGGCTGAATGGTCACTAAATGAGCCAGAGAGTAGATTAGATGCACGAACATTTCCTAGGACTGGCCAGGATAGGATAGAATATGAGAAAATAGGATTTGACAGGATAGCATAGCATTAGACAGAATTGGAAAGACTAGGATTAGATTGGATAAGGTTGGACAAGATTGGGCAGGAGTGGACACAAGAGGATTGGATTAGATTGGAGAATAATTGGATTCTTGGATTTAGTATTTTAGCCATTTTTGTATTTGATCTAGATTGGACAGAATATGATTAGATATAATAGAACTGGATAGGAAAGGATAGGATCAGATTAGAGAGAATGAGATTGGATGGCATTGGACGGAAATGGACAAGACAGGACTGGACTCTTGCTATGCATGAACTGGAGAGAATTGGATATTATGCCTCCCAAAGTATAGGGGGATTGGATTGGATTTCTGGCTTTACTGTTTTAGCTACTGACGTATTGGACAGGATATGGTTGGAATGGTATATATTCCTAGCTCTAGTGTTTTAGTCTGTGATAGTTTGGACAGGCATGGTGAGAATGGATTGGATTCCTGGCTCTAGTGTTGTAGCCAGTCATAGATTGGACAGGGTATGGTGAGAATGGATTGGATTCCTGGCTCTAGTGTTTTAATCAATTATAGATTGGACAGGGCATGGTGAGAATGGATTGGATTCCTGGCACAAGTGTTTTAGCCAATCATAGATTGGACAGGGTATGGTGAGAATGGAGTGGATTCCTGGCTCTAGTGTTTTAATCAATCATAGATTGGACAGGGTATGGTGAGAATGGATTGGATTCCTGACACTAGTGTTTTCGCCAGTCGTGGATTGGACAGGGTATGGTAGGATCGCATTAGATTTCTAATGTTTTTGTGATGTCTTTAAGGTCACGCTCATGGATTGGACGGGATATGGTGAGATTGGATTCTTGGCTCTGGTGTTTAGCTACGCATGGATTGAACAGGATAGGGTAGGATTGGATTGGATTCCTGGCAGTAGTCAGTTATCCAGTCTGCTGGGCCCCTTTTCAGGGAGCCAAGTTCACTCCCTTGCTTTTAGCCTTCCAGTCTGGAGTAAAGACCTGAATGTGCCTTCCCTCAGACACATTCTTCAGATTCTCTCCGTCTTTGTAACAGTACGTGAACATGAACTTGTCCTTTTGGTGTGCTTTACTTCCTCTGACTTCTTACTCCACCATAAAGTGCCAGAAACTGAAAACGCAAGATGAAGGGCATGCCGAGTTTTACTGCTTCCTCTTGTCTAGAACATTAACCAGCTTCAGGGAAGAAACGTAGAAGAACACATGTTTTAGTTCCAATAATTCTGTAACCTCCCATTAAACCTGCTTAATAAATGCTACATAAATGTAATGAACAACATGTTTTAGTGTTACTACTGTGGTAAAAAGCATAGTTGGAACATGGGAGCATGTCATTAACGTCGAAGGATATTCTTGTCCAACCTTTTGCTTTTAAATCATTTTGACAGCAAAATCAGATCAGCAGTTTGCTGTCATTAGTGAAACAGCCCTCGGAGATGACGGGGTTTCCTTACAGATCTTTCCGTGTCTTGTTATGTAACGATAAGCCCATTGTCTAAGACCAAATCATTAACCAGAGGAGATCCTGTGTACAAGTTCATGTAAGTGTGCTTCGTCTTTCGGTTGCATTTAAGAAGGGTTTTTTTTTTCTTTTAATATTTTGTGTGATTATATTTTTTGTTTATTTATTATCTTTTAACACAAGTCAGCATGTGGGATGACGGCAGGCATGTCGACATACGAAATGTAGGTCTTTGCGTATATCTGCGTTTTGTCAAACAAATTTATTTCAGACTACAACTGTCAACTTCAAAACAATGGACCTCATTTATCAAACTGGATACAAACAAATTTATTCATAAATCATAAATCATTCGCAGGAGCATTTACAAGAAATTGTGGTATTCCTGAGAATCCAGTTAGTTCCAGGAAAACGTATGGATCCTACAGCAGCTCCGGTGTTTGTGAAACTATATGTATTAGGAGACTAATGTGAACCTTGAATACACAGTACTGTGCAAAAAGTCTGTAAAGAAATGCTGGAGACCAAAACGGCTTAAAAAATAATGCAATGAAATGTTTCAACATTAAAAAAATATTATAAACAGTAAGCAGTCAGCCATAATAAATGAAAGAAAGTCAATATTTGGTGTGAGACGACCCTTTGCTTTAAAAAAAAAGTAGTCTCAGGTCCAATGAGTGCAGTTTTATGCGGAAATGATCTGTAGGTTTTACTGAGCGTCTTCCAGAACCAGCCACAGTTCTTCTGGACACTTTGACTGTCACACTCACTTCTTCATTTTGCACCGAAACCCAGCAGCCTTCATTATGTTTTCTTTTTTAATCTGAAAAGTGCTCTCTTGCTGCTCAGATACAAGCTTTTTTTCTTGACCATTCAATTTTGTGCTGGAAAACGAACGTTTGGAACTCGAAAATGTTTTTGTACTGACTTGATAATGTAGAAGTCATAAAATAGAACTCTATAACAAAGATTGTATGAAAAAAGCAATCTAAACAAAATTTTAAAAATAAGACTAGCAATATAAAAGGACGATAAAAGGAGAAACAACTGAAGTGTGTATGCCCGTGGTACCTGATTCGCTGCAATGGCTGAGCTGCATTATTGGAAGATTTAGGCAATGCTGAATGATGGTCGTATTCTTTCATTGTTTATTTGACATTTTTTAGCTCTTTGTGGAGTTTTGTGTCATCAGTGGCAAACTGTTACTATTAGAGCTGGGACTTGAGCTCAGCCAAACCTTAGCCAGACACCAAAAAAATAACAGGGTAAAGGATTTTGCAAGGGATTGGCAGCAGGTTGCCAGGTCGCTCCATTGTGTGTAGCTGCCGATGTTGATTTGAAAAGTGACTCAGTTAATTACATCGGGAAATGAATACTTAAGTCTGAGTGAAAAATACTGTAGCAAGCGTGCATGGAAGAAGAGTCTGGAAACAGAAATCTTAGTTTCTCGGTCAGCCTGTAGCTCTCGATAGCACTGGCTTGACTGCTTTATTAGCATTCGCTAACACTACTGATGAACGCTACACCGGCTGGAAGGTGACTTCACTGCTGCACTGAGTCGCGGTTAAGCTCACGTTGACCTTTGAGAAGGCCGATGGCGATAAATCTTTGGTCCCTCCCACTGTAATTCAAAATCTGATTGGTTAATTCATCTGTCACTTCCTTCATAAACTTACACTGCCATGGCCTTCTGTCCCGGCAATGAAGTCCTCAGCAATTAGTGAGCAGCTCTAAACTCTTCTCAGCCTAGAGACAACAAACAAAAAAATCTCATTGGATAACTCTAATGTTTTCAGGACAGTAACGCTTTCATTTGATAGAAAACGAGGCGGAATTAGAAGAGAACTAGACAGGGACACTCTAACGAGTGCAAACCCCGCCTTTTCCCTATTAAAATACATTGGGCGAAAATTTCGAAGTTCTGCCATGACCTTGACCTTTGACCTCCAAAATTTAATGGTTTCCTTCCTGGGTGATTGGCAACACATGTACAAAATTTGGTCCAAATCGATCCATTGGTTCTTGAGATATCTTGCAGACACACAGACAGACAGACAGACAGATACACACACACACACAGACTGACGCAGGTGAAAATAATAACCCCTCCGACTACTGTCGGCGGGGTTAATAATTATCATGAAATTATGAAAAATTTAAGAACAAAAAGAATTAAAGATAACATTTGAAATGATGATATGCTTGGACCCTCTCTGAAGGTCTAGAAGGCCCTGACGGTTCCCCTCTGCTAAATGTAAATTAGAGTATACAGGAAATGACCAAAATTGCAAATATGGTGGGAATTGTTAGTTCAGTTTTTTTGCCCTTCGAAAACTTTTTCTCATAACTTTACGTAAACAGAAATGATTAATGAAGCTCAATCTTTCCTTCCACCAATTTCCTCTCAGCTACCTGATTGGAGAAAAGCACCTCGGGACGAAAGATAGAGGTAGTGCCCCTTCAAGCAGTACTAGAAAACCTGGTGCAGGTGTTCAGCAAGACATCAGACCGAGCATCGCACATGCTAATGGTAAGAAGTGACTCTTTTCTTTCTGCTTAGCTTTTCTCTTCTCTCTGTCGTCCAGCTAACAATAAACAGGAATAACCACTGACACATTTCTTCTTGTTTTGAGTTTGTACAGCGGATTTGAAGTCGCACGACGGTGCAGAATGAGCTGCTATAATTTGAGGTTTTGTAGGTGGCACGTGCCGGAATCAGAGATGTTTTTATAGACACTTTCTCCGTTTCAGCTGAACAGGCTACAGAGTCCTGTTTCATGTAGATGGCCTATTCATGTTTATGCAAATCCAAAGTAATCCATTTTGGGTATCTTCCATGGTAAAAGCTCTGTTTTGTTTTAAATCCAATTTGCTGTACAGAACTAAAACAATAACAAATTTGCCTCTGTCTAACTGCTTACAGATTGTCCTGTACGGAAGATATCTGTTTTTTTTTTTTTTAAGAATAATTTTCACCGTTAATTTGTTTTCAGGAACTAGGAAAAAAGATTTCTGCCCCTTTATTGTTTTGGGTTTCCTTACCTCAAGGTGGTATCTGATTAACACAGATACAAACAGAGTTCTGTATAAAGCAGAGAGAGAGAGAGAGAGAGAGAATGAACAGCACTGTAAACACTGAGCTTGTCTCAAAACGTTCTGAAAGAAATTGCAAAAAAAAAAAAAAACAACAACCCTGATTTATAAAATTTTATATTTACCTTAATTGTAGTCAATCAGGCAATACATTATTTTGGAGCTAGTACCAAGGCAAAGTAAGGAAACTGTCTAAACTATGGAATAGTGTCACTTGATGTCTAAGATGACTTCGAAAATAATGTTAAACCCCCCAGCTCCACCCTGAAGCTTTGTTCAGGTTCATGAGTCACACATCACACATCTCATGTTTTGGGTGTGAGATGGATTTCCATTATGTTAGCTGTACGACATTAGCTTTGTATCTCCAATACAAAGCTAAAGAAGCAAACTTCACCAACACCAAACATCAGGCTTGTAGTACTCGAGTCCAGCTCGTGCCCTAATTTTAAGGACTCAAGACTTGACTTGGACTCGAGCACTGATGACTCAGACTTGGACTCAGACTCGTGCATTAACTGCATTCAGACTCGTAAATTGGAGACGAGGACTCTGATTTTTTATTTATTTTTTGTAACATGTCATAATAATCTGACATAAGGTATTTATATCTACATTAACTTTTATACTAATTTCATGCAAGAGAATGCACATTCACCTGTTCATACGTCATGTTCAGGAACAAACTAACGTTAATGGCGCTAAAATGTCTGGAGAGAAGCCCCTAGGATTGGCCGCTTTGCTTATACAGACTTCTCGTGCAGTGGGAAAAAAATGCACTGGTGTGTGTTCCATACGTAGAAGAACTATCGAGGAGACGACGGGAACAACCTCAAACTTCAATCGTCATTTGGCAAGACTCCACCCAGAGAAGGAAGTGACACGCTATGTTCATTGCCCTGTTGATAGTGGGCGGGGTTTGCTTGCTGAGCGATGAACTAGCTAGTGTTAACCCTCTCTCATGTTATTTGCCCTGTTGATAGTGGGCGGGGCTTGCTGAGAGATAAACAAGCTTTTTATCTGTAGTCTATTAACTAAAATGGGGCAGTCGAGCAGTAACGTTAGTCCAACACAGTAGCAGAGACGCTTTCACATAAAGGCAGCAACAGCCACCATCAAATGTTGCAACTGGAGTCTTGTTTTCCGACTCGACTTGAAATTTTCTTTACTGACTTAGACTTGAACACTGGGGACTCGAGACTGGACTCGGACTCGAGATTTAGTGACTCGACTACAACACTGCCAAACACACCATTCCTGACACCAAACAGCTCTTGGCTGGTAGTTTGTGACCAGAAGGTTGTGAGTTCAAATATGACAAGAACCAGAACTGATGTGCTATATGCCTGAACTTTGTTCTGTCTCACCTATAAGTCACTTTGGATAAAAGCATCTGCTAAACTGGGAAATGTAAATGAGTGTGCTGACTGTCTTAGAAATAAATATTCCAGGAAAAAAAATGTTTAAAGTAATTCTATGGAATACATTTGGTTGGCTGGTTGGTTGGTTGCTGGCTGTTTTTTGAAAATTGTTTGTTTCATTTATTTAGACGTGTTTGTTTCTTGGTTACTTGGTTGGTTTTATTTATTTAAGCATGTTTTTTTTTGTTTGGCGGAACGGTGGTGTAGTGGTTAGCGCTGTCGCCTCACAGCAAGAAGGTCCAGGTTCGAGCCCTGTGGCCGGCGAGGGCCTTTCTGTGCGGAGTTTGCATGTTCTCCCCGTGTCCGCGTGGGTTTCCTCCGGGTGCTCCGGTTTCCCCCACAGTCCAAAGACATGCAGGTTAGGTTAACTGGTGACTCTAAATTGAGCGTAGGTGTGAATGTGAGTGTGAATGGTTGTCTGTGTCTATGTGTCAGCCCTGTGATGACCTGGCGACTTGTCCAGGGTGTACCCCGCCTTTCGCCCGTAGTCAGCTGGGATAGGCTCCAGCTTGCCTGCGACCCTGTAGAACAGGATAAAGCGGCTACAGATAATGAGATGAGATGTAAATATTTATTTATTGGTCTAATGGTTTGTTTCTTAGTTGGTTTGTTTGTGTGTTTGCTTGTTTATTTGTTGGTTGGTTGGTTTTTGTTGATTTAGGCATGTATTTGTTTTGTTTATTTGTCTGGTTATTTGTTGGTTTTATTTATTTCGGCATGTATTTGTTTGCTTTTTGTTGGCCTGTTTATTTTTATATTTATTTATCAAAAGTAAATATTTCTTGATCTTATTGTTTTTCTTAGTTTGTGTGTGTTTGTTTGTCTGTTTTTGTTGACTTGGTTTATTTAGGCATGTGTTTGGTTGTTGGTTTTATTTATTTCAGCATGTATTTGTTTGTTTGCTTTTTGTTGGCCTGTTTATTTTTATATTTATTTATCACAAGTAAATATTTATTGATGTATTTGTTTCTTAGTTTGTGTGTGTATATGTTTGTTGGTTGGTTTGGTTTATTTAGGCATGTTTTTGTCTGGTTACTTGTTGGTTTTATTTATTTGAGCATTTGTTTGTTTGTTTGTTTGTTTGTTTGTTTGTTTGTTTAAATGATGAAGCATGAAAGACAAATGAGAACTGGCTTATATTAAATAGATTAAACAGACAAAACAGCACTTAAGAATCTCAAAAATCCAGGCTGATTTCTCTGTTGACAGCATAGTTGTGCAAAAGCCATGGCTGGGATGGGATGATAGTTTTTTAAAATAGTAATATATTTATCTTTTATTTGCTCGAGTAGTTTGTAAAGAAGCTGAAAGTCTGTGACTATTACTGTAGCTGAATTTACTGTAGCTGAATTGAATGTGACACTTTGTCCCACTGATTAGACATTTATCTGATCAGAACCTTTCAGTGTTTGGAACTTTATCTCATCTCATCTCATCTCATTATCTCTAGCCGCTTTATCCTGTTCTACAGGGTCGCAGGCAAGCTGGAGCCTATCCCAGCTGACTACGGGTGAAAGGCGGGGTACACCCTGGACAAGTCGCCAGGTCATCACAGGGCTGACACATAGACACAGACAACCATTCACACTCACATTCACACCTACGGTCAATTTAGAGTCACCAGTTAACCTAACCTGCATGTCTTTGGACTGTGGGGGAAACCGGAGCACCCGGAGGAAACCCACGCGGACACGGGGAGAACATGCAAACTCCACACAGAAAGGGCCTTGCCGGCCACGGGGCTCGAACCCGGACCTTCTTGCTGTGAGGCGACAGCGCTAACCACTCCACCACCGTGCCGCCCCTGGAACTTTATATTCTGTAATAAAATTGTCAGAGCACATTCAGGTTGAGGTATCAGTTTGAACTCTTTGACACTAGTTTTTGCACTTGCTCCAGCAGACAGATCAGCGTGTGTGTCTGCAGACATGGACTTTCCACCTAAGAGAGAGGAGAAAAAGGTACGGAGGGTTCTGGTGCTGGGGTCAGTGCACAGTGATGGATCTTCAACCCATTTGTTTGATTATGTTTTTTTTTTCTTTTATGGTCACAGATGAAAGCAGCACGAGCCAAATTTGATTTCCAAGCCCAGTCACCTAAGTAAGTATAAATATACAAGGTCGCTTTATTCATGGATATCACTACATAAACAGGAAGGCTGGATCAGCAGTGTTAAGCCGAATGTATTCTTGACTGAATGTGAATGCAGGAGGTGTGTGAACAAACATGAACATGTGAAATTCAACAAGCACACATGATTCAGGTTTAAACTCAACGTTTTCTTCTCCTCAGTGAAATAATGAGTTCCCCAATAGATGGCAGTGTTTGTCCAGTATGGATGAGAGTGTATCACAGTTACGTGATGGAAACATGCTGAAAAAAAATATTCACATAGATCTTTGACTCATCTCAAGGATTTAGGAGAAGTGTATCGTGTATAGCATTCTGTTTTCAATTTCAAACAAGAATTTCTGAAATACAGCGCACCCCGACCCAGGCACGGGACCGATAAGACACTGATGAGCCCTTGAGTGAAATTCCTATATGCTTAGATTGTATCCTGTTTGAATTCTCCCTTCAAATTCCCTTTGGATACAAATCATCATCCCAGTTAAAGTAATTATGCTCGAGCACTGTTAAATGCTCAAATCTGATGGTTTAGAAGCCAGCTCGGATCTTAGTGCCAGCTGCAAGCACGGGCACAGATAGAGGGGGGGACGGGGGGATTCGTCCCACCCAGATTTAAATTCACCTCATTCGGTCCCCCCCACTTATAGGGAGGAAAAAACGTCTATGCTGTCTTTCTTTGCATAAGGCAAACCTCACGGAAAAATCAAAAGACTAATTACCATTCGGTTTATTGAGGTGCACAGCAGTACATACATAGTTGCAACTGCGCAGACTGCACAGGTTGCGAGCTCGAGCTTGGTTGCTATGGTTACCCACAACAAGTTTGACAGGCATATCGGGGACAGCTCCTAGTTCAGGACCCCAACACGGCATGATGAAGGGTGCGGAAAGGCAGAAAACGATTGCATCGTTTTTTCAAAAAAAAAACCCCGACTGTAAGTAAACTGTGCCTTACTTTATCATATCACCTTGCAATTTTTTGATAGTCTGTTCAAAGTAATGTCGTAGTGAAAGTAAAATCGTACGGAGTAGAGATGCCTTTCTGGTAGCCTCCTTCTTTCGGTGGTAGCCTGTAGATACAGTGCTCAGAAGGCAGTTTTAATGTTTAATCTGGCATTCCCTGCCATAATTTCAGCGAGCATATTGTTTCATAAAGAAACTTTGCGAAGAGTTGTTGACTGACTGCCGCTCACGCAACACACAGGCATAGTTAGAAAGTCAGGATGCACTGGTTTACACTTTACACACACACACGTAGCCCAGCCTCTCGCTATGTTTAACAGTTGGAACTTAGCGGTTTTAAAACTAGTTTTGCAGTTTTGCAATTTCTGTGCGTGATGATAATGTGTAAACTTTGGATTTCCATAGACTATGTTAAAATGTTATCATTGTCCTGGCCTGCAGGTAGTTCCTGGTGATGGCAGTGAGGGAGGTGAAATAACATGTATACACACTACCGTTCAAAAGTTTGGGGTCACCCAGACAATTTTGTGTTTTCCATGAAAAGTCACACTTTTATTTACCACCATAAGTTGTAAAATGAATAGAAAATATAGTCGAGACATTTTTCTGGCCATTTTGAGCATTTAATCGACCCCACAAATGTGATGCTCCAGAAACTCAATCTGCTCAAAGGAAGGTCAGTTTTATAGCTTCTCTAAAGAGCTCAACTGTTTTCAGCTGTGCTAACATGATTGTACAAGGGTTTTCTAATCATCCATTAGCCTTCTGAGGCAATGAGCAAACACATTGTACCATTAGAACACTGGAGTGAGAGTTGCTGGAAATGGGCCTCTATACACCTATGGAGATATTGCACCAAAAACCAGACATT
This sequence comes from Neoarius graeffei, assembly GCF_027579695.1. Classification (NCBI taxonomy): domain Eukaryota; kingdom Metazoa; phylum Chordata; class Actinopteri; order Siluriformes; family Ariidae; genus Neoarius; species Neoarius graeffei. Next base: position 16,678,244 of record NC_083578.1, on the reverse strand, counting down.
TGCAGCTAGAATAGTCATTTACCACATTAGCAATGTATAGAGTGCATTTCTGATTAGTTTAAAGTGATCTTCATTGAAAAGAACAGTGCTTTTCTTTCAAAAATAAGGACATTTCAAAGTGACCCCAAACTTTTGAACGGTAGTGTGTGTATATATATACACACACACACACACACACACACAAAATGGAATCATTTGCTGACAGCTCAGTCCCCCCCAGTTCAAAAATCCTATCTGCGCCCCTGGCTGCAAGGTTTATATTAATGCACTCATTCCACACTGCAAAAAATAAAAATCTTAGGAAGTTTATTTGTCTATTTTCAAGTCAAAACATCTAGCCACCCTTATTCATCTCATCTCATCTCATTATCTGTAGCCGCTTTATCCTTCTACAGGGTCGCAGGCAAGCTGGAGCCTATCCCAGCTGACTACGGGCGAAAGGCGGGGTACACCCTGGACAAGTCGCCAGGTCATCACAGGGCTGACACATAGACACAGACAACCATTCACACTCTCATTCATACCTACGGTCAATTTAGAGTCACCAGTTAACCTAACCTGCATGTCTTTGGACTGTGGGGGAAACCGGAGCACCCGGAGGAAACCCACGCGGACACGGGGAGAACATGCAAACTCCACACAGAAAGGCCCTCGCCGGCCACGGGGCTCGAACCCAGACCTTCTTGCTGTGAGGCGACACCGCTAACTACTACACCACCGTGCCGCCCCGCCACCCTTATTATAAGACATAATTGCCCAACAAGCAAAAGCTCATTTAGCTAGAAAGGCTAGTTTTCAGACAGTCCATCTTGAAAATCTTGTATAGACAAAATGTCTTGAAAAAGTCTTATTTGGAGCACCTTTGAAAATAAAACAAGGTTTTTTTTAAAACAAGTACGTACATTTTGGACATTTGTCAAATGCGGTTCATCTTGTTTCAAGAAAAAAAAAACAAAGTATGCTCGTTTTGGGAATAAATGAACTTTACTGAAATCTTTGAATCTTTCATTACAATTCAACTCCACCTTACAGATCCTAAGTTTACTGCGACTGGTTTCTCAGTCATTCAGAGTGAGCTCCTTCTAGATGCCGTACATACTCTAGACCAGACAAGTGCCTTCAAAAAGGCTATGAGGGAGTGGAGGGCGTTTTAGTGAGGTATTTTTGGAATGCTGTGAGCTAAGTTCAGTGTTTTTTGTTTGTTTGTTTGTTTGTTTGTTTGTTTTTGTGCCTGATCTTGTAAACCCCTCGTACACATGAATAGTCAGTGCCCCCAAAATGCACTGCTGCTTTGGCGTTGTGTAAGCACTGTAAGTCAAAATGCGTAGACTTTTTTTTATTTATTTATTTTTATTTTTTATTTTTTTGGTGCCTGAGGTCCTGGGGAAGTGGAATCTTAAAGTGCCATTCCACCATTGGATGTATTCTTTGGCATAAAATACAATATATTTTGACAACATATATAAATGGTATCACTAGATAGAGAAATCTTTTCGCTTGAAAATGATATATCAAACATAATTTTTTGACAACGACAAGTATATTAATTTTGCGACCAAAGTCACCTACCCTTTTAATTTCCGCGCGTGATGTCATCGGCAGGTTCCCCTTCTTGTGTACCACGTGACGTGTGACGTGGCACATATTATCAGCAATGGCGGATAGAACGGGATAAAAATAATACCAATAAATCTAGCTAATACCAATAAATCTAGCTAACTGAAAGATTAACTCAAAATTTTTTGCAATTTTTTTGGCCCCTATATACGAGGAGAAATGACTCTCTCACTTTGGGGGTTTCCTGGTCTAAAAATAGACCGACACGTGGTACACAAGAAGGGGAACCTGCCGATGACATCACGTTTCACTACCGCGCGGAAATTAAAAGGGTAGGTGACTTTGGTCGCAAAATTAATATACTTGTTGTTGTCAAAAAATTATGTTTGATACATCATTTTGAAGCTAAAAGATTTCTCTGTCTAGTCATGTTGTCATAAAATATATTGTATTTTATGCCAAAGAATACATCCAATGGTGGAATGGCACTTTAAGGAACCGTTCGTTGATGACAGCAATAATTAACAGTTATTCCATGAAATCGAGTCGTAAATGAGCCTTGTACAAGGAGACTGAGAGGAATAACTGTTTCATTCTAGCCAGATTCACCGGATTTTGAGAAACAGAGCATTTTTACTTTTATTTTTTGCAAATGTGATCAATAAAAACTGTATACAAAACGTCTGACAAAATCATTTCTGATTAGAATGTAAACAAACTGGCGGAATGACACTAGCAATTTGCGAAAAATGCTATCATTATAATTACTCATCTCATCTCATTATCTCTAGCCGCTTTATCCTGTTCTACAGGGTCGCAGGCAAGCTGGAGCCTATCCCAGCTGACTACGGGCGAAAGGCGGGGTACACCCTGGACAAGTCGCCAGGTCATCACAGGGCTGACACATAGACACAGACAACCATTCACACTCACATTCACACCTACGCTCAATTTAGAGTCACCAGTTAACCTAACCTGCATGTCTTTGGACTGTGGGGGAAACCGGAGCACCCGGAGGAAACCCACGTGGACACGGGGAGAACATGCAAACTCCACACAGAAAGGCCCTCGTCGGCCCCGGGGCTCGAACCCAGGACCTTCTTGCTGTGAGGCGACAGCGCTAACCACTACACCACCGTGCTGCCCCATTATAATTACTGAAAAATAAAAAAAAGATACGTTCTGACCATCAAATACTTTAATTCAAATATTTTGTTGCTTTTTTTTGTATTTTTGAGGGTTTTGTTTTCGAGTAGCATTTTTATTTCATCCTCGGTTGGTTCAGCAACACGCGCCGCCATTTTGTTTTTCTCTACTCATGGTATATGAGCTGACAGCCTCATAATAGAGTCGCCAATCAGACAGCGTGGTTGCTCATATCCAGTGAATGTGGATAGAATGTGTAGTATTATTGATGTTCCACAAAACTGAAAATGTAACTGTAAATTGGATTAAAAAAAAGCATGAGGTTTTGCAGTGTAATAAATAAACTAAATGGTCATTGATAAGTTGCAGTAGTAGAAGAAGAATAAAACTTTTGGGGAAGAGCTGTTATATGAAAACGAGACCGTTAATGACGGCGTAGCTCACTCCGGCTCCGTCTAGTCCAGAAGGAACGATCTAAAGTGGGCCACCTTGCGCAATAAATGTTGCAAGCTATATACACTATATACAAGCTATATATAGAAGCTATATACACCCTAGGAATACCGACCTATTTGCCAGAAAGAATTGAAAATGGCGAGAAATTGACTGAGAAGAAGCAGTTTTTGTTGAACTGCTCATTAAGGCTTAATTAGTCCATAACTTCATTAATAATTGTAATTAAGCAAATCTGGGTAGAAGTTATGTGCATTCTTGGTACTCCTACCTTCATACCAGAGACGACTCGAGGGAGGAGAAACAATTTGTGTTGAAACTGCTCATTAGGGCTTAATTACTCCATATCTTCATTATTAACTGAAATTATGCAAATTTGGGTAGACACTGTATGCACCCCAGGCAGACCTACCTTCCTGCCAAAAAGAATAAAAATTGGTGAAGAACTGAGAGAGAAGAAGCGAGTTTTGTGAAATGTGGACGACGCTGGACGGACGCCGGACAACACATGATGGCATAAACTCATCACCTGTCGGCCGGATGAGCTAATAATCCTAGGAAAAAGTGGATCATTTTACTCTAACAGAACAGCCCTAAGTGTTTTTATTCCTTCCGCGTCAAATCGCTATAAACAAATAGATTTGATTTGTCTTTGTTTTATACGTTTTTTGAATAATACAAAAATGGACTCAATACTAAATTACAGAGTAATTTATTAGTAATTACAGAGTAATATTCTTAGTAATTACAGAGTAATTTAGTGAGCTGTTAGGAATAAATTAAGGAAGTCCTGCTCATTTTTTGTACGGAGCTCAGGCTGTGAATCTTCCCATCATCGGAGTTGCATGCGTGGTACCCAGCAGCCTGTATAAGGGAACAGCACTGAAGATAAGAAGGCCTCAGCAGTCGGCTTGTAATTATTGCATTCCTATGACAGCTGTGTCCATTCCTAGCCTTTTGCGCTGTCAGAGTTTTGCACTTCCTCTTGAGGATCTGCTTTCACTCCAAATATGTGCCTTATTCCTTCCTTTTCTATTGCAGCTCGTTTCCTAGGCATATCCCTGTAATGAGGGGGAAAAAACCCAACAACAGCAGTAAACCTGCTCACTTGTAACGCGCTTATAATATAACCCCAAGGGCAGGTGTTAGGAAAAAACAAGGATATGACTGAGGAAAAGCTTATAATCCTTACTGCATTCCAAGATTCCACCTAATGGCAGCACGTGTTAACCTTTGACCTTTGTTTCACAGGGAGCTGACCCTGCAAAAGGGTGATGTGGTGTACATTCACCGCCAGGTTGATGCCAATTGGTACGAAGGAGAGCATCATGGGAGAGCAGGGATCTTTCCTACGAGTTACGTTGAGGTATATGTGTGTGTGTCTCTATAGAGGATGTGCAGTCACGTGACCCGCACGTGTGTACTCCGCCCACTCCGGCATATTGGACGGCATCAGGATAGTTTACCTTGCGCGAGCGTAATGGATCCAGGGAGTAATCCCCAAGAAAATTCGGAAAATACCCCATCTACATCGCGCGATTACTTGTCCAAGTTTGTTCAGCATCTTGAAGGTGACGTGAGGCAGCGTTACGTGGAAAAGTGTTCCAGGTTGGGGATTGCAGATCCGTACAACTTGCCGCAATCCTTGTTCAGGGAAATTCGGAGCTGCGGTGCCGGCGATTTGCCCGATCTGGCCTACCACGACATTTACAATTTTCTTGTTAATCGTGAATCGTGTTACACTGGCAAAGCCCTCAAAGCTTACAAGAGCCTGGAAGCTTATAAATATTTTGTTGTGGGATGGGTATCCCAACTATACCTCTGGAAGGTTCCGAAGAAGGAAGTCTACTTGATAACCTCACTGGTAAGTGGCATTAAGACGTTTATCATAAAGAGACTATGCAGGACGTTTTATCTTAAGAATGTTCGAAATTTAAACTCAGTTCCAGATAATGACAGGGTTGTAAATATGTATGTTTTTGCCTGAAAAACAGGAAATCAGAAAGCTGCGCACATTTGCGCAGCTTCTGCGAAAACATGGGCAGCTTTCTGATTTACTGTTTTCTTCTCATACTTCCTATTTTTCATGGACTGTAGGGCATTTGCTTATTTAGTAATTTTAATACAGAATTTACTCTGATGAAATTGTTCAGACACTCCAACGCCCCCCCTAAAAAAAAAAATCGGATCTGCGCGATTCAGCCGTGAAAAAGGCGGCATCCGCCGTTTGCATCCCTGTTTAAACTCCTAGGTTAACCGACTTTAACCGGCTAATGAGGCTCGGTGGTCGGTCAAGATTTTTTTTTAGTTTTCGCCGTCCCTACTATGGATTGGCCTTTCAAAGGCATATATGAGCCAAAAAGATAAAACATTGTCATAGACTAGGCCAGGGTAGTAGGGCTAGGCATAGCCATTTTAAACGTTAGAGACTGTCTAGTTTCTAAGTATGCAGTTATCATTCAATCCGAAAATCAACTTAACAGATGTACTAGGAGTATTGAATTAGAAGATTACACCAAATGCTGAACAAGATATGACCATTCTTGAAAGAGCTACTCCCACACACTTGATAATTAGAACGGGTTCGTCTAAGTTCTATGCGCGGCCTTGCCGTCCAAAATGGCGGATAATGAATATCACGTGACCTCGTGACGTCACGTGCACGCTCTCTATAGAGGCTTTGCACTTTCACGTGACCCCCATAGCAACGGTAACTAGGGCACCATGACAGGGGGCACGCTTGTAGTGCTTCATTCAGCCGATTTAGTTGTTATTGATCAGTACGGGAAGGTTTTGCTGCATTTTTGGATGTGCAAGTTGTTCTGAATGAAAGAAAGACATCAGATTTTTTCATTTACCAAAAGTAATTCATCATCGGGGGGAAAAAAATAAAGAAATTTCTAAATGTAGAAGAGAAAAACATTCAGCGGGACTTGCTGTCGAATGGAGAAGTCAAAAATCCTATGGTATGCTCACTTCATTTCCATGAAGGTAAAAATAAAAAAAATAAATAATTTCACAACTGCAGCGCAGTGCTCATTCTTATACAGTGAAGTGAACATGAGCAACACAGCAGCTCTACACAGCCTAAACTTAAAAATTAAAGTGCATTTGCATTCGAGGATCCTTCGGAGCATGTTGTGCGCACGCTTGGGACCCAGTTATTATGGGAAACACCTGATACTGATTTGAGCACAATCAGCACACGCATACAAGGACACAGAGGCTTTGTGAACTATTATCATTATCACTATCACGTTTGTTTCTAGCCATGTTTATGACTATGATTTCAGTTACTTTTGTGGTTTTTTTTTTGAAATATCACGCCTGCTAATAAGCACTCTTCCTGGAATTAGATCCGTCTACCACCGCATACCTGACACAATACTAGCAAAGTGTCTGTGAAAACAGAGTCCTTATATGCACGTGCTGATTGCGCTCAAATCAATATCAGGTGTTTTCCATAACGACTGGGTCCCAAGCTCACGCACAACACACTCCGAAGGATCCCCAAATGTAAATGTGCTTTAAGTCTCGGTGAAGTTTAGGCTGTGCCGAGCCGCTGTGTTACTCATGTTCACGTCACTGGAAAAGAATAAGCACCACGCTGCAGTTGTAAAATAATTTTTTTTTATTCTTCCCTTTGTGGAAATGGAGCATACCATAGGGTTTTTGACCTCTCTGTTTGACACTGAGTCCCGCTGAATGTTTTTTTCCTCATTTTCCCCTTCTATGTTTGGAAATCTCTCTACTTTTTTCCCCCGATGATGAATTACTTTTGGTAAATTAAAAAATCTGATGTCTTTGTTTCGTTCAGAATGATTTGCACATCCAAAAATGCAACAAAACCTTCCCATACTGATCATCCATCCATTATCTGTAACCGCTTATCCTGTGTAGGGTCGTGGGCAAGCTGGAGCCTATCCCAGCTGACTATGGGTGAGAGGCGGGGTATACCCTGGACAAGTCGCCAGATCATCACAGGGCTGACACATAGAGACAAACAACCATACACACTTACATTCACACCTACGGTCAATTTAGAGCCACCAATTAGCCTAACCTGCATGTCTTTAGACTGTGGGGGAAACCGGAGCACCCAGAGGAAACCCACGCAGACACGGGGAGAACATGCAGACTCCACACAGAAAGGCCACCGTCGGCTGCTGGGCTCGAACCCAGGACCTTATTGCTGTGAAGCAACAGTGCTAACCACTACACAACCATGCCGCCCCCATACTAATCAATAACAACTACGTCATCTGAATGAAGCACTACAAGCATGCTCCCTGTCATGGCCGCGTAGTTACCATTGCTATGCGGTCACGTGATGGTGCAAAGCCTCTATAGTTGGTGTGTTTACATGATATGAAATATAGCAATCGTAGATCCTCACTTCTCCTCTCTTCCATCTACCCTTGAGCAGATCATTCCTCCGACAGAGAAGCCAGTGCCAATAAAGCCTCCCAGTGTACAGGTGCTGGAGTACGGAGAGGCCGTGGCTCTGTTCAACTTCAATGCCGACCTGCCGGTGGAGCTGTCCTTTAGGAAGGTACTGGCTCCTCAAAGCTCATGGCATTGCTTAGATGCAGCAGTACTTTACAAGAGGAACTCAATCTCTTTCAGGGCGAGGTGATATCCATAACACGACGTGTGGATGATCACTGGTTGGAGGGTCGGATCCCAGGCACCGCCCGCAGCGGCATTTTCCCCGCCAATTACGTCCAGGTCAACAAAATGCCCCGCACCAGAACGGCTGATGACCTTTCACCCTGCCCACTCTCGCCCCTCTCCCCTTCCCCTCACTGCACCCAGGCTCCGCTTTCAACTCACGCATGCACCAGCCAGTTACGCTCACCCCTCTCACCCACACAGCACGCCTCCTCCAAACAGCTGTCCAATCACTTTGTATACTCGCCTGGCCCCGCCTCACCCACTCCGCCCAACAGCCACAGGAGTTTCTCACCTTCAGCATGCAGTTCACTGGACAGAGAAACGAGATCTCCTGTTTCACCATCCAGTCACGTCTTGCCGTCTCCACAGGGCCCGGGACTGGCAGTGAACATGAACCAGAGACCTTCGTATTCTTATCAGGTATCAAGATAGTAATATTTATGTCGGTAATGACATATGTTCAGTTCTATTAAAGATATTTCATCACTGATCTGTGTTTCAGCAGGTTATAAAGTGGTGAAATATCTCTTCAAATGTTTTTGTTTCCTTTCTTTTGATTAGACCTTGTGTAAGATGTACGGTGTTATTCCTGTAACCTCTTTCTGTAGGATGGACCCAGAACACAACCTCCTCAGTCTTACACGCGTGTAAAAACTCCACCATCAGCACCTTCCCCAGTCAACAGCAGCACTACAGTCATACCCCGACAGCCGTGAGTCTTAGATCCCCTCAGAGCAATCTGATTAACCTGATCATTAATCCTGATAAAATGCATTCACATCTTCTGTCTTTCTGTCAGATATAAGGCAGTTTACAACTACAAACCCCAGAATGGAGACGAGCTGGAGCTGAGGGAGGGAGACATCGTTCAGGTGATGGAGAAGTGCGATGACGGCTGGTTTGTAGGTAAATGGCTCTTTTACATAACAGATGACTGTCTTTTAGGAATACTTTGGTTCACTTGCTGTGATTTTGCAGTCCTGGCTGTAGATTATGCATATTTTGTTTTTTATTATCTGCCCTCTACAGGACACTATCTGTTACTACATGATTAGTAAAACAAGGTGAAGAGTGTGTCTGATTTTTAGCATTTAGGATAAATTTAGTTCTTGTTTGGATCAAACTGAGGACTCATCTCATCTCATCTCATCTCATTATCTCTAGCCGCTTTATCCTGTTCTACAGGGTCGCAGGCAAGCTGGAGCCTATCCTAGCTGACTACGGGCGAAAGGTGGGGTACACCCTGGACAAGTCGCCAGGTCATCACAGGGCTGACACATAGACACAGACAACCATTCACACTCACATTCACACCTACGGTCAATTTAGAGTCACCAGTTAACCTAACCTGCATGTCTTTGGACTGTGGGGGAAACCGGAGCACCCGGAGGAAACCCACGTGGACATGGGGAGAACATGCAAACTCCGCACAGAAAGGCCCTCACCGGCCACGGGGCTCGAACCCGGACCTTCTTGCTGTGAGGCGACAGCGCTAACCACTACACCACTGTGCCGCCAAACTGAGGGCTATGGAAGGAATTGTTAGATTTCTGAAATCACATCTACATTTGCTAGGATGAAGGGTTACTTTATAATAATTACTTGGGGCTTATTTCAACAGCCATGGTTAATTTTTTCCTCATTTTCGGTTTCAAAAAAGGAAAGAAAAAAGTGGTAAAGTACACTTTTGGACAAACAAACTCAGGCTAATATTGAAGCTTAGTTATCTGTAAATTATGTTTTTTCTAGCATAAAGGTTTGCTAGGATTAAATCAAGGATTGGCAGGTTTAAATTGAGGATTGCCAAGATTAAATTGAGGATTGTTTAGATTAAATTAAGGCTTGCTAATATTAAATTGAGGATTGGTAGGGTTAAATCAAGGTTTTCTCGAATTAAATCAAGGCTTGCTGGGATGAAATTGAGGCTTGGCAGGATTAACTCAAGGTTTCTTGGGATTAACTAGAGGCTTTATAGGATTAAATTAAGGGTTTTGGAGATAAAAATCGAGATTTGGTATAGGATTAAACCGAGGTTTTCTGGAATTAAATCGAGGTTTGCTAGGATGAAATTGAGGCTTGGCAGGATTAAATTAAGGTTTCTTGGGATTAACTCAAAGCCTTGTAGGGTTAAATTAAGGGTTTGGGGATGAAATTGAGGCTTGGCAGGATTAAATCAAGGTTTCTTGGGATTAACTAGAGGATTTATAGGATTAAATTATGGGTTTTGGAGATAAAAATCGAGATTTGGTATAGGATTAAATTGAGGTTTTCTGGAATTAAATCGAGGCTTGCTAGGATGAAATTGAGGCTTGGCAGGATTAAATTAAGGTTTCTTGGGATTAACTTGAGGCTTTATAGGATGAAATTAAGGCTTTGGGGGATAAAATTGAGGCTTGTTGGGATTAAATCAAGGTTTTCTAGAATTAAATCGAGGTTTGCTAGGATGAAACTGAGGCTTGGCTGGATTAAATCAAGGTTTTTTGTGATTAACTCAAAGCCTTATAGGATTACATTAAGGGTTTTGGAGATAAAAATCGAGATTTGGTATAGGATTAAATAGAGGTTTTCTGGAATTAAATCGAGGCTTGCTAGGATGAAATTGAGGCTTGGCAGGATTAAATCAAGGTTTCCTGGGATTAACTAGAGACCTTATTTGATTAAATTAAGCGTTTTGGGGATAACATTGAGGTTTGGTAGGATTAAATCGAGGTTTGCTAAAATGAAACTGAGGTTTGGCTGGATTAAATCAAGGTTTCCTGGGATTAACTTGAGGCCTTATAGGATGAAATTAAGGCTTTTGGGGATAAAATTGAGGCTTGTTGGGATTAAATTGAGGTTTTCTGGAATTAAATCGAGGTTTGCTAGGATGAAATTGAGGCTTCACAGGATTAAATCAAGGTTTCCTGGGATTAACTAGAGACTTTATTGGATTAAATTAAGCATTTTGGGGATAAAATTGAGGTTTGGTAGGATTAAATCGAGGTTTTCTGGAATTAAATCGAGGTTTGCTAAAATGAAACTGAGGCTTGGCTGGATTAAATCAAGGTTTCCTGGGATTAACTCAAGGTTATATAGGATTAAATTAAGGGTTTGGGGGATAAAATTGAGGTTCGCTAGGATTAAATCGAGGTTTTCTGGAATTAAATTGAGGTTTGCTAGGATGAAACTGAGGTTTGGCAGGATTAAATTAAGGATTCCTGGGATTAACTAGAGGCCTTACATATAAGATTAAATTAAAGGTTTGGGGGATAAAATTGAGGCTTGGTAGGATTAAATCAAGGTTTGCTAGAATTAAATGAAGGTTTTCTGGGACTAAATCGAGGCTTTATAGGATTAAATTAAGGGTTTGGGAGATAAAAATTGAGGCTTGTTGGGATTAAATTGAAGGTTGCTAGGCTAGGATAAATCGAGGCTTGTTAGAATTAGATTGAAGGTTGCTGTTAAATTGAGGTTTGTTGGGATTAAACTGAGGTTTTCTCAGTTTGTTAGGATTACAGTGATGCTTGCTGGGATTAATCTGAACCTTGTTAGGATTAAATTGAGGCTTGGTATGATTAAATTTAGGATTGCTGGGATTAAATCAAGGCTAGGATTCAATTGAGGCTTGGCAGGATTCAGTCAAAGATTACTGGGATTAAATGAAGCTTTGCTGGGATTGAAGTACTGCTTGTTAGATTTTCTCTACCGCTTATCCATTACGGGTTGCGGGAAGCTGGAGCCAATCCCAGCTGGCATTGGGTGAGAGACGGGGTACGTCCTGGACGGGCCGCCAATCCATCGCAGGGCCGACACAGAGAGACAGGCTCACATACCTTCACACTCACATACACACCTATGGGCAAACTTAGAGCAGCCAGGTGAATTAATCTGCATGTCTTTGGACTGTGGGAGGAAACCGGAGCACCCGGAGGAAACCTGCTTGTTTGATAACTTTAGAAATATTTAGCTTACTTGTTGGTGCTGATGTTGAACCTCTTTTCCTTACAGGTACGTCTGAGAGGACTCGTGCTTTTGGAACATTTCCTGGCAACTATGTGGCACCTGTTTGAACGTGAACAAATGTTTTGGCATACTCACTACTTCTACAGTCTCGCTCACTAATTCGATGAGAATTTTAACACACACACACACATATATAAAACTTGTATATGCACAATCAGTCTTCAATCTCTCCATCATCATCACTCACTTTTCAGCTCCTGAACTGGTTTGCATGCACACTCCATTCACATTTTGAGCACTTGCGTGTGTTCTGTGTCTGCGTGCGTGTGTATGTGTTTTCACAAGCACTCCCTGGATGTGGTGGCATTGGCAAAGACACTATGTTTGGAACAGTCAAGGCAACGCGCATGTTTTTAAAGCCACCAGTGACTGATTTAAGAGGTGGCCGTGGGTATGGTTTGGACTGGACTGCTGCCACAGAGACAGAGACACTGTCCTTATCGTCCACATGCTTATTTTGCAGCACATCCTGTGTTTGACATTTTTGTGTAAAGATTTCCTCCGTCCTGCATTTCAGATCTGTAACAGCGCAGCTCCTCGTGGAACACTCCACGAAGACACGCATCTGGATGGATGAACTTTCTCAATTATCATGATCATCACAAATATTAGTGTTTCGTTTGCTGGCTTGGCTGAACTCAATTTGATATTAACGACACAACCGTGCAAATCCTTGCCTACTAGAGCTTCATCTACGTGTAGTATATACTATATTAGTGCTGTATCTGTTAATCTGTTGCTCGAGGAACTATTGAAGGATCACCTCAGTTGGCAGCGTTCTGGGGATTTTTGTAATATTTCCTGCACGAGGAAGTAACTCATGCAGAACTGGCTTCACTATGTGTGTATTATAAAGCTAGAGCGCAAACATTTCTGTAGTGGATTAGCTAGACTTTGTCAGTTCAGGGTTGTAGGTGAGAATAGCTAAATATGATTGCCTACATAACAAAAACCTATTACCATAAACTTGTGTCATACATCATTGTTCTGTGTTGAGTAAGACATTTCCTGAAATGTAATATGCTATTTTGAAACATGACCAATCCTAGATACACTGTGCGTCATGAAAGGTATGGCTCTGTCATTGAAATCGGGCGTACCTTGACAGAAAGGAACATTCTTTCTCCATGAACCTGATCTGGTGACAAATTTACAACAATTTGGACGAATGAGACTGATGTGGTTGGGTTTTGTTGGCCTTAAGGTATAAAACATATCATTAACTTTTAGATATGGGTTGGTTGTTGCTTGGAAAACCGTTGCAGTTTTCATTGACCACAGTCAAATTCATTCCTAAAAAAAATAATAATTAAAAAAAAAAAAAAAAAGGTTTCCTGAAGTTTAACATGATACAGTATGAAACCCTTCTGTGAAGTGATCCTCATTTGTAATTGTAACACTCAAGTGATCTCTAGGACATATATGCCACTAACTTCCTTTTTTTTTTTGAGAATGAAAGCATTCTTGGAAAGATGAAGTAAGACGATGACCAAAGTATAAAGAAGAAGGAAGTGTTTTGATCGTATCATGAACAAGAATGTGACCAATTGATGTTTGTATAGTAATTCTGTCACAAGCTATGACTGTCAGTTCCAACTAAAAAGCAACTTCTTAATAAGAGATGCCGATATTCATAGTCATGTATTTTGAAAGAAAATCTGACTTATAATCTCACAGGTTATAATGGGATGGTTGGGTTACGCTAGATTGGTGACTGCTTGGATGTGGTTGTTATCGTCTCGGATACTGGTTTCTAACTCAAGTATTATTTCCATTTTATTTTTTATTTTTTTGTTTTCTGAGACTGTACAGATATTAACAGTTATCAAACTGCAGAAAATATAATATATTTTTACTGATTGCACGGTGTATTTCAGTAGATATGGTACTCACAGATTTTGATAACTATCAAATAAATGCATCCTGTGCTTGGAAAAAAAATGTCATTTGTTTATTTTTCTAAAAAAAAAAAAACAGGCTGTTAATTGCTCGTTAATTCCTCATGCCAGATGTTTGACTTGAGGTTGTGTCCAAAAACGCTCATATCCTTGTCTTTGCTTCAATGTTCTTCTTGTAAGTATGACACATAACCTCATGATTGAAATCAGTAACATCTTCCATTGCCTTCTGATGTTGCAGTGTGACACACTGAGGAAAAAATCCCTACAGATGGGAACATTTTTGAGATCAGACAGAAGTTTCACAGTAACACATTTGGATTCCTGAAAACTTCAAAAAGAGGGATTCGGACATGATTTTCTGATGGAGTTTATACAGTGGTGCTTGAAAGTTTGTGAACCTTTTAGAATTTTCTATATTTCTGCATAAATATGACCTAAAACATCACCAGATTTTCACACACGTCCTAAAAGTAGATAAAGAGAACCCAGTTAAACAAATGAGACAAAAATATTATACTTGGTCATTTATTTATTGAGGAAAATGATCTGATATTACATATCTGTGAGTGGCAAAAGTATGTGAACCTCTAGGATTAGCAGTTAATTTGAAGGTGAAATTAGAGTCAGGTGTTTTCAATCAATGGGATGACAATCAGGTGCGAGTAGGCACCCTGTTTTATTTAAAGAACAGGGCTCTATCAAAGTCTGATCCTCACAACACATGTTTGTGGAAGTGTATCATGGCACAAACAAAGGAGATTTCTGAGGACCTCAGAAAAAGCGTTATTGATGCCCATCAGGCTGGAAAAGGTTACAAAACCATCTCTAAAGGGTTTGGACTCCACCAATCCACAGTCAGACAGATTGTGTACAAATGGAGGAAATTCAAAACCATTGTTACCCTCCCCAGGAGTGGTCTACCAACAAAGATCACTCCAAGAGCAAGGTGTGTAATAGTCGGCGAGGTCACGAAGGACCCCAGGGTAACTTCTAAGCAACTGAAGGCCTCTCTCACATTGGCTAATGTTAATGTTCATGAGTCCACCATCAGGAGAACACTGAACAACAATGGTGTGCATGGCAGAATTGCAAGGAGAAAGCCACTGCTCTCCAAAAAGAACATTGCTGCTCGTCTGCAGTTTGCTAAAGATCACGAGGACAAGCCAGAAGGCTATTGGAAAAATGTTTTGTGGACGGATGAGACCAAAATAGAACTTTTTGGTTTAAATGAGAAGCGTTATGTCTGGAGAAAGGAAACCACTGCATTCCAGCATAAGTGCCTTATCCCATCTGTGAAACATGGTGGTGGTGGTAGTATCATGGTTTGGGCCTGTTTTACTGCATCTGGGCCAGGATGGCTTGCCATCATTGATGGAACAATGAATTCTGAATTATACCAGCGAATTCTAAAGGAAAATGTCAGGACATCTGTCCATGAACTGAATCTCAAGAGAAGGTGGGTCATGCAGCAAGACAACGACCCTAAGCACACAAGTTGTTCTACCAAAGAATGGTTAAAGAAGAATAAAGTTAATGTTTTGGAATGGCCAAGTCAAAGTCCTGACCTTAATCCAATCGAAATGTTGTGGAAGGACCTGAGGCGAGCAGTTCATGTGAGGAAACCCGCCAACATCCCAGAGTTGAAGCTGTTCTGTATGGAGGAATGGGCTAAAATTCCTCCAAGCCGGTGTGCAGGACTGATCAACAGTTACCACAAACGTTTAGTTGCAGTTATTGCTGCACAAGGGGGTCACACCAGATACTGAAAGCAAAGGTTCATATACTCTTGCCACTCACAGATATGTAATATTGGATTATTTTACTCAATAAATAAATGACCAAGTATAATATTTTTGTCTCATTTGTTTAACTGGGTTCTCTTTATCTACTTTTAGGACTTGTGTGAAAACCTGATGATGTTTTAGGTCATATTTATGCAGAAATATAGAAAATTCTAAAGGGTTCACAAACTTTCAAGCACCACTGTAGCTAAAGTTCAGAAAGGACTAAAACAAAATTTCAAACGAGCTAAAAACAAAAATAGTCAACAAGTCAAATACTGCAGGTTTTGTTTTAACAGGGTAGAGAAAACTATTTATTAGCAATAGATTAAAATGACCTTATACCACAGCAGTGCTGTATTCTCAATTCTGATTGGCCAGGCCAGTAGGTGTTGGTTAATTTTCTATAAATAGCAGCTTGTACTTTTCCATACTCGTTCTAATATGTTAGCATTTCTACAATAACAGCTAACACAGGACGATTTCTGTGAAAATGTTTATTTCATGTTTATAGAAGGAGTCTCCAGTGTCAGAGCTTAAAACTGCAACTTTAACTTTTTTCCCCAATAGTCTTGGCAACAGATGGCTTTTGTGAGACGAGGGGGAAAAAAAAGAACAAACATGCACCTGAATCCTCACCTCCCTCCTAACTCAATACTATTCCATGACTCATACAAACGTGTCACTTCAGAAGGGAGTGCAGTTTTCAACCATAAAACAGATCCCACCCTGAATTCCAGACCAGGTTTCTAATCAATCGAAGGTGTGGCCCGTGCTAGTGAGTAAACCGGGCGTGTTTGAGCTGAAAAAAAAGAAGACCAAATTAGACTCGCATGATTTAGAGTACAATAATTATAAGTGCTAAAGAATATTAGAATGACATATGATATTACAGTGTATTGGTGTGAAATAAATAAATACTGGTGAACATTTGATGAGTAAATAGTCTGTATTTAGTAATCATGTAGAATAAAATTGATACTTGTATAGAATTTAACTGAAATGAAACTAAAACACTGAACATACAAAACATATTGAAGGGCATTCAGTTGAGTGCATACCTCCACCAAGCCACATATCCAGATTTGCATCAAAGTCTAATCAATTGTTCCTTGGCCCATGGCACACCTTTCCTCCAAATTTCATCCAACTCCGTTCACTATGTTTTGAGTTATGTTGAGAACAGATGTAAAAAAACAAACAAAACAAAAAAACCTTGGATCTGCATACGTATCTGGATCATGGATGTACATACATATCTGGATTTGCATCAAAACCTAATCAATTGTTCCTTGGCCCATGGCCCACCTTTCCTCCAAATTTCATCCAAATCCGTTCACTACTTTTTCAGTTATGTTGAGAACAGATGAATAAAAAAAACTTGGATCTGCATACATATCTGGATCATGAATATACACTACCATTCAAAAGTTTGGGGTCGCCCAGACAATTTTGTGTTTTCCATGAAAAGTCACACTTTTATTTACCACCATAAGTTGTAAAATGAATAGAAAATATAGTCAAGACATTTTTCTGGCCATTTTGAGCATTTAATCGACCCCACAAATGTGATGCTCCAGAAACTCAATCTGCTCAAAGGAAGGTCAGTTTTATAGCTTCTCTAAAGAGCTCAACTGTTTTCAGCTGTGCTAACATGATTGTACAAGGGTTTTCTAATCATCCATTAGCCTTCTGAGGCAATGAGCAAACACATTGTACCATTAGAACACTGGAGTGATAGTTGCTGGAAATGGGCCTCTATACACCTATGTAGATATTGCACCAAAAACCAGACATTTGCAGCTAGAATAGTCATTTACCACATTAGCAATGTATAGAGTGTATTTCTGATTAGTTTAAAGTGATCTTCATTGAAAAGAACAGTGCTTTTCTTTCAAAAATAAGGAAATTTCAAAGTGACCCCAAACTTTTGAACGGTAGTGTACATACATATCTAGATTTGCATCAAAATGTAAGCAATTGGTCTTTGGCCCACCTTTCCTCCAAATTTCATCCAAATCCGTTCACTACTTTTTGAGTTACATTGGAAACAGACAAAGAAAATCCTGGATCCGCATACATATCTGGATCATGGATGTACATACATATCTGGATTTGCATCATCTCATCTCATTATCTCTAGCTGCTTTATCCTGTTCTACAGGGTCACAGGCAAGCTGGAGCCTATCCCAGCTGACTACGGGCGAAAGGCGGGGTACACCCTGGACAAGTCGCCAGGTCATCACAGGGCTGACACATAGACACAGACAACCATTCACATTCACACCTACGGTCAATTTAGAGTCACCAGTTAACCTAACCTGCATGTCTTTGGACTGTGGGGGAAACCGGAGCACCCAGAGGAAACCCACGCGGACACGGGGAGAACATGCAAACTCCGCACAGAAAGGCCCTCGCCGGCCACGGGGCTTGAACCCGGACCTTCTTGCTGTGAGGCGACAGCGCTAACCACTACAGCACCGTGCTGCCCCGGATTTGCATCATAATCTAAGCAATTGTTCCTTGGCCCATGGCACACCTTTCCTCCAAATTTCATCCAAATCCATTCACTACTTTTTGAGTTACGTTGGAAATAAACAAATAACCAGAGGCGAAAACATAACCTCCTCCATCAATGTTGGCGGAGGTAACAAATATACATACTGATAATACAGATTTGTAGTTTATTTCTCTACTTCATTTCATAAACATAAAATAGCCTGATGCGAACCTTGATACTGTATGTTAAATCCTAAACACATATATGTCATACATCTGAGCACAGTATGTATTATGCATAGTTTGATGTGCTCAAAAAGGGATCTCGAGACCTTCTGTAACAATGTAGGAGGAGTTCATGGTTTTATTAATTGATGTTTTTAATAACATGCTGATGGTGGAAGTCATTCACTCGTATTAACTACTACTGTTATCATTATTGTTCAGTTGCTGAAATGGTTATTATAATAAACTGGTAGGTGGCAGCAAGTACCATGGATGTGTCTCAGCTCCAGGGCCCCCAGTTTGATTCTGAGCTCGTGTTACTCTCTTTCTGTACACTCACACCTTTTCCTCATTGTTCCCAGGATACAGGATCCGGATCCACCTTAGTTATTATAAAATAGTTACTGAAGATGACTGAATGAATGGGTTGTTGTGAAGCAGAGTCCCATTACCACACCAAATTATTATTTTCCTATAAGAGCACAACCTGAAGTGTGTAACTCCTCTTATTCCACAACAATTAGCCAATGACAACAGGTTTTTTTATTTATTAAAGAATGACTGTCAGGCATTTTATACATTTATAAATAAGTTTATTGTTGTGGAACATCCATGAAACAAGTTACCACTTTTGCTGTTAAAGTCCTTCCCGCGCCGTATGGCACATCGGGCGGCACCGATCTCCGTAGCCCTCGACCTCTCACCTATTACATAGCTAGGGTTACAGTGGGGGGCTCGTCCTCTGGTAACCACGAGAGTTTAACTCCCCACTCGCATCTGTATTGCAGTGTGCCTTGCCAGATGGTAGTAGGTACTATTTTTATGATGGTCTTTGGTATGACCCAACTGTGAATAGAACTCACAATCGAGAGGCAGACACACTACCACTTGGCCACTAGCCGGTCCACGTTTGCTGTACACACTCAGAAAATAAAGTACATAGAGGATATTACAAGGCGGCACGAATATACAAAGTTTATCTTCAAGTGGTGAATTTATATATCACAAGTGAGCGAAGTGAATAAGTGAAATTATTCTATTCACATTCACTGGATATGAGCAATCACACACTCTGATTGGCTACTCTACTACTAGGCTATCAGCTTATATACCGTGAGTAGAGAAAAACAAAATGGCGGCGTGTGTTGCTGAACCAACCGAGGACAAAATAAAAACTCTACTCGAAAACAAAAACCCCCAAAAATACAAAAACCAACAAAATATTGAATGAAAGTACAACCCCGATTCTAAAAAAGTTGGGACAAAGTACAAATTGTAAATAAAAACAGAATGCAATAATTTACAAATCTCAAAAACTGATATTGTATTCACAATAGAACATAGACAACATATCAAATGTCGAAAGTGAGACATTTTGAAATTTCATGCCAAATATTGGCTCATTTGAAATTTCATGACAGCAACACATCTCAAAAAAGCAATAAGAGGCTGGAAAAGTTAAAGGTACGAAAAAGGAACAGCTGGAGGACCAAATTGCAACTCATTAGGTCAATTGGCAATAGATCATTAACATGACTGGGTATAAAAAGAGCATCTTGGAGTGGCAGCGGCTCTCAGAAGTAAAGATGGGAAGAGGATCACCAATCCCCCTAATTCTGCGCCGACAAATAGTGGAGCAATATCAGAAAGGAGTTCGACAGTGTAAAATTGCAAAGAGTTTGAACATATCACCTACAGTGCATAATATCATCAAAAGATTCAGAGAATCTGGAAGAATCTCTGTGCATAAGGGTCAAGGCCGGAAAACCATACTGGGTGCCCGTGATCTTCGGGCCCTTAGACGGCACTGCATCACATACAGGCATGCTTCTGTATTGGAAATCACAAAATGGGCTCAGGAATATTTCCAGAGAACATTATCTGTGAACACAATTCACCGTGCCATCCGCCGTTGCCAGCTAAAACTCTATAGTTCAAAGAAGCAGCTGTATCTAAACACGATCCAGAAGCGCAGACGTCTTCTCTGGGCCAAGGCTCATTTAAAATGGACTGTGGCAAAGTGGAAAACTGTTCTGTGGTCAGACTAATCAAAATTTGAAGTTCTTTATGGAAATCAGGGACGCCGTGTCATTCGGACTAAAGAGGAGAAGGATGACCCGAGTTGTTTTCAGCGCTCAGTTCAGAAGCCTGCATCTCTGATGGTATGGGGTTGCATTAGTGTGTGTGGCATGGGCAGCTTACACATCTGGAAAGACACCATCAATGCTGAAAGGTATATCCAGGTTCTAGAGCAACATATGCTCCCATCCAGACGACGTCTCTTTCAGGGAAGACCTTGCATTTTCTAACATGGCAATGCCAAACCACATACTGCATCAATTACAGCATCATGGCTGCGTAGAAGAAGGGTCCGGGTACTGAACTGGCCAGCCTGCAGTCCAGATCTTTCACTCATAGAAAACATTTGGCGCATCATAAAACAGAAGATACAACAAAAAAAGACCTAAGACAGTTGAGAAACTAGAATCCTACATTAGACAAGAATGGGTTAACATTCCTATCCCTAAACTTGAGCAACTTGTCTCCTCAGTCCCCAGATGTTTACAGACTGTTGTAAAGAGAAAAGGGGATGTCTCACAGTGGTAAACATGGTCTTGTCCCAACTTTTTTGAGATGTGTTGTTGTCATGAAATTTAAAATCACCTAATTTTTCTCTTTAAATGATACATTTTCTCAGTTTAAACATTTGATATGTCATCTATGTTCTATTCTGAATAAAATATGGAATTTTGAAACTTCCACATCATTGCATTCCGTTTTTATTTACAATTTGTACTTTGTCCCAACTTTTTTGGAATCGGGGTTGTATTTGATGGTAAGATCTTTTTTTTTCAAGAATTATTATTATAGCATTTTTCACAAATCACTCCTGTCATTTTGCCAGTTTGTTTACGCTCTAATCGGAAATTATTTTGTCAGACGTTTTGTATAAAGTTTTTATTTATTGAATTTGCAAAAAATAAGAATAAAAATGCTCTGTTTCTCAAAATCCAGTGAATGTGGATAGAATAAAACAGTTATTCCACTCAATCTCATCGTACATGGCTTATAGCCAACTCAGCGCTACGTGCCTTGTCAGCTATCAGCTCATGTATGACGAGATTGAGTGGAATAACTGTTAAATATTTTCAACACAAGAAGATAAACTTCATATCTTCGTGCCACCGTATAATGTTCTTTATATTATATGGAAAATTCCACACACACACAAAAAAAACCCCGCAAGTTAATCAAAAGAATTTTAATTTTGAACTGATTTGCCATTTTGATAATGTATGTCTAGTCAGCGGGAAAACACTGGAAGTGACATCATCAGAGTGAAATATCAGAAAATACATCACTCAGATCCCTGATATATTGCATATGAAAAATGTGAGATTTTCAACATGAGAAGAGAAACGTCATATCTTCAAGCCAACGCGTGATTTTCTTTTTATTAAATAGACACATTCACAAACAAAAAGTACTCAGATTGATCAAAACAATTAATTGATTTCCTCACAAGTGACATATAGAGATTTATGTCACGGTTTTGGTTCTTCATGCCCTGGATGTAGTTTGTATAAAAAATACAAGTGGTGTATTTCCCAGTAAAACACTTGTGTCTATGTAATATATTATTTCCAGTACCTTTAGGGGTACAACAGCTTGTCACTGGTGCAGTGCCCTCTAAGGTATTTATTTGTACCCTTTATATCTAGGTTGGGAATTATTATTGGTTGGGGTCCAATAATGAACCCTAGGTGGTACCGATACATTAGTGTAGGTTGTACTTTGGAGGACAGAAATGAACTCCTACTGTACCACTATTTCTGTAACAGCTATAAAACAGTCATTTCCTTATCCTGAATTTTCACTTGAGTTGAATATGTTTCCTGTAGGAAGTTGTTCATTTTTGATAAAACAATGACTTAAAAACAAGCTTAACCCTCTGGGGTCTGAGGGTATCTTCTGGCACTCTAATGATTTTGGCATGCTCAGATTTTGTTGTCAATTTCAACAAATCTAAGCAGTATTTTCAAAGTCATATGACTGTTTTTGTATTCAGCACAAGTTCAGCTACAATAATATCTCTGTAGTACGTATGTCATGATTAGGGTGCATCAGTTGCCCTCACTTTCATAAAATCTGATGCATTTTTGTTTGGGTGTTCCTTTTCACCAATAAAGACATCCTGTAAAAATTTTTGACCATATTCAAAAGTCTAATGGTGGCACCATGAGGTTCATTTTTTGCCAAAAAAACACTTATTTTATGTTTTCGCGTAAGGTTTGAATCACAATGTTGGACTCCATTTATTGATTTCTTGTGAACCAGAGATCATGTTAAGAACCTTTGCGAGGGATTGAGAAGCATTAATGTGATTCATAATACATTTGTATTGTTTAAAAGTAGTTGAACAATGATTCAATGAACAGCTAAAACTCAAACTGTGCTTGATAATATATTTAGAATATGTACTAAAAATGTGTATCTAAGATATTTGGTATACTCTATAAGGTGCCATAATGTTTCATGAAAAATGATCAAAATTGTGTCATAAAAGTCATAAAATAGCAGCTTTTTCCATAACTTTGAGCTCCTGGTGCCACCATTAAACTTTTGAATTTTGTCAAAATATTATTTCACCCAGTGTGTTTTCTTACCAAAAGGAACATAAAAACAAAAATGCATCATGATCGGAGGAACTTTTCATTTTTAGGGGGCAACTGATGCACCCTAGTCATGATTGTACTTTAAAAAAAAATAACAGACAAATGAAGATGTTGTACAAAGTAGTTTTAGAACTGTGTTGGAATGTGTGAACAAAACATGACCTTACCCATTGTGACGAACCGTTTTGGTCATTTGAGGTGATTCTGTTCAGTCTTTGGAATGTATCAAACACAAAAACTTAAATCTGCTCCATTGATTTGGACAATTAACTGGCCATCAAAAAATGTATGTCCTTTTGTTTTGGGATAAAGGGCTGGCAGTGGGAGGGGTATTCAATGAGAAGGGTAAAAAATTTACATTTATTCAATGAGGAGAATGAAAACCCCTCCCACTGCTATCTCTTAATCCCATCAGATTAAACAATCAACCTGCAGTCCACCTTTTTTTTTTACCTTCGCCAACTTTGTTGAAGGAGGTTCTGTTTTCACCTCCATTTGTTTGTTTTTTATTTGTTTGACTTTTCTCAACGTAATTCAAAAGGTAGTGAATGGATTTGGATGAAATTTGGTGGATGGCTTCAGTATAATCCTAGATTCAAGTGATTTGATTTTGATGTTGATAATATGTGGCTTGGCAGAGGTATGGACTCTACCGTGTGCCCTTCTAGTAATTAACAAAACTGGAAAAGGTGCTGTTTATGTGATGTGACAAAAATGTTTCAAATCTTTTAACATCCCTGGTTTGTGCAGGTGTACGGTTCAGGAATAAAAAAAATATATATATTGCTGGAGTCAATAAATATGATGGATATGACCATACATTGCAATTCAATGGACTGCTATGCCATCTGGGGTAGTATGCCATTCCTGCCTCATATCCAGTGTTGCTCTGGATCCACTGGGACCTTGATTAGGATACTGAAGATGATGAATGAATGATGGTGCATACTTGTTAAATGTGTGGTTTTATGTGCTGCTATTATCATTTGAGGGTTGATAAATACCCTTTTAGGGTGGCACGGTGGTGTAGTGGTTACCACTGTCGCCTCACAGCAAGAAGGTCCTGGGTTCGAGCCCAGCAGCCGACGAGGGCCTTTCTGTGTAGAGTTTGCATGTTCTCCCTGTGTCTGCGTGGGTTTCCTCCGGGTGCTCCGGTTTCCCCCACAGTCCAAAGACATGCAGGTTAGGCTAATTGGTGGCTCTAAATTGACCGTAGGTGTGAGTGTGAATGGTTGTTTGTCTCTGCGTGTCAGCACTGCGATGATCTGGCCCATAGTCAGCTGGAATAGGCTCCAGCTTGCCTGCGACCCTGCACAGGATAAGCAGCTACAGATAATGGATAGATGGATAAATACCCTTTTAAAAAATGCTGACTTCATATGTGTACCTACAAGCTCAGAAGTTCCCAACCCTTGTCCTGTACTAGGCCATGTCCTAGACTTCTGAGCGTTTTCCTTGCATCTAAAATGCTTGATTCAACCAATCAGCTTATTGACAGTTCTTCCTAATTTGAAGTGGGTGTACAAGTCATGGAGGTCATTGAGGCTGTAGATGCCTACCTCGGGGCCCAAACTAATGACCTCTACTCCAGCGGGATCCAGGCACTCCACCACCGGTGGAAGGAGTGTGTTGACTTGAAGCGAGATTACATTGAAAAATAAAGCAATTTCTATTGGCTATTGTTCCAAATTCCTGGAGGCTCAAAACTTATCGTACTAGTTAGTATTCGAGCTGGGAAAGCACAAAAATGTATGGAAACCCATACACTCGCCTATATGGCAAAGCCACATGAGCAAGCCATGGCTGACATGGTTAAAGAAGCAGCTTTGGGACCAAATGGTTGCTGGTTCAATTCCCTGGACCAGCAGGAATGGTTGAAGTGCTCATGGGTTGCTTTGGGCATGTTGTACGTCACTCTGGATAAGAGCGTCTGCTAAATGCTATGAATGCAATGCAATGTACGGTAATGGGGCGGCATGGTGGTGTAGTGGTTAGCACTGTCGCCTCACAGCAACAAGGTCCTGGGTTCGAGCCCAGCAGCCGACGAGGGCCTTTCTGTGTGGAGTTTGCATATTCTCCCCGTGTGGGTTTCCTCCGGGTGCTCTAGTTTCCCCCACAGCCCAAAGACATGCAGGTGGCTCTCAACTGACCATAGGTGTGAGTGTGAATGGTTGTTTGTCTCTATGTGTCAGTGCTGCGATGATCTGGCGACTTGTCCAGGGTGTACCCTGCCTCTCACCCATAGTCAGCTGGGATAGACTCCAACTTCCCTGCGACGCTGTACAGGATAAGCAGCTACAGATAATGGATGGGGGCGGCCCGGTGGTGTAGTGGTTAGCACTGCCGACATGGTTAGAGATGCAGCTTTGGGACCAAACGGTTGCTGGTTCAATTCCCTGGACCAGCCGGAATGGCTGAAGTGCCCACGGATTGCTTTGGGCATGTTGTACGTCGCTCTGGATAAGATTGTCTGCTAAATGCTCTGAATGGTGTAGTGGTCAGCACTGTCGCCTCACAGCAAGAAGGTCCTGGGTTCGAGCCCAGTGGCTGACGGGGGCCTTCCTTTGTGGGGTTTGCATGTTCTACCTGTGTCTGCGTGGGTTTCCCCCACAGTCCAAAGGCATGCAGGTTAGGCTAACTGGTGGCTCTAAATTGACCTTGAGTGTGAATGGTTGTCTGTGTCTATTAGGGTGCATCAGTTGCCCCCTAAAAATTAAAAGTTCCTCCGATCATGATGCATTTTTGTTTTTATGTTCCTTTTGGTAAGAAAACACACTGGGTGAAATATTTTGACAAAATCCAAAAGTTTAATGGTGGCACCAGGAGCTCAAAGTTATGGAAAAAGCTGCTATTTTATGACTTTTATGACAAAATTTCAATCAGTTTTCATGAAACATTATGGCACCTTATAGAGTATACCAAATATCTTCTCATCTCATATCATCTCGAGCCGCTTTATCCTGTTCTACAGGGTCGCAGGCAAGCTGGAGCCTATCCCAGCTGACTACGGGCGAAAGGCGGGGTACACCCTGGACAAGTCGCCAGGTCATCACAGGGCTGACACATAGACACAGACAACCATTCACACTCACATTCTAGACTGGTACCAAAATCCAGAATTGTGACACCCAAAGGCATTTTTGAGACAAAGTCGGCAAACAGTCTTATTTTGTCAATTTCATACAGGGTATACAGGTTAATCAGGGTTAGTATATATGAGAGTTTTTTTCTTTGTTGTTTGTTTTTTGTTTTGTTTTAAACGGGGTAAAGCCTTTACAAAAAACAAACAACAAAGAAAAAAACTCTCATATATACTAACCCTGATTAACCTGTATACCCTGTACGCCCCCACATTTTGTATGCTGCTGAATCTGTCCTTTTTTCAGTAGCTTTGTATAAACAATAACCGCTAAATGTAATGCAATGTTATGTAAGGTGATCGCCTCGGCATTCTCATTGTGAAAAGTAAGTCACATGTACATGGACTGGCATTTAATGTTGTATTTGTTCCTTTCTATTTGTTTTTTGTCTGTTCATATTCTTTTTGGGGGAGTAAAGTCAGTTTAAAAATGCCGTTAAATGCATAGGCCAATAGGCCAAGTTTAATGACCTTGAGGTTATCAGAGGTCATTTTACAAATGAAAAATGAATTCAGCACCTAAACATTTAACAAACAAGGCCATTTGCTAACTTCATTAATCATTTTAGTACATTTCATTCCTTAGAAAGCTGAGAAACTGGGTTCAGCTGAGACGTTTACAGGCCCAAAGTTCAATGACCTCTAGAGGTCAACAGAGGTCAGATAGAGCTCGGCATATTGCAGATTTGAATTCGGCACACCCAAATTGACAAAATAAGACTGTTTGCCGACTTTGTCTCAAAAATGCCTTTAACTCCTTAAATAAGAACTTTTTTGAATTTTGGTACCAGTCTATCACACCTACGGTCAATTTAGTCACCAGTTAACCTAACCTGCATGTCTTTGGACAGTGGGGGAAACCGGAGCACCTGGAGGAAACCCACGCAGACAACATGCAAACTCCGCACAGAAAGGCCCTCGTCGGCCACAGGGCTCGAACCTGGACCTTCTTGCTGTGTGGCGACAGCACTAACCACTACACCACCGTGCCGCCCGTGGCTAGACGTTTTGACTTGAAAATAGACAAATAAACTCATCTCATCTCATTATCTCTAGCCGCTTTATCCTTCTACAGGGTCGCAGGCAAGCTGGAGCCTATCCCAGCTGACTACGGGCAAAAGGCGGGGTACACCCTGGACAAGTCGCCAGGTCATCACAGGGCTGACACACAGACATAGACAACCATTCACACTCACATTCACACCTACGGTCAATTTAGAGTCACCAGTTAACCTAACCTGCATGTCTTTAGACTGTGGGGGAAACCGGAGCACCCGGAGGAAACCCACGCCGACAACATGCAAACTCCGCACAGAAAGGCCCTCGTCGGCCACAGGGCTCGAACCCGGACCTTCTTGCTGTGTGGCGACAGCACTAACCACTACACCACCGTGCCGCCCGTGGCTAGATGTTTTGACTTGAAAATAGACAAATAAACTTCCTAAGATTTTTATTTTTTGCAGTGTAAGGCAAGGCAAATTTATTTGTATAGCGCATTTCATACACACAGGCAATTCAATGTGCTTCACAAAAAATTAAAGCATAAGAACAGTAACAAAGAATTAAAGTAAAAGTAAAATCATTAAAATCCAAGATTAAAAAGAAATTAAAATAAAGTAAAATCATTAAAATCAAAATTAAAAGAAATTATATTAAAGGAAATTAATTACACTTTAGGTAGAAATTAATCAAGTGAAAGCGTCTGAAAACAGCTTTGTCTTGAGCCTGGATTTAAAACTAACAACAGTAGGAGCATTTTTGATATCATCTGGAAGTTGGTTCCAAAGCTTAGCAGCATAGCAACTAAAGGCTGCTTCACCACACTTCGTTTTGACAGCTGGTATTACTAGCAAGTTTTTCTCTTGTGATCTTAGAGACCTAGTTGGTGCATATAATTGAAACATATCCAGTAGGTAGCTGGGTCCCATCCCATTTAATGTTTTAAATAGAAGAAGTAATGCTTTAAAGTCAATTCTATAGCTCACTGGGAGCCAGTGCAGAGACCTTAGGATTGGAGTGATATGGACTACCCTTTTTGTTCTTGTAAGAACCCTTGCTGCTGCATTTTGGATTAGCTGAAGCTCTTTGATGGTCTTTTTTGGAAGACCTGTGAAAAGGCTATTGCAGTAATCAACCCTACTGGAGATGAAAGCATGAATAAGTTTTTCTAGATCATGTTTTGACATGAGACCCCTGAGCAGGGGCGCCGCCAGAAATTCTGGGCCCCATGAAAGATTAGAATTTTGGGCCCCCCAACTTTGCCCACCCTCGTCACAATTGCACTATTGTCATTATTTGACTTTTGATAGCCCATGGACCTTGAGTTTTTGACTTTGTTATTACATTTTATGTATTAACCTACCAGGGACTAGATGAAAACTGGTCAGTGACTAATTCTGGTGCATTTACAATCTCATCTCATCTCATTATCTCTAGCCGCTTTATCCTTCTACAGGGTCGCAGGCAAGCTGGAGCCTATCCCAGCTGACTACGGGCGAAAGGCGGGGTACACCCTGGACAAGTCGCCAGGTCATCACAGGGCTGACACATAGACACAGACAACCATTCACACTCACATTCACACCTACGGTCAATTTAGAGTCACCAGTTAACCTAACCTGCATGTCTTTGGACTGTGGGGGAAACCGGAGCACCCGGAGGAAACCCACGCGGACACGGGGAGAACATGCAAACTCCACACAGAAAGGCCCTCGCCGGCCCCGGGGCTCGAACCCAGGACCTTCTTGCTGTGAGGCGACAGCGCTAACCACTACACCACCGTGCCGCCGCATTTACAATCACAAATGAAAATTCAAGATTTTGCCACATGCCTTCTTGTGCTAGGACAATTGGTAGTGAAATGTGCAATGTGACTGGTGTGATGTGATGTGACTGGTGTAATGTGACTGAAACACTTGACTGGTGTCCGTTATTAGCAACACTTTAATCTAGCAAACTGTATATGGCGCTCGCTCATTAAAAACTTCAGTCATAAAGCATTTATGGGTTGTATTGCTGCTTACCTCCTTCTCCAAAGGGGGGTTCAGTGGTTTGGTAGGGCGGAGGTCCCCCTGAGGCTGAATTTGTGCATATTTAGGGCACCCCATTAGTTATGAAACTGGTTATTAGCACTAGTT
The DNA here is from genome assembly GCF_027579695.1 of Neoarius graeffei. Lineage (NCBI taxonomy): Eukaryota > Metazoa > Chordata > Actinopteri > Siluriformes > Ariidae > Neoarius > Neoarius graeffei. The sequence goes on along the minus strand of NC_083578.1, from coordinate 16,649,054 downwards.
ATTAGCACCAGCATAACGTAATATTTCATCTTGTTTATCACACAAGTCAGTTCAGTTATTAAAATGGAAAAAAATGTCACTGTACAAACTGTAAAAGTGTTCTCCTGATAGGCTAATCCAACCACGTTCATACTGTTCATTTACCATTTGCTAATATTTTGAACACACATGTGAGCGATAGCTACCTTTCTTTGGGAAAAACTGAGTGACCAGTTGCCTGCCTCTCCGGCCCCTCTCAGCTGCCTTTCTTTACGTTTTTGACAGCCACTCTTCATATTTAGCGATCATAGACTGTATGCAGGGTGGCACGGTGGTGTAGTGGTTAGCGCTGTCGCCTCACAGCAAGAAGGTCCTGGGTTTGAGCCCCGGGGCCGGCAAGGGCCTTTCTGTGTGGAGTTTGCATGTTCTCCCCGTGTCCGCGTGGGTTTCCTCCACGTGGGTTTCCTCCGGGTGCTCCGGTTTCCCCCACAGTCCAAAGACATGCAGGTTAGGTTAACTGGTGACTCTAAATTGACCGTAGGTGTGAGTGTGAATGGTTGTCTGTGTCTATGTGTCAGCCCTGTGATGACCTGGCGACTTGTCCAGGGTGTACCCTGCCTTTCGCCCGTAGTCAGCTGGGATAGGCTCCAGCTTGCCTGCGACCCTGTAGAAGGATAAAGCGGCTAGAGATAATGAGATGAGATGAGACTGTACGCAGGGCGGCACGGTGGTGTAGTGGGGGCGGCACGGTGGTGTAGTGGTTAGCGCTGTTGCCTCACAGCAAGAAGGTCCTGGGTTCGAGCCCAGTAGTCAGCTGGGATAGGCTCCAGCTTGCTTGTGACCCTGTAGAAGGATAAAGCGGCTAGAGATAATGAGATGAGATGAGATGAGACTGTACGCACTCCACTGCTGGCTGGCTGGCTGCTGCACCGCGACACAACAGCAAGTAGCGTTGCACTGATCAGCACACAGATTTAACGCATCGCGCTTCTACCAGAACTGGACCGTACCATTTTGCAAAAGGGGGAGGGTTAAATGACAATATGTTGAAGAACTCAAGAAATAAACAACCTTGTTCAATTAGCTCATTTTACCAGATGGAATATTGCATTGTTGTTATTTCAAAAGTCTTATTAAAATCATTAAAAGCATATTATCAGCCCCTTAAAGGGTCCTATGGCAGTGCTGGGCCCCTAGAATTGTTCTAACCTTCCCCCCCCCCGGCAGCGCCCATGCCCCTGAGTTTAGATAAGCGGCTAATGGATGGATGGATGGATGGATGCAATGCCACATTTCCTGAACAGCAGGTGGCGCACCAAGTCACGCGCTGCTTCCAGGTCAGTTCATTGCCAAAAAAAAAAAAAAAACCCTCAATATTTCCCGTTCTCTCTCTATCCCACCCACGCTTCTTGTGCCCGTCCTCTGGGTTTATTTTGATAGATACACGTGGCATGAGAAGCCGGGGGTGTTTACCGGGGGGTGTTTACTGATGCCGCCGCCACACTGCAGTCATCTCAGGCCGAGAGCTCGCGCTCACACCACAGCGGAGGTGTGCACTGTGCAGTCACGCGCTGAATAAACGCTGAAAAGCAAGCGCGAGCGCCTGTGGCAGGTTCGCGTTTACCAAAAACCAGAGACCGGAAGCGCTTCAGAGTTTCACGCTGGTATTTTCTGTGCAGCGAGCCTTCGCTATCCACACTTTCTGCTTTATTTCTAGGAACTTTTGTTCATTTCTGCTTTATTTCTGGTAGTTTTTGTTCATTTTGGGAGTCTGACACGAGGCGCGCGAGGAAAGTCACGCGCAGGTGTCAGCGTTTTTGTAACGGCTGATTTTTATTTTACCTCAGAGGCGGCGCGCAGTGCGTGTGGGGGTTTTCGGTAAGTTTTTCTGAAGTGTTTAACTCCTTTTAGCTAATTAATTTCCATCCTGGAAGCTAAATAACTTTTTTTGTTTGTTTGTTTTTGTTGTTTATAACAAAAATAACTTGAATCAGCCCTTTAAACTTTTCCTCTTCTTCTTTAAAGCTGACTAAAACCTTAACCAAACTGTGAGGTCCTGTTTTAGCTGATTATACACTTTAAAAAAAAATATTATTATTATTATTATTATTAAAAAAAAAAACTTTTGTCATTTATTAACCTGCTCCTAAGCTGAAGTCTGGTCTGGGTAGCTTTCACAAATTGGCTTGTTGCTATATATATATATATATATATATATATATATATATATATATATATATAATTTTTTTTTTTTTTTCCTCAAGAAGAATTTTCTAGAACTTTTTTTTTTTTAAAAGGCTATAGCTTACCCTGTAGATCACCTACAGCATCTCAGACCTGGAGAAACCCACAGAGAACTACTGAAGGTCTGGTTGTGTTTGGGGTTTTTCGGTAAGTTTTTCTGAAATGTTTAACTCCTTAGCTAATTAATTTCCATCCTGGAAGCTAAATAACACTTTTTTTTTTTTTTTTGTTCTTGTTTATAACAAAAATAACTGTCACATTTGAATCAGCCCTTTAAACTTTTCCTCTTCTTTAAAGCTGACTAAAACCTTAACCAAACTGTGAGGTCCTGTTTTAGCTGATTATACACTTTTTTTTTTTTTTTTTAATATATATATATTTTTTTAACTTTTGTCACTTATTAACCTGCTCCTAAGCTTAAGTCTGGTCTGGGCAGCTTTCACAACTTGGCTTGTTGCTAATTTTTTTTTTTTTTTTTTCCTCAAGAAGAATTTTCTAGAACTTTTTTTTTTTTAAGGCTATAGCTTACCCTGTAGATCACCTACAGCATCTCAGACCCGGAGAAACCCACAGAAAACTACTGAAGGTCTGGTTGTGTTTGGAATACACTATATTTCCATCCTCTGTGGGTTTTTTTTTTTCCACCTCTCTGTTTGCTTTCTTAACTTGTAGGTTATAAAACTGTTGGATTTTGGTTGTGAATTCAGTCTTGCATGCTGTCAAGCAAAGATGCCTTTAAAAAAAAACTACTACTGCAAAGACCAGTAACCTGGAATAAATGAGACAGCTTGGTTTAAAAAAAAAAAAAAAGTCCAGTACTCGTTGTGTACAATTAGTGCAGTTTTGAAGAAAATGAGCTGAAAGTTTTCCTGAGCATCTTGCAGAGCCAGCCTCAGTTCTTCTGGAGGTTTTGACTCGCGCTTGCGTCTTGTTTGTGCAGCAAAGCCTTCATTATTATTATTTTTTTTAAAGTTTTTATTTCTTTCCCTTGTCTGAAGTGTGTATTGCATAACAACATACTGCTTTCTTACAAACGTTTTTCTGTAGTATTTAATTTTGTGCTGGAAATCTAAATTATTTCTATACAGACGAGTCAGGGCGGCACGGTGGTGTAGTGGTTAGCGTTGTCGCCTCACAGCAAGAAGGTCCGGGTTCGAGCCCCGGGGCCGGCGAGGGCCTTTCTGTGCGGAGTTTGCATGTTCTCCCCGTGTCCGCGTGGGTTTCCTCCGGGTGCTCTGGTTTCCCCCACAGTCCAAAGACATGCAGGTTAGGTTAACTGGTGACTCTAAATTGACCGTAGGTGTGAATGTGAGTGTGAATGGTTGTGTGTCTATGTGTCAGCCCTGTGATGACCTGGCGACTTGTCTAGGGTGTACCCCGCCTTTCGCCCGTAGTCAGCTGGGATAGGCTCCAGCTTACCTGTGACCCTGTAGAACAGGATAAAGCGGCTAGAGATAATGAGATGAGAGACAGACGAGTCATAAGTCTTGTGATGCATTTATCACTAATGTAGCTAGCTTGGCATAGCTACATTTTGTCAAAATACAACCCAACTTAAAGACTTGTTCGTTACTGAAGTTTGCATGTTCTGTCCATGTCTGCGTGGGTTTCCTCCGGGTACTCCAGTTTCTCCCACTGTCCAAAGACATGGGGTTAGATTAATTGACTACTCTAAATTGCTCATGGAGTGAATATCTGAGAATGAGTAGTATGGCAGCTGCCAGCAGCGCCTTTGTACGCCTTTGACTCGGCCATGTTGAGTTCTATTCAGCTGTAAGAGAGGATGATTCCAGCGCTGTTGAACTCACGGAAATGTTGCTATACGAGTGCATTATTAGTATCAGTAAGTCTCTAACCAACCCCACCCATCCTCCCCTATACAGCAATATAGCTCTTGTTTATCTTTGTCGAATTTGTCTCCATGTGTTCTGTTACATCTCTTTAACATATTAGTAGTATTGTCCAGCCTTTGATATTGTTGTTAATGTTACGTCAGTGCTTCTGTTGTACGTCATGTGTATGTATTGATTTGTTTCATTCTGTCCTTCTTACTTTGTATTTGTTTGTATTTGTTAGCAAATAAATAAAAAAAAAAATCAGTAAGTCTCTAACAAAGTTTGTACTATATTTCGAATTTGTATAATTTCAAGACATTGTCCTTATTTTGGCATAAAATTATTTCAACATGGTATGTTATAAACTACATAACTCTAGTGACTAGTAGCACTTAGCTAAGTATCTACTGTAGGTAGTATATTTCAAATCGTGTGTTTTTTTTTTTTTTTTTTTTCCTTCAAGATATTGTTATTTGTCAAATATGCTCAGCGGCCACTTTAATAGGACCTTGTTCTTGATTCTAAGATTCCTGTTCTTGGCTGGCAGGAGTGGAGCCCAGTGCAGTCTTCTGCCGTTGCATGCTGAGATGCTTTTCTGCTCACCACGGTTGTAAAGAGTGACTGAGTTACTATATCCTTCCTGGGCAATATGGTGGTGTAATGGTTAGCACTGTCGCCTCACAGCAAGAAGGTTCTGGGTTCGAGCCCAGTGGCTAACAGGGGCCTTTCTGCGTGGAGCTTGCATGTTCTCCCTGTGTCTGTTACCCCTTTTCCATCAAATCAGTTCCAGGGCTGGTTCGGGGCCGGTGCTGATTCACAACTCGTTCAACTCGCGAGCCAGCTGAGAACCAGTTTGCTTTTCCATAGCTCACGGTGCTAAAGGAAGCCACGTCATTACGTCGCTGCATATGTCATTACGTCGCTACGTTTGTGTAAACCTTGGTGCAAATATCGAAGCAAAAACAACACGGAAGAAGCAGCAGCAGCAATAATAATAATGGATGACTTCGCGTTTGTACAGCTGCTGCTTCTTGTCGCTTAAAAATGGCGATCTTTCGCGGTCTTATTGTTGTTGGTCTTAACAACCCCCCCCCCCCCGCTGACATAAGCGGTTCTTTCCTCTGGCCCAGCAGAGAGTTGGTGTTAGCCTGGAACCGGTTTTTCTGGCCCCAGAGCCAGTTCTTTGTCAGTGGAAACAGAAAACCCAGTTCCAAACTAAGCACTGGCCCCGAACCAGCCCTGGAACTGCTTTGGTGGAAAAGGGGCATGTGTGGGTTTCCTCTGGGTGCTCTGGTTTCCCCCCACAGTTCAAAGACATGCAGGTTAGGCTAATTGGTGGCGCTAAATTGACCATAGGTGTGAATGGTGGTTTGTCTCTGTGTCAGCCCTGCGATGATCTGGTGACTTGTCCAGGGTGTACCCCGCCTCTCGCCCATAGTCAGCTGGGATAGGCTCCAGCTTGCCTGTGGTCCTGCACAGGATAAGTGGTTACAGATGATGGATGGATGGATGGATGGATGGATATATCCTTCCTGGTAGCTCAAACCAATCTGTTGTGGGTTTCCGAAAAGCCTCTTAATGCTAAGAGCATCTTAACTAGGAGAGTGTGTTCACTGTGCTGCTCGCTCAACCATTTAACGATGATCTTTGTGCCACAATGCTTTTGGGGAACTTGGCACTGACCATTTTCCTCTGACCTCTTTCATCAACAAAGTGTTTCCACCCATGGAACTGTGTCTCACTCAGTGTTTTTTGTTTTTCACACCATTCTGTGCAAAGACATGCGTGTGAGTGAGAGCCCCAGGAGATCAGCAGTTTCTGAAATACTCAAACCAGTCCATCTGGCGCAAACCAACACCCATGCCACAGTGAAAGAAAGTCACACTTTGGGATCACAAATTTTCCCATTCTGATGTTTGAAGTGAGCATTAACTGAAGCTCTTGATTTGTATTTGTATGACTTTATGTATTGTGCTGCTGTCAAGGGATCGGCTGATTTTAGAAAACAGCAGGTGGATGGGTGTGCCTAATAAAGTGGCCAGTAAGTGTATATTACTAAGTATCCCTACAGGTACCATCAGACGGAGTTGAAATGGTGTACTATATTGAAATACCACCATAAAACTTCAATTTTTTGGCCTAGGAACATTTGTAAAGCTTTACACTCTTTAATTTGAGGATGGAGGATTCGTGTTAATTGGAGATGCTACGATGATGGTTAGCTTAATTGGTATCTAATTAGTCACAGCATTTCAGTGACATCTCAGTTTGTATTGTCCTGTTCTCTGCGATAGCCAAACCTATCAAAAGACAGCGTAACAACTGATTCATCTATCACTATTGTTAGCTACCTTGACATAGCTAAATTTGTCTGGGTGCAACATAACAAAAATTTGTGTTTTGCTAACATTAGCTAGCTAATAAAACCGGTTTGGAAGATGAACATTTCTGGTTAACTGCATCAGACCTCTTCTAATTTGCATATCAACTGTGATGGTTTCAAATACCTGAGCCTATTTTGTGACATCACAAATTGAGCTTATTGTTTTTACAGAAGTGCTGAGAGAGGTTTTTGTTTGTTTATTAAAGATGGAAATATGTGAGTCACACACGACTCCAATACTAATCTATATAACCGTAATGAATCCTTTAATCATGCCTATATCGGATTACAGCCCATACATGATGTTCATGCATTATACCACATCCTTTAATACCATGAGGTTGTATTGAGGCTATACAATGTAATATGTCCCAAAACCAAAGTGCAGTTTTATTATTGTAACAACACTTTTGTCTTTTGGTCTTGTTCTGTTGTATAGTACATATAGCAGCACACAAACTCCTGCTCCGAGTTCACATCTTTGGCTGCCCGCAGCTGAAAACAAATCTGTGATGACTGTGCAGTACGTTTTAACCAGGCATGAAAAAACACTGGAACTTGCTGAATCCTCCCAGCTCATTACCTTCCCTTTGTCTGCCTCTCTCTCTCGCTCTCTGGCACACCTCATCTCCTCTCCTGTCGGGGTGTGTATATTTAGATGGATCCAGACTGCTGAATGGGCATGAGGCAGAGGATCCATAAACACACCACTAGGTCATTGTACTGGCATTCAGCTTTATAATAACAGAGCCGCAGAAAAGAAAAGAAAGCACAAAATGCTGGTGAACTGCCTGTTTCTCTGGTGGAGAGGTTCGGTTCTTGGCACAAATCGCTGCCGCTAACCTTCAGAAGCAAGGTCCTAGTTCATTATTTTTAAGTTCTGCAAGAAACGGTACCACCCAAGTGAAGCTGGTTCTTGCTTGAAGCAGTTTAGTTTTTTTTTTTTCCTCTTTCCCAAAGCGCATGTTTCTTCCATAGTAAACTTCACCAATCCTGTAATTTCAGTGTTTAGTTTATATAGTTGTATCTATGTTTATAGATCTACAGCCGGCCTTGTACATCTGTAGTTGAAGCTCCACCCCTGCATCTCTCTGAAAGCGTCTACTTGAATCACAGCTCTCAAAATGCTAGCGAAGATACTGAGATTTCAGTTGTGGTTGTGATTTGGAAACGTAGTCAGTGAGGTGTATTTTGTAAGTTACGGGTGGACAGTTCAAGCAAGTTTTGTGCCTGTGCCATTTAGTGTTTTGTTATTTATAATCGGACCACCCGCTGCAACTATACACATTGCCCAAGTCACATGTGGCTGACGGTAGAATGGTATTGATTAAGTGGGTTAATTAGATGAAAGTCCCAGAATTGGGCAATCTTTTCAGAATCGGGAATATGAAGGTATGTGGAAATGCAAATCTGGGGAAAATAAAGTGTCGTGCCAAGCCTGATGGGTTATCTGATAAATTTGATTGTCTGCTTCTGTCGGGACACAAAATTGACTTGTAATCTTCAACACCATAGACTTGTGATATATTCGGGATTTTATTTGCTGAAGATCATTTAAAATCCCTGTTGAAGGTTTACAAATGTGGGTTTTTTTTTTTTTTTTTTTTTTGCATTGAAGTTAAATTTAAGTAAGACGAGACTCTAACCCCACAGCATTTGTTCATTTAGGTTTCAGTTGCAGGGTGTCATGGGTTTGTAGCACGTTTGGAGCTGTTTTTCAGACAGGAAGCCGCACAGTGATACGATCTGGTGTGGACGAGTGGATGATGAAAGACTCTCTTCTCTCATCCTCTGTGCCTTTGATATCAGGCTATGGCTCATTTATTCTTTCAGCGCCTGTTTGACCTTTGGCTTGGCTGTGCTTTGAAATGTCTGAGTAGGCCTTTTTTCAGATTTATGTGGTGTGTGTACATAAGTGTCCATGGGTTTGTATGACACTGATTTGTTTCTTGTTCTAGGTTAAATTTGTGTGTGTGTGTAACCTTGCTTTTATCTCATGGTTGATGCTATAATTGAGATCGGTGTGTTTAAACCTTGCTGTTTGGTAGGTGTGTGTGTATATGATGTATATTCACTAATGGGACTGCATTTGTTTGATGGTGAGATCTTAACAGGAATCACACCATTTTCCCTATAACCTAACTGTATTTGCTTCAGTGGTTTGAGTGCTTAAAGTGCATATCCTGGACCAAATTCGCTTTTTTTTTTTTAATATGAAAGAATGTCCCTTTACACACTCATCCAGAAGGGTAATTTTGCACAAGGCCATCTGTCTACAGCAGAAAAAAATAAAATAACAAAACGCGTCTGGAAAAATCCCAAGGGAGTCTGGAGCCAGATTCGTGACGTCACCTGCAGAAGCGCCAGCAGGCTGCGAGAGCTTGCACGGTTTCAGTGCACAGCCTATGTAGACCAAGTTTATCAGCTAGCGATTTTGCATTGAAATATGGAATTGTCACCTGAGCGCAATGTTACTTCACCTTTGGATGAAGAATGTAATGTTGCTACACCCTCCTACGATATCTGTTAACCATTTTAATAATTACATGATAACATTGAAGAAATTTGCAGAAAACCACCAGGTCGTTTTCTCATAAACAAGCCAACGCTGACGTAGGATTCAGAGGGAGGCGTCCTGCATGTGACGTCACGAAAATCAATGTTTCCCGGGAAATCCAAATCTCATCTCATTATCTCTAGCCGCTTTATCCTTCTACAGGGTCGCAGGCAAGCTGGAGCCTATCCCAGCTGACTACGGGCGAAAGGCGGGGTACACCCTGGACAAGTCGCCAGGTCATCACAGGGCTGACACATAGACACAGACAACCATTCACACTCACATTCACACCTACGGTCAATTTAGAGTCACCAGTTAACCTAACCTGCATGTCTTTGGACTGTGGGGGAAACCGGAGCACCCGGAGGAAACCCACGCGGACACGGGGAGAACATGCAAACTCCACACAGAAAGGCCCTCGCCGGACCCGGGGTTCGAACCCAGGACCTTCTTGCTGTGAGGCGACAGCGCTAACCACTACACCACTGTGCCGCCGGAAATCCAAATGTCAAGTTTTTTCAGAGGCGGACCAATTCACCTCAAATGGCTTGATTTCAGCTGAATTTTTCTGGTCTTGCGCAAGGTAAAAAAAAAAAAAATTCGCAAAATGTGACAGATATTTGACCAAAGTTTAATATAAAATAGGAGAATTACACTGATCTTGCTCCTGAATTTACCCATGATATGCACTTTTTTTAATGTTCATTAGGGTAGCAACCTACTTGCTGTCCCATGAACCAGACTTTCCAGTAGGGGGGCAGGTCCTTCAGTGCCATTGTTCCCGAACTCTGGAGTTCTCTTCCTTTGACTGACTGCTCTTCTTTTTCTACTTTCAGATCTCAGACTTATTTCTTCCATGAACATTTCTCTCTCTTTCTTATTGCTTAGTCCCCCCCCCCCCCCCCTCTGTAAAGTGACCTTGGGATGGTGAAATGTGCTATAGAATTTTAACTTGTTAGTATTATTTTGCACTTGAATTGCAAGGCTTTGAAATCTTTTCTGTAAATATCTGCTTCAACCATTTCACAACCTTGCTCAGGTGCATTATGAGATGGTGTAACTTGCTGTAATTTCTCCAAACTAGCTGTTAACGCTTGCATTCTGAACGCGCATTTATACCACTTACTTAAAAACGAGGTAGCTTAATGGTTTTGTTTGACGTAAGCCTAAACCAGCCCTCTGTTTCCTGTCTGAATTTTTCCGTAAAGTTTGTTGTTGATCATATATGGACAGTGAAATACATCACTTTTATTCGGCCTGCAGTCAGATAAGTGGTTTTAAATATTGGCAAGACAGTGTGCCTTTTTTTTAACCACATCACTGTTGAATTATTTATTCTGATTAATCAAGTTTATTTTTATAGCAATTTTTAACAATATTGTCGCAAAGCAGCTTTACAGAATTTTAGTGACTTTAAACATGAGCTAATTTTATCCCTAGTCTATCCCCAATGAGCAAGTCTGTGGTGAGGGGGAAAAACTCCCTCCGATGACATGAGGAAGAAACCTCGAGAGGAACCAGACTCAAAAGGGAACCCACCCTCATTTGGGTGATGGCGTGACTTTTAACAATGTTAACATGATTAGTCATAAGGCATTGATTTTAATTTTTTTTTTTAATTACCAGCATCTGCAAGTAGTGCTGGTTGCGAGGTTTTTCTATTGCCTCGGTCACAACCGGCCGTACGTGCTCCTACGGCTGGTCTACGTGCAAAAAACGCAAGAAACGCATGGAGGGCACACGTGTGACGTGCTGATTTTCGAGCCATAGACTGGCCGTAGACCGGCCGCAGAGGTTCTTTGTCATGTCAAACAAACTCTACGGGCGCTTACGTTTTTTTCAGGTTGCAAGACAAACTTACGGCCAACGTGCGTCTTTCTCCACGAACAAAAAAAAATGCAGCGATTTGGGAAATGCCAAAAATCGCACGGCCAAAAAATCATACGTCCGGTTGTGACCTAGGCTTAAAGTAACACAGCATGGTGCAGAAACAAAAAAACATCCAGTGAGTGGTAGTTCTGCAGGTGGAAATGCCTTGTTGATGAGAGGTGAGTGAAGAATGGGCAGAATGGTTTTAATAACTCAAACATCTTGAGCATCTCAGAACGCACAACTACTGTCTTAATAGGTTAACGAGGCCTGAATCAGTCTCAGCTGCTGATTTAAAAAAAAAAATTGTCCTTTTGGGACTTATTTCCATTGTGGTAATTGTAACAGGAAATCTTAATTTTGTCAATTATCCAAAAAAGATGGTGGATCTGATTTAATAAATGTTACAACCTTAATTGCTGATTTAATTTGAGTCATTAATAAAATCCTCTGTAAACTATCAGAAGATTATCTCCGATTGATATGAGTGGATTGTTAAAGTTAATTTATGTTGCAAATGTTTATTTAAACCTCTGCTTTCTTTCCAGTGAGGGCAAAGACATGCAAGTAGGGGAAGCCAATATGGCAGAAATATCACACCGTACCGTACACACGTGTGTTTTTAGTTTCACAGATTTTTTTTTTTTTCTCCGTTCAACACTTCCAAAAAAGACTAGTTCGATCAGTTACTTTAAGGAGCAGTGTCGTGATTCGAGCACTAGCACTCGACGAATACTCCCAAAAGTATACCATGAGGGTAATGTTACTTTTATTGATATCATTTGTTACACCAGTGGTTAGCGCTGTCGCCTCACAGCAAGAAGGTCCTGGGTTCGAGCCCCGGGGCCGGCGAGGGCCTTTCTGTGTGGAGTTTGCATGTTCTCCCCGTGTCCGCGTGGGTTTCCTCCGGGTGCTCCGGTTTCCCCCACAGTCCAAAGACATGCAGGTTAGGTTAACTGGTGACTCTAAATTGACCGTAGGTGTGAATGTGAGTGTGAATGGTTGTCTGTGTCTATGTGTCAGCCCTGTGATGACCTGGCGACTTGTCCAGGGTGTACCCCGCCTTTCGCCCGTAGTCAGCTGGGATAGGCTCCAGCTTGCCTGCGACCCTGTAGAAGGATAAAGCGGCTAGAGATAATGAGATGAGATGAGATTTGTTACACCAAGATTGTCCAAACATCAGTCATCAGATCAGCTCTGACTGGGCTCTTATTTGTCATTGTGAAAGATCAAAACTCTAGATGATGGTGAAGGAGTGCTTGAAAAACTATTTCTATTCCAACGTTTAGGTTAGTCTCTATGGCAACAGAATAAATACAGTTTTGACAGCTGAGAAGTCGTGTTACGCAAGGCGCATCAAGAGATAACCAATGAACGTTGAACAGTTTCGTGGTTGTGGAGTCCAGGTTTCAGGTTTAATGATTCATGTAAAGACAATCCAAACGCACTGGAGTCATTTGGTTGTATCGTGTCTCTTCTCTGGACGCCACCCTGTGACGCCCTTTTTTTTTTTTTTTTTTTTTTAAATCCCCAGCCTTGTAGACCTTTTGTCCTACTCCATTTCTGATCGATACCTTCATAGCTGTAGGGCAGATTGTATTCATCGGTGGGATGTACCTGAATGGTATTCAAGGTCATTAGCAGGAATGTAGAAAGAAGTGTTTATCAAAGTGTTACCACAACAATGGCGTGTCTTTAGCATGTTCTTCTCTCTGTACATAGGGCGTTGGTTCATAAGGTATAATTGCCTAAAGCCATCATTTCAGGGAGTGGATCTGTTGGGTGGTGTTAGAGTCAGCATGGGCGTACCTAAAATCCGATCTGGAGTGTGAATCACTTTTGGTTGTATGTTATTTTGGTTTGTGTCGGTGCTAATTTTGTGTAGTACCAAGATGTCGATAAGATGTAATATTATCGAAGGGACATTCATAAAATCCCTTGCTTGTAAAGGGACTAACGTAACGGAGTACTGACCTTTCAAATCTTAACCATTAGTGATTAGTTCATTGCTATAAATAAGACATCAGTTTTTAGTGGTTTTTGTTTTGCATCACTTTTAACTACAGGCACAGACTCTGAACAGATGAGTCCTTGGTTTTAAACTTGAAGTGGAGAATAAACATGCCTTCTCTTCTGTCCTGTTTTTGTCTTTGACATTCCATATTTTGATGAGCCTATGCCCACTGTCCTTTATTATCCTTTATTTATCCTACAAATTGGGACGCTCATTTTGAAAATCTCCACAGCAAAGCTAGTAGTCGTCTACATATCCTTACAGTCTGTAAATATTATAAGTTTCCTATTAGCAGCTTAGATTTATTTTTTCAAAGTTTAATATCCATTTTTACATACGCTATAGCGGTCTGGGGCAGTGCCTTCTATAGTAAATAAAGTAGAATAGATAAATTACTTGCTAGGGCTCATAAATTTGGGTACTGCTCCAAGAAATGCCTCATTGTGGATATTTTGAACAACAGAGATTGAAAGTTGTGGAATAGGATTACCGACACTGCCCTTAGTGAATTATCACTGCCAAAAAGGACTAGGCAGCTCAGGGACCGAGTGTACCAGTGCATACTTCCTAGAGTACGAACTGACAGATTTAAATCGTTTTTTATAAATGGGTGTCTCTTTTTAAATAGATATAATGGTTCATATTTTATACATTAGTTAGTAGTTTATAATTATTTACTTTTTTTCCTTATCTTTTGTAAATTAGGCATGTCTGTTTGCCTTTAATTTATTTTGCATTTAAATAAAGACTAAAACAAAAGTAGCCTCAGATTCCTGTTCTTGGCTGACTGAAGTGGAACCTGATGTGGTCTTAAGGTGCATGGACAACAGCAGCATGAGATTCCATGTGTTGTGTGTCCTGAGATGTTATTCAGTTCACCACCGTTTGCAAAGAGTGGTTAATTGCATTTCCAGTCTCCTTCAGGACCGAAGATGCCTTTGACATTAAATTAGTTGCTCCTAGAGATTGTAATTGCTATAAAACATGATACGCACAGTATATAGAAGTAATGTATCATGGCATAACTTATGATCGTATCAATATTATACTGTCCTATATCACCCCCACCCTCTAATTTTAAAAAGTGATCTGAGGTTTGCTGAGAGAATGCTTGCAAGACTTTAAGCCAAAGATCAGCAGGATGTTTCTGTTACAGGAGAACTCTTCTGTTCTTGTGTACGTGTTCCAGATGTATTGTCAGGAGCCCATCTGTAGTTGTAATCACGTCTTGGTGTCCGATATTGCTACACATGCACATGGATGCGAAACCTCTGGAAATACACCATAGTATTGGCCCAAGTTTCATCTTTATAATGCAAGATCTATTTACGTATAACCTAATGCCTTTTCTGACTCATCATAATGTTACTGTTGTAACATCCTGACAAAACCCTAAAACACACTTTTTAAGAGGATGTTTGAAATTCTCCAAAAAGGTCTTGTTTCTGACTGTCCTTGAAGCAAGAGCTCATTTTACCACGTTCTAGTCCGTCTTGGCTTGCGTATATTACATACATAGTCACTGTTTCCTCTCAGACTTTATGACTTTTTCTTCAGTGTTTACTGCAAAGCCAATGTTGGATCACATTCTTTAACCAGAGGAGCATTGGCGAAAGCAGACTTCAGCCAATACTCACTTGTGGTGCCAAACATTTTATCGAGCCTCTATTACAAACACACTCTGAGACGGGGTGTGGTGTGAAGTAAGGGTCTCCACAACTGGTTGAACTTTGACTTTTGGACTATTTTCGAGTGAAATGAAATGTACATAAATCACATTTGAGTGAGTGTTTAACACTGCTAACATTTCATCAGGTTTTGTTCACTCCTTGACTTTTTTTTTTTTTTTTTTTTCCCTCCAGTGAAATCCTCTGACCTTCTCAAGTTCAACAGCAGCTCAGAGTGAATGCTAATGTGCTCTTGAAATAGCATCTCTAAATGTCTTTCACTCTTATGTGCAATCTCTGACATGGATGGGCTTGATTTCTGTTATTATAGGAAATGCAGCCTTTGGCTCGCAAAATCTCGGTTATGTTTAGTCTCTCGGACATTAGCAATCATCAGTCACATTTATTCCGAGTGTCACTTCAAAGACCAACTCCTTCCTGGTGAACTGAAGTAGTGTTTTGTCTTAAATTATGGGCCTTTAGGCGTTTTCTGGAAGCTTGACCTCTTTCATGGTTTTGACTTGCATTTTGATGACTGGCACACACTTTATTTTTCAGCATTGACTCATTCGATTCCGTGCCATCCCTTCATAACATGCTCTCCCGTAACATTTCGGCTGGAAAGTATTTTGTGCGCGTGCACAAGGCATCTGATTTGATTCAGAAGCATTTGGGTGCATGTTTCCATTTGACACTATGTGAAGATGATTACACCCTTTAGTATGTCTTAAAAGTATTTGTCCTCCTTGACAGCTTTCACTAAGGTGAGGTCAGGAGGGGATGGTGAAACATTGTGGGCATAGTTTGACCATTCTGAACCAGTATTTCTAGTTCCAGGTGTATGTGCTCTTATTGTGTCAGGAGAGATGGAATTTGAAAGATTATTTAGCCAGGCCATTACCTGGAATGTGACCCAAAATAAAAATAGACACTGCACTGGAGTCTGCCAGTTGAGTTTGCGGCTACACATCGGCTCCAGTTTTTAATTCCACATATGTTAGTGTACGTCACGTGTTCAGGCCTTTCAGAACCAGTCTTGGTGTTTGTTTTGATGTGCTACAGTAGGCACAGTCCTTAAACATCTATTATCTGGTTACATTTTGGCCTCTTTTGAATTGCATAGCTGTACTTGAGTTTCTTTTCTCTCACTGTTGAGTCACTGAAGCAGAACAGCCCCAAACAGCTGGCCTTTGGACAAAGGCAAACGTCTAAACATGGAAGAGGTCTAGACTCCGTTAAACCTTTCATTTATTTGTGTGGTGCAAATACTTTCGCTGTCTGTTAGCATAGCAGTTTCTATTTTCACCTCATTTTACTCTCTGTTCTTTATAGTAAACTGAAAGCTGAAACATGTACTACAACAGAGCTGGGAAAGTCAGTAGGCTGGGCACCTGGGACAAGCAGATTTCATGGATATTGAAGAAGCAGCCTTTATTTGTGATGCATGCATTACAGCACAGTGAAATAACTTTCGCATATCCCAACTTGTTAGGATCAGAGCACAGGGTCAGCCATGGTACAGCACCCTGCAGCAAAAAGGGTTCAAGGGCCCAACAATGGCAGCTTGGCAGTGTTGGGGCTTGAACCCCAGATCTTCTAATCAGTAACCTAGAGCCTTAACCTTTGAGGTGCCACTGCTACTGTATTCTTATTCGTAGTTAAACAAGTAGGCCCACCAACCAAGCCAAGACATGATCTGGATGATGGACTGTATTCCCTACAACCCCTTCCCCTAACCTTCAACATGCAGTACATGAGCTCACAGATGCCCACAACTGGTTAACGTCACTGTTCTAGACAGTGGAAAGAGGGTATAACATCCCACCCACCCCGAGTGCATGGCTGGTTTTGCTCCCCTCTCTCATGGAAGTCTGTGGCATCACCAGGATTCAGGATTATGTATGATGCACTACTCAGGACCCTGGTAGATCAAGTGCACGGAAATGGTGTGCACTTATGTTTCTGGGTAATCAAAGCATGGAGCTAGGCAGCACATTGGAGCTTTGACTTGCCTGGTGGGCTAACTAAGATACTTGTCACTTGTCCATCCCTGTACATATTTCCTCCAAGATTATGCAAATGGAGTATATATTTATGGCACTTTTAAAAAGCATCAGTCCCCTTCAGATTCATCATCGCTGCAGTGATTGTGGAGTGGTCTGGTTCAATCAGGCGCTTCCTTTTCAGACAGGACTTGAGAGGCGAATCGGGTTCCTGACACATTCATGAGGATGGGAGTTGAATCCTGCCAGAATATTTGGACTAATTGAGATTTTAAGTGGAAGTATGGCTGGCTCGGGCTCATGTGGTTACACGACACAGAGCAACAATGTGGACCAAGCGGAGTCTCTTGGTCACCAGTAATTAAAAGACTCTAACGAGGAGAAAGCTTGTTAAGGTGGCTAATTGTCTAAGAGCACTAATTATAGGGGGAGTCCAAACATGCAAAGAATGCAACAATATTGCAGGCTTGTCTAAGTGCAGCGGGTACAAAAGGTTTTCCGACATTCTTTCCTTTCTCCTTCGCATGATATTTTAATATTTGGCTGCTTTTTCTTCTTACTTACTACTTAATCCTCTTCGCCCTGTGTGGGGCATAAGGCCAATAACAAGTGCCTCCACTTTTGACTGTCTTTAGCAAGATGTGCCTCGCCCCATGATAGATTTAACTCGGATAGCTCAGAGGTGATGGTTCTTCTCCAAGTGGTCTTGGGTCTTCCAGGCTTCTGCCTTCCAGGGGGTGTCCACATTAGGGCAACTTTGGGGATCCGCTGTTGGTCCATACGTAAGACATGCCCGAGCCATCTCCTGCGTCGGTGTTTGATTTCATCGACCACGCTGCGGCTTCTGGTCTTTTTATATAGCTTGCTTTTTTTTCTTCACTTGAAATTAACCATAGGGCAGCAAACACTTTCATGGGAAAACAGGATACTTTGTGTGCATAAATTCCTGAAGATTACTTGCTTAATTATTCATTGTATAATAAGCTGCACCATTGTTCAAAAGTAGTTCACATTAGGCTGTTGAATGCGAGCTGGCGGTGCTTCAGTGCATTTCTATTTAATTTTACCACTAACATAACTGGACAGTTAATATTGGCTTAAAGATGACGTGCACGTTCAGTCACACTCGATCTGCTCTCATAACTTCTGAAGTTACAAGCAAGTTCACAAAGTGGTTCAGGTTCTTTGCAAGCATGTCTGGATCTGAAAAGAAGAATGATGTCTGACAGATGCTAACATGTTTTCAGAGAATGATATGGTCTTGGTTAAGTTTAAGGCTGGTCTAAGACGAGACATGACATTGCCGCAGTGATTGAGTTCAGTCAGTTGTTTTATCAATAAACAGGTCCATTGACAACATTTGGCAGCAAATTTAGCAAACCGAGTTCAGGCTTAATGAGGCGTAAAATAAAGTGTTGGCGATTGATGAAGCAAACTTGCGCTCTTTAAGTGTACAATTATACATGTGGAGAGTGGGGCAAGGATTTAAGAATAAAAATATGTTTAACTTGTTCTTTCAGGAAATGTTGGCATCATGTGGGTGGGTTTGCACTCTGGATATAGTGCATTTAAAGGGGTCCAAAATATAACGCATACGGTTGCTGATGTGACAAAGTAACGTATTCATAAGTATTCTATCAAATTTATGTACTAGAAAACAACGAAATATCTTGGTAATTGTAAATATAATACTTTATTAATAGTCGGTACGCTAAACCGCACAAGAGTCGCCATTTTTAAAAGACCGTGACGTCAGCCCTACCCACTGCACTAGTGGAACTCGTGTAATCATGGCGTCGGGCGCATCAAGTGAAAGCGACAGCTCTGTCGAATCGTACGAAGAGATCCCGCAAGACACACTGCAAGCAGGCTATGGCTTAGAAGGGTACCAGTTTGAACCTAGGAGAGGTACTCTCGACTCCGGTGATGACAAAATAAGAGAAGAAAGCTCGGATGACGGCGAGGATGAGGCCAATACTGATGCTGAGCGTGGGGCAGAGCGTCTGCGTGCAGGTGACACGGCGTGGTGCTCGTGCGGAAAATGTAACGTGGAGTTGCTCACGAGTCCAGCAGAATTTATTTGCTGCAATGAGAGAGGTGCCACCCATGGACTTGTGAAATCGTCGCAAGAGGCAGAAACGGGTATTTCCAACCTCAATGAGCCATATTGTTTATTTACAACTGGGCACATACGTCATAAGTGTTACGCAGAGAAAATTAAGGTGCATTCTGATTGGATAAAATTAATATCATGGCCGGCTGTTCAAACTGCGAAAATGGTTTGCTCGAGCTACTTTCAAAACACTAACTTTCCAACCTTAGAACAAAAAACTTTTGTAAGTCTTGAATAAGGTTCATCATTGTGTGTTTTATTGTTATATTTACTCTATATATTGCCCTCTGTTCCCCTTTAATGCCTCCTCAATGCACTTCCACTGCACAATTTATTTAAAAAACAAAAGAAAGGTGGGTGAGTGGGGGGGACAGGAAGCAGTGAAACTTTGGGTTCTGGGTTACAAGACAACAGAAATGACCACTGTGGTGATCTTTAAAAGTGACATCATTGATGACCTCCTCCTCACATCATGCAGTGTGTTTACGTTGTTATCCAACATGGCAGTTCCAACATGGATTCACTGTTCCTTTGTTTGATTGGTCATTTAGTTAATGAGCTCTCATTAGATTTGATCAGGCCTGAGTTTCCCAAAAGTATCGCGGCACAAAGATCATGTTTAAATGGTAGCGCGAGCAGCACAATGAACACACACACACTCCTAGTTAAGAGGCTTTTGGGAAACTCACCCCAGATCAGTTATGCTTCTTCTCAATCTCCAAACTATAGTACACATAACCAGTCAGCAGTAATTAGTACTGCTAGCCTCACCCACCTGTATTAGTTTGATCTGTTGATGCCTATTTTTAGGAAGTACCAAAAACAACACTACTGGACCTGCTGGATAATGTAATGTGTTCCAGAGCTTTGTGACTAAGTAGATATAATGGTCTTACTCAGTCCTCAGTGGATTTGGAGTTAGTCATGGAGCGTGGAATCATTATAAATAACAGAGTGGAAAGTCAGGCAGTTTATTCATTTATGTTGGGCACTTTGTACCTCAAATAAATGTTTAAATCCATTGACTTTGCACTTTTTTTTTTGCTTGAGACAACATATCTTGCTGGCTGTTGTTCCCAACATTTTTATAACAAGCTATGGTTTTGACTTGGTTGTCCTCTGGATATATTCCTCGTAAAACACGAGTCCTCCTAAAGTCCATGGAAGTTGTTATAGGATTTTTTTTTTTTTTTTTTTTTTTTGTGAAAGGACATATTTAATGTTTCAAAATGGAGCCTAATTGTGACTTTTATATTGGGTGATGTACCAATTAACCTCCAAAAACTTTTCCAAAAGACTTTATTCCTTTCTTTCCATTTGGTACAATGTTGTACAATACCTACTGTGTTGGAGGATGATGCACCAGCTTTAAATGCATCATTTGCTGCGCACACAATTCAATCAATGCCATCTGGGAAAGCCCCAGGCTTCGACTGATCTCATCGAGAGTTCTACCAAAAAAAAACCCCTCTCATCTAAGCTGTCTCAACTTTTTGTTGGATGTTTCCATGTTTACTACACCTGAATTTATAGAATTGTATCAGCTGTACGACTACTGGTCTATTGAGTCTTATCTTTTGTTCCTGCTTTTAATTGGTCCAGATTATAACTTTACCTGCATTTAATGATGTCATGCAGACATATTAAATGTAGATGTCAGTAGAAACTGACTGTCTCGTGGTGCCAGAAAGGCTTTTGGTAGCATTTGCTGGAGTTTCCTGTTTTCTTGAATTTGGGTTCCACTTTTATTAAACTACTTCAAGCTAGTGGCTTCATTTACAACGACTAATCAGCCATCAGAAAATTTCCTGTTGGCACAGGGTGTTGCTCTCTCATCAGTGTCTTGTTTTCATTATACTGATCGAGTCTCTATCGAATGGACCAGGGCTTCTCGGGCGTTACTGCTATAGGGGAAGAGACTGAAGTCCTGCTCTTTTTCTGTATGTGGTACTCGGTTTGGTTTGATGGTATTCTTGGGGGGGGCATAAATCACTGAGAAGTTTTGCCCAAAAATGACTAGGGGGGAGTTTGTTTTTTGGCCCAAAGATGAAGAAAAAATGCAATGTATTTTGGTTAACTGAAACCTGTTGCAATATACCACATTTACAAAATCATTTCATTGGTAGTGAACATGAGAAATGGTGGGTTTCCTGCATTTCAGCATGTTCAAACAATGGTGAGGACTTCAGTGTCGACAGATTAGAGGGGGGTCCATCACGCTTTTCATAAATAAAGGTATTGGGCTGGTAATTGTAATTTGTCTCAAGCTTTTGAAATTGTAAAAAGATGCAACTCAAACTTTTTTTAATGTAGAATTGGTTGTAGGCAAGTCATCGTCCCATCCCTTATCCCCTGTGCTATTTGTGAAATGGGAACCAGCACCTCTTGGATTTGAAGAGAACTTTTTTTTTTTTTTTTGTGAGGTTCCATCATCTCTGCCCCCCCCCCCCCCCCCCCCCAGAATAAAACCCTTTTTGAAGGACCATTTGTTCCATGATGCATCCATGATGAGCAACGGCAGTGTCACATGCTCATGCATATGGCAACAAAGGCAGCTGACTTTTGTCATTTTAACAGAACATGCTCATAAAGCAAGAGCAGAGTCATTTCTGTTTGCTTATACATTTTAACCCTGTGTTTTTGTATGTGTTTTTTTGGATTTCTGAAGGAGGCCAACCCATCACAGATGAGCAAAAACAAATTGAATATCAGGAAGACACAGCAAGTAATTTGGAAAATGATTCTTTATTGATGATATTGTGGTGTTTAAATTGCATAACATTTACGATCAGAGCAAAATGTTTGTTCTGAAGTTCCCATATTTTCCATTCTGTAAACATCTCAACACGTCTGATTCCACGTCCAGTGTACACTATAGATATATAAACACACAGTGAAATACTGACTTCCCAACATTTCTGAGACACAAAGGCAGCCACCAACAGGTAAAATGGAGAACGCATTTCATTACAGCTATCGTAAGCATCTTGTCTTCGAGATGATAAAATCAAACACTGGTGTTTGCACGCTGATTGTTGTGTTTTGTTTTTTGTTTTTGTAAGGTATCAATGTTTTAAGCCGAGTGCTGAACACTGATTTTTGGCTCATTATACATGGCTGTTTGATGGACAGGGCAACCACTTTTGGGTTTATTAGTATTCTCTCTCTCTCTCTCTCTCTCTCTCTCTCTCTCTCTCTCTCTCTCGGGATTTGGAGTATAAAATGCTTATGAATGAATGTGTTTTATTAAAGAATTTTGACAAAACATCTGCATCTCAGGATAAACTAAAGCGAAGTTGAGTTAATTGAGGAAATGCTTATCATTTAAAAGCATTTCATTATACTGTCAGTAGTCTTGTTCAGTTAAGGAATACAGACAAGGAACTGTAAAGGGACCTTTTTAATAAACAAATGAAAAACATGCAAAAACAGCATTTGAATGAATTTGAAGATAAAACTCAACATGTGGCTGTTTTATAATTGATTTTCTTGTTGCTTGTTTGATACCTTGATTTAAGGTGTACATTTGACCTTTTTTGAATTTTTAGAGATAAATTATGACTTGTTGACACCAGTGGTTGAATAGGTTATCAGCAGTGGTTTGACCTTGTTGGCAAGGTTCTTGAGTGTCAGGCCCAGTATGGATTAGCTGTTAGCTATCCATTAGTTTAGCAGTCAAATGTTGCCAGATTAAAACGTTAAGAGCAAATGTTAGCCTTTGCTGTAGTAAAGCATCATTTCTGATGTTTTTAATCAAAGTTGGCACGCCTGTTTAAAACACACTTGTATAATAGGATTAAATGTACTGATGATATATCGTGTCTGACCCTTTTTATAATGCTAACTTGCACAGTCGAAACATTTTTGGAAATTGTGTGGTGTGTCCTGTCCCCCTGCACACATGCACAATGAGTTGTCCCTGGTTGAAAGGCTGCTATTTTGCTTTTGCATGGAATGCTTCGGATGGATTGTGGTGGAAGTGTTGGACGCACACAGTGGAAATGATGGAGGAAGAATAACAAAAAAATGGCAGCGCACTATAGTTTCTTATTAGAAGCACTCATTCGTAATTGTGCTTTTGTAACAGCAGTCAGATTATTCAACAGAGAACCGAATAACGCAAGTAATGTCAAGAAGTTGAACTGAGGGGCTGAACTTTTGAACCATATTCGCATATAAGGTTGTCAGTTTGGCATAGTCACGAACAGTTTGCAGAATATAATGCGTTAAATGAGGTTGAAAAACCAGGAACATCTGTACTTTGTGTTATTTTAAATGACTGACTGACTGATTTAACATTGACAAAATGCACCATGTCGTGCTGATTTATATAGATGCCTGGTGAAATACTGAAATTAACATTCTCCAGATGTGCCAGCATCTGTGGTTTACCTGGAGGGTTTACAATTTATTTATTTTAAAATGACGATGCTGGAGACACCTGAAAAATGCAGTAACATTTAGTTTTCAGAAATGCACCAAACATGAATAAAATTCACCCAAAAGCTATTTCACTGAAGGTGAAATGAGGGGTGAGTGTTATCTAGGTGACCTGTGACGAGCCTAAAAACCTTTTTATTTTTTTTTTATTATTTTTTTTTTTTAATTGGAGAACCTGCCTATTATTTTATAGTGATCATGCCAGATATTTTTTGCCTTGCTGTTTTCTGACTATTGCTTGGCAGGCAAAAAAAGAGAGAAAGCACTTTCTCATCCACCAACATTAGTGTTTTTGTGGTAAATTTCTTGGGTTTTTTTTTTTTCCGTTTCACTCTGGCTGCTTGGAGAGTTTTCTTGTCAGAAATATTTGCACCACAAGTCTAGTTGACTAGATTTTTATTATTGCCGAATTGAACTTTGTTGACTATAAGAGAGCTGTTCCTGTTAAATATCTCTTCCATTTGCCACACCTCCTACAGCTATTCGTTTTCCTCAGGTATGTCTCCTCCACACAACATAAGCTAGTGATGCAGTTTGTTCTGAAAAGAATATGACTCGGTGCAAACTGGAGATGAGGCATCATTGTGGCTCAATGCAGACCACCCTGACTGATGCACAGTGAGAGTAACCAGTCGTCTTCTGGTTTGGTTTGGTGTGGCTTTTTCCAAGTTGGGAGGTTCTGTGTCTGAGATGAAGGAAGATTAAGAACACTTGTGCGCATCCGCACTTGTGATTTCAGATTCCTTTTCTTGGTTGACGAGTGGAACCAGATGTAGTCTTCTATCACTCATCCACCTCTAGGTTTGCTGTATTCTGTGATGTTTTTCTGTTTACCATGCTTCTAACAAGTGGTTGAGTTACTGTAGAATTCCTGTTAGCCTGAATCAGTCACGCTCTGGGGTTGTTTTTTTAAAATAGTGTTTTCGCACCATTCTTTGTAAATTCTAGAGAATGTTGTTTACTCAAGCCAGCCCATCTGACACCAACAAACAAAGGCACTGAGAACAGATTTCCCCCCATTCTGATGTTTGATATGAACAGTAAGTGCGGCTCTGGCATCGCCATTAACTGAAGCTCTTGTCATTGTTCCTCCCTGTCATATTTTGACTACAGGGCTCCATAAGGTGGTACACAGCATCCTGCAGTCTCATGGCTTTCACAGTGAACCTGACTGGCCCGTCTCCCTGGGGCTTCAGAATATCTGGTGGGCGGGACTTCAAGAAGGCCATAACAGTCTCCAAGGTAATGTTCTCACCTAGTTATCCTAAATCAAGCTCATGTTTCCTGTCTGTCTAGCAGGCAAGCTGTAGAGGAAGCTGCTTGATTACAGAAAAAGGAAAAATGCCTTTCTGATGGTCAAGCGATTGTTTTGTTACAAGATGTATTTTTCCGAGAGTCTATTGTAGAGTCTGCTTCTAGGAGGAAAGGCCGCGAGTTGAGTGTTGTCTATAAACAGGCTGCATGACGACGAGTAAGGATATCCTGGTTTTGCCACACGACGGGTCGCTGTACTGTACCGAGGAAACAATGTCTAATGGAAAGCTAACACTGGGGTAGAAAGTGGCACAATGAAAGCTGATGCAGCTTGACGGTCATGTTTACCCATGATCCTTTGTGTACTTCAAAAAGGAGGACATGTGCTCTACAGGTCACTATATTGCTTTTGTAAAGCTTGCTGGAAAATTCAAGCTGAAGATGGATGAAAACATGTATGGTAGCAAGTCTTTGCAAATTACTAATTAGGAATGTTAAAGTAATTAAATGGTTATGCAGCCCAGTGCATTGTCATGCCACTGTTGTATTAATGTGGTTATACTGTCCATGTATTATTTTTCTTCTGAATGCTAATGCTGTATAATAAGGATGGAGGGATTGATCAGCTGCAGATTGGGATCAGATGACTTCGCGCCTTCCATCTGGCTGATGAACAAAGCCAATCTAATGCAAAATATGCAAGCCAGATTTTGCCACATGTGCTTCAGTGAGAACAGCTTTAAACTCTCGTTTTCATCAAGGCGGACAAAAAAAAACCCACTAAGGTGTTTTTGTAAGGTGTTGATCCATCATAAATTGGCAGAATAGCTTCCATGAGCCTTGGCAACGATTTGCAAGTCTCTGGAATTGTATTGGAGGAATAAACACTCTTCTTCTTCTGAAACGTATTCCGCTTTAAGTAGGTTGCACCAGTTTTTGCCTGGATCAGAGACTGGCTCTGGCAATTCTCCATTGCGTAGACGAGTTTAGTGGTGTCATATTTTTGTTATTTGGGATTGTTGGTTTGTATTTGTAAGACAGAATTTTCAAAACAACACTTCAACCAGAGAGCAAAAACAGCTTGGTGTGCTGCTGCTTTTCTTATTGTCGCAATCCACATTAACTTCAAACGCTTAAGTTTTTTTTCCTCTGTATAACCACCACAAGCATTCTTTGACGCCAGCAGGCCCGTACCAGCATGCTCCTGCAGCCTGGTGTCACGATACAAGCAGTCGTGTGTGTGTGGGGGGGAGCTGCAGGAGTCCTATAAAATGTCATATTTGACCGTAAATAATCACAGAAGAGTTTAACATCTCAGCTGAGCATGTAATGTAGAATCAAACTGCATGGCTGAAGCCTCATCTGTGTGTCTGCACCGTTTCCCAAAGGGGCTACAGAGTGAAACCAGGATCACTGAAGTGGCAAGGGGTTGGCATGGGTACACATCAGAGTTCCCTCCCACTGTTCCTTCACTCTAATGTGGCATTTCTTTAGCTTGCATGAAGCACATGAGATTTAAATAAATTGCATCATCTCTCTTCCTTTTTGTTATTTGTATAGGGAATGAAAGAGGTGCATCTTTAGTTTGTGTGAAATGAGGCGTGGAATGATGAGACGAAGCACGCTGTATTGTGGGTCTCTGTGGTGACCGTTAATTACCACTCGAGTGCCTACTGACATGGCACCTTTACCCCTCTGCTCTCAATACACACGGAGGAAAAACAACTTTGGTTGGCATTTGCAGCATTCTGCCATTTTGTTTCTGGATTTTGTGTGTGGGGGGTTTGTGCTATTGTAATGGGGTTGAAACCCTTACTGACTACCGGAGTCTGACTGGCGCTCGAGTCTCAGCGGAGCAGCTTTTGTTAGGTTTGTTCTCAAGACGTCATTGTCTTGTTTGTTACGCATGGTGTGCGCGCCTGCATCTCGTTACACTGTCGTTTAGCAGCCACTCTGATCTTGTCGGTTTTGAGCTTTTTGAAATCTAATAAGAGCTTGTTTTAGTTTTCTTTGGGACTGCCCTCGGGGTTCAAACACACAACCTATTGTTACACTGTCTACATCAGAGATCATGGCATCACAGTACACGCAACAGTGATGATCTTTTATACTAGCCTGACACTCATCCCTAACAGGGCACTGTGTAAGAGGTCAGAGTAACAAATTATAGTAGTATGAAGGCTGAACGTGCCGAATCGGCATCGAGAGGACACTGACGCAAGCTAATTCTATTTCACTGCAGAAGCGTGCAAGTTCATCGCAGTTATTTGGAATGTATACCATAGTAAAGTACCTTAATTTACATTAGATTTGCTATCGGTGGTGTTATGAGAGGGAGGGGCGTGTCTGTCTTTTGAACTACGACTTCAAATTCAACGAAGCTTGAAACGTCATCAAATATACTGGTGGAACCAGAACTTGCTACACACCTAGGAAGATGGTGTCTGATAGTGTTAACCAAAGGGGAAGCCTGCAACTAAATTTGCAAAAATAATGCCTGCGCTAGCGGTTTATTTCAGAGCTCGCCATCCCAAACTTATAGCGAGTCAAAGGCGGTAGCCAAAGCAGTCGGTTTCTTTATTTGCAAGAACGTTCACCCCTACAATGTTGGAGGAAAATGTTGGCTTCAGATACATAATAGTTATGCTGGAAGCCAGATACATGATGCTGTGTGAACATTTTAGCGAAACGTGAGAGGATAATTAATGCAGGTCTAATTCTTAGACAAGATAAGGACAGTAAAGAAACATTTTAAAGTTTTTGTTCCTTTAGAGTCAAAAATATCATCAATCAGACCATGATCAATTTAACCCTGATAAATATTGTTGGGTTGAACCATATTGGTGCTGTATCGAGCCCTGAGCTACTGATTTTATCCGGTTTTGCCTTGTTTGGTTGTTTGTTTTGCAGTAACGAGCCTGACTTTTGTGTGGTTTGCAATGTTTCTCTTCAGGTGAACCCCGGCAGTAAAGCTGAGAAGGCCTGTCTTCAACCTGGCGACATAATCGTGGAAATAAACGGAGAAAATACCGGTGACATGCTGAACGTAGAAGCGCAAAACAAAATCAAGAGCTCCAAAACGCAACTGCAGCTGCTAGTGGAGAGGTAACACACTGCTGTAAGATGTGCACAACCATGAGCTATAAAAACAGCTGGAATTGCTTGAATGCTAGTGCATTCATGAGCACTTGAAAATTTGTTTCTAAACCCAATGTGATCATGTTGACAATAAATGTCAGGCGCATGTACTACATTTTCACTTGAGTCTGATACAGTCGAACCTGTAGAGATTGGAAGTGTAGATATGGTGCTTAAAATGGGTGTTTTCAAAATGTCTGCTACACTTGACTGGTTTCCTCGGTGTCTGTTTTTGTCCAGTCGGCCTCTAATTTTGCTCTAGAGCTTCTTTATATTTCTCTGTACGTTTCCTTCCCCGCTTATTTGCATTAGTTATCTATTTTGTTGCATTATGCAGTAGTACCAAGATGTTCATACATACTCACAAAATACACATTTAAAAAAATTGCAGCTTCGGTTTAATTTGCAAACAATTAATGTTCACAAACCCAACCTACAGGGTTCCTACACAGTATGGAAAAGTATGGAATTTGATTTTAGTATTTTCCAGGTCTGGAAAAGTATGGAAAATGGAAATTAGGGTATGGAGAAATGTGTTTCCAGACCTTTGCTGCTACATAGTAAAATGAAGCTCAACATTCCGACATTTCAGTTGAATTTTGCCAAAGAAATGTGTTGAAATGCGGAGGGAGGGAAACGGGTGTTCTGTTGTACTGGCGTGCGCTCCGCCACACCCCCTGAACCTGCTTGCTTCTTGCAAGACTTTGGACAAGACGCAGGAAAACCCCCTGCTACAAAACGCCTCTTGAACACGCGTGAACACACATCATAGCTCCAGTCAGTGTAAAAATGCTTATGGCTTATTTGGCAGTGTTGCCAGAATTTGCTAGAAAAATAAGGCACATGGACCCTGAAAACAAGCAACCCAAGACAAAAAAAAACTGTCAACAAAAAATATGAAGGCTGTGTACGCAAACATACATATAAAAATGTATACACACTTTGAATCATTGTGAAGTAGGTGTTTTATTAAAATTCATTTCATTTTCCAGGTGTAATAGAATTTACAGACATCACTTTGTTTTATCACTGCCTCTAACTGATGTTTATAGTCTACGCTATGAGACCTGCAACAGTCACTGAAAGTGAATGTCCAAAAATACCAAGAGAATTGAATGTGATTTGCATTGTCAGCAGTGACTGGACCAGAATGGATGTCAGTTTGAGAACAGGCGGTGACTAAATAATAAAATGTCTGTAAATTCTATTACTCTTTGAAAATTACATGGATTTTAATAAACACATACAGTGCTTTAGTGATTAAAAGTGTGTATACATTTTTTTTCAGGACATCCTGTATGTGCTTGACATCTTCACACACCTGTGTTTTAATGTCTTGAAGTGTGCATCAGATACGTGTGCGTCAGAGTGGCATCCTGTATTTTGTGTATATATATTTATGACAAAAACAGGACACTGATACAAATTTTAGGCCAAGCTAAATATGGTATGCATTTTGGTGGTATGTCATAATGTGAGTACCTGTTTGATTTTCAAGTAATTCTTTTAAATATATGAGTAGTTGTTTGTTCGCTGAAGTCTCCAAACCTGAGAATTTGAGTATTGGAAAAAGTCTGGAATTTTAAATTTGAAAATGTGTAGGAACCCTGAACCTAAATCGTTTAGGGGAAAAAAATAAAAATAAAAGGAATGTTCCCACATAGGTGTGTGCTTTTTAATTTAAAAAAAAATGTGGTCATGTTGCCAATAGCAGTCACACCTTAACCAGGTCAAGCCCAAACACTGATCTGAATCAACATTCCTGAAACAAAGACTCACTGGTCATGTTGGCATTCAGGTGTGAACCTTTTTGTTCAGAGCATTTACAGATGACAATTGTTTGTCAGAGGCAGCCTTTTATTTGTTATCAAGGCTAAAGCAAGGGCTAATTAGCGATGGCCACAAAAAAAAAGCTGTTTTAGAATAAGCTTTTTGTTCACAGCACACAGAGTTCATTATTCCATGGGGAAGCCATGGCCTAAAAGTTAGAGAAGCAGCTTTGGGCCCAAAAGGTCACTGATTCGATTCCCTGAACCAGGAGAAATGGCTGAAGTGCCCTTGAGCAAGGCGCCTAACCCCCCCAGTGCTCCCCAGGCTGCTCTGGGTATGTTGTACATCTCTCTGGATAAGAGGGTCTGCTAAATGTCTGTAATTATTCTGCCTTTGTAGCATTCAAACATGCAGCCTTCCGTGTGCATTTTATTAGAACACGAGTTTATCATCTCCATATGAAATGCCACATTCTCTGAGCGCTCTGGTGATTCACTCACTGACTGCATCCTGAACAGACCAACTTGGTCAAGAATTTCATCCTTTTGTCTCCCAATTCCCAGATGTTTTTCTTGTCCTTCTACTTTTTTAATTAAGGCTTTATCTTCCTATTGTTGCTGTACTATGTGCATGTTTTAAATCTTCCTGCCCATAAGATGTCAGCTAGGCATGTGTGATATTGTTTAATTTCTCTGTTGAACAATTTTATCTTCAGGAACCAGTGCCTGAGGAAAAAGACAGGAAAATGAGCGTTTCCACCATTTCAGGTTTTGAAAGAGTAGGAGATGGTTTAATACTATTGTCGATGAGGAACTGGGGCTGGATATTAATGCACAGTAAATAGTGTGTGTGTGTGGGGTGGTGGTGGTTGAAAAGTACATTCGGTATAATTATTTTACAAATTGTCTAATGCCCACAAGGCTGACATTTTTCTCTCTCTATCTGCTGCTTACGTTTTTAGGTCGATTCTCTTTCATCCAGCAACCAAAAGTGCCATTTTTGAACAAAATTTTCCATGGCATCCATAATAAAAATAATCGTGTGATAACTTATCGTCATATACTCCAGTGTTAATCTGAGGAACTTTTAGGCAAAATGCATTGTTGGCAGGTCTGGAAATAAAATAACATCAGGTTATGCATTAGGGTGCATCAGTTGCCCCCTACAAATGAAAAGCTCCTCCGATCATGATGCATTTTTGTTTTTATGTTCCTTTTGGTAAGAAAACACACTGGGTGAAATAATATTTTGACAAAATTCAAAAGTTTAATGGTGGCATCAGGAGCTCAAAGTTATGGAAAAAGCTGCTATTTTATGACTTTTATGACACAATTTCGATCACTTTTCATGAAACATTATGGCACCTTATAGAGTATACCAAATATCTTAGATACACATTTTTAGTCCATATTCTAAATATATCAAGCACAGTTTGAGTTTTAGCTGTTCATTGAATCATTGTTCAACTACTTTTAAACAACACAAATGTATTATGAATCACATTAATGCTTCTCAATCCCTTGCAAAGGTTCTTAACATGATCTCTGGCTCACAAGAAATCAATAAATGGAGTCCACCATTGTGATTTCAAACCTTACGCGAAAACATAAGCGTTTTTGGCAAAAAATGAACCTCATGGTGCCACCATTAGACTTTTTGAATATGGTCAAATTTTACAGGATGTCTTTATTGGTGAAAAGGAACACCCAAACAAAAATGCGTCAGATTTTATGAAGGTGAGGGCAACTGATGCACCCTAGTATGCATATTCAGCACTTTTGTCTGGCGAACTGTCAAAATAGCAAATTTCCATCATTAAATAGGAGTGTGTGCATATATACAGCTACTGTGGTCAGAAGTTTGCATACGTGGACATGAATGCCGTCATGGTAGTGTTGGGCTTTCAGTGGTGAAAACCCCCCCATCCCTTCCCTGTGGCAGAACGATAGTACAACATGCACTTTTGATAGAAAGAAACAAGACTTTGGTGCGCAAGTTTTAATTTGTTCTGGGTTATTTAAAATCAGCACAGGATCTGAGAAAGAGGATTATAAATGTACACAACTCAGGAATGTCTGTTGGGGCCATTTCTAAGATCATTGGTTCAAACAATTGTAAGGAAATCAAGATTCTTGGGAAGTGTAGCCACTTTGCTGGAAGAAGACCCAAACTGTCACCCTCAGTTAAGAAGAAATTGGTTTCTGGGTTGTTCTTGACCATCCAAACCATCGAGGCACAGGTCTGTCATGAACTGGAAGCTGCTGGAACACCGTCTAGTCAAGTGGCTCAGAGGCTGCCATCCAGGAAAGAAGCCCCTGCTCCAAAATTGACATCTTCAAGCTCAGATAAAGGTTGTAGCTGACCACATAGACCAAGAAAAAGCCTTCTGGAGGAACGTTTTCTGGTTGGATGACAGATTGTTTGGTCACAATGACTAGAGGTATAGAGGAACACTGGACCAGCTGTTAAGCATGGTGATGGTAGCATCATGCTCTGTTTCGCTGCCAGTGGAAGTAGTGCATTTCACAAAGTGGATGGAATAATGAAGAACCTCAATATTCTGGTCAAGGTGAAACTTGCTAAGGGGCATTTAATCAAATATCAACTGTGCTGTATATACTGTGTAATTAGAATATGACTGAAACGCTAGATTGCCTGACATGTCCCACCTGTATTCAGACATCTGGTGTATGCGTTCCCCCCACTTCTTTCCGAACCCTGTTCTGGATTTGCCTGTTGTACGTTTTGTTTATTTTTTACCCAGTTTAGTCACCTCCCAACACCCTGTTTTTGTAGGCCTCTCCCTTAAGGCATGCCTGTACCACCTTTTAGGAAGGACTGAATATGCTTTCACAAAGTTATGTGAGGCATCCCTGTGAACCAGTCAGCATTGCATGTTTGAATGAGGACACTAATCACTGCAAATACAGCGTTTTCTGTATAGGGACCTCTGCCCTACTGTTACTCCACCCAGGAACGAGAACAATTGGAGTCCTCCTGGCCTCGAGTCCTTTTTAAACTTTTATAGAGCTGTCCTTTGCTTTGTTTGTTTTCCTTTTTCACATTGAACGTGTACGTTCACTCCATACGCTGCCTTCTTCCTGATATTTAAAAACCTTATGCCCATGTACACGTTCATTCAGACACATTTCCTTATGTATCTGTACAAAAACGCACGGCCATTGCGAATGCACAAAATCCAACCTGAAAGCTGAAGGGGGTGTACTCCCTACAAGTGGATTTTTCCATGCTGACCTCATGTCTCTGTCCAGTCCAGAAACAACACCGTGTGGACAGTTGCACTCCAGTGCAGAATGTGAGCGTCTCAGTGGCTGACTATATTGCTTTGCCAGTGCTACTTTCTCAGGTGCTTAAAAGTACCTTCCATCACTAGCTCCTGATTGAAGATGAAAGAGGTGTGATGTTCGACAGTCCTCTAGTTTCATGTGTGACCTGATTTTCAAGGTCAGCTTGGCCATTTCAACGAACTGTTCGGTATCCACTTGTATCATACCACAAAAACTTGGCAATCTTATCAAAAGTGGCACTAAAAGTTCCTGGCTAAGAGCATATTCTAAAAGCTCTTATTTGTGAGCCTGCTGAGAAACCTTTACGACGGAGTTCTTAGCTATGGGAAAGAGCTTCTTTCTTAACTCGACAGTCGCTCCAACCCATTAGAATCCTCTTCTCATCTGACCCATCTCACGTATGGGTTTTAAGCTTGCATGTGAACACTAGCCTGTTTTGTTCCTAAAATGTTTGACTGGCAGGAGAACAAAACGCAGATTTTAATATAATCCAGTGCACAGAGAACACAGATCTGCTAGTAAAAAAATACACGCACCATTATCTGTAACCGTTTATCCTGTGCAGGGTCGCGGGCAAGCTGGAGCCTATCCCAGCTGACTATGGGCGAGAGGCGGGGTACACCCTGGACAAGTCACCAGATCGTCACAGGGCTGACACACGGAGACAAACGACCATTCACACCTACAATCAATTTAGAGACGAGCAATTAAACTAACCTGCATGACTTTGGGGGAAACCGGTGCACTCAGATAAAACCCAAAGAGAACATGCAAACTCCACACAGAAAGGCCCCTGTCAGCCACTGGGCTTGAACCCAGGACCTTCTTGCTGTGAGGCAACAGTGCTAACCATTACACCGCCGTGCTGCCTAGATTTGTGTTCTACACGGTGTTTTAGCTACCTAGTTAGAGATGTTGGGATGGTTTGCTTCTATTGGTGTCAGAATTGGTCAGAGCCTTTGCAGTTAATCATGGTGAGATTACACCAGAGCAACTGAGGTTTTGCTTTCATCTGGTAGTCAGTCACACTGACGGTCATGCATGTTCATATGCTCAATAAGGATTCTAATACCCTGGACTTGGAAGCATTTAAGCATACAGTATGTTTAAAGTTTGACACTTTGGCTGTATCACTGATTTGCACGCTACCAAAGGAAAGTTTGTCTGTCTGTACACCGCTGGTGTCATTAGGGGTGTTCACACGGCACATATTTGCACCGATGTATTTTGTTGCGATATATCTTACACCGGTGTAAACTTTGTGGAGCGTTCACACGTCACAAACCTGCTTACCAGAGAGAAGCGTGTTAGCACCGGTGCAGCCCCACTTGCGTTCACACGGCAGTTTTTGCGACCGTGCTATACGATAGTAATAATGCGGAAATTAAATATGCGCATGCGTGAAAATGTACTTCCTTTTCCCGGTTGTCATGGTATCACCTACCATAGCGCCGGGAAAACAC
This sequence comes from Neoarius graeffei, assembly GCF_027579695.1. Lineage (NCBI taxonomy): Eukaryota > Metazoa > Chordata > Actinopteri > Siluriformes > Ariidae > Neoarius > Neoarius graeffei. The sequence continues at coordinate 16,615,017 of NC_083578.1, read as the reverse complement.
CGTGGATGAAGACACCAGTGTTGCCAGATACTGCTGACGTTTTCCAGCCCAAAATATGTTTAAATCTGCCAAAATGCACTTAAGACCGCCCAATCTGGCAACACTGGAAAACACGCCGTTCTATTGTTGTTGATGTTTGCCATTTTGGAAGTGCAAAATACCAGGATGCAAATTATGTAATGCCCGTATATAATCAACTCTCCTCACGCATAGCGAGTCTACCCCTGTAGCGTTCAGACATCCCATTTTATATCAGTGCTGCCCCGCAAACTAGCATTTACTCCGGAGTAAATTTCTTAAACCGCCTCCCGAGCAGGGTTAGATTTGCACCGGTTTAAGCAGCTTTCAGGGGCGACACCGGTATAACTTTGTACCGTGTGAATGCTCTACCGGGGCAGCCCCGGTGCTACACCGGAGTAAAAGTTGCCGTGTGAACACCCCAATAGAGATCTTGCATGTGACGTCACAGCCGATCCAGATTGTAACAGACGCCATCTTGTCGGTCAAATGCCATATTTCCGCCTTCTACTTCTACCTTTTCTTCTGGAAAACCCTACTATATACAATTCTACTACAACGGCTGCGGCTACAAGCTCTCCCTACCTGTGCACGTTTGTTTTTTGTGTGTATTTTTGCGTGTTGTTCGTCTGTACCGGACTTCAATATCCACTACAACCGTATGGACTTACTGGACATTGGTTTCCAGCAGAAAATGATGGTTTGTAGCGATTTCCATCGCATGCACAACATTCCGGACGAGACAGCGAGACCAGCGGGGTCTCCGTGGATTGTTATCGGGTCTGGCAGGCGAAGGAGGCGGCGTCGGGAGCGGAAGCAAAAACGAGGCTGCAGGCAGAGCCGGCCTGTTGACTAAGCTCAGAAAACAGCCACTCAAATCTCCACTGCCAAGCCTCTATCTCTCCAACGCCAGATCCATGGTAAACAAGACGGACGATTTGGAATTACAGCTGGAATTACCTTATTCTATTCTATAATCGGCTGGTCAGTGCTATACTAGATACTACTGATATATCTAGTATCAGTACTAGTAATACTTAAGTGACTTACCCGTCCAATGAGGGTTGTTATTTTCTTGTTTACAAGATGCCACATCTGAGGGGGGCTGACAAATCCTGAATTTCTGTAAAGATAACGGTCTAGAAATTTATAAGCACGCAGTGCTTCACCACTGAATAGCGAGGGAAAGTTAATGAGGTAATTATACATGTCTGGGTATTCCACCTCTGGCAGTTCAATATCCACTGACATGGTCATGAAAACTACGTCCGGTAAGCCATAAGGGTCACTAATCTGTAGGTCGTTTATTTTAGACATGTATCTAGTTATCTGTTCATTAGAAAAATGAGCCGTGTAGTCTGTCGGTTGAAATTTATCCATTTTGTACACGAGTGCAGCAGTATTCAGCTGTGTTTTTTTACCGACAAGATGGCGGCTGTGTACTTTCTGGTCACATGACTGCAAGATCTCTATTGTTTGGGTGCATTATGCAATTTGGGATGCAACCTTATTCTCTCAGGAAGTCACTCGTGCTACACAAACCACATTATGGAACACTCTTCTACTGTACAAGCAGCTTGTAATCACGTTTTTCTGCTGGAGATGGTCAAACGTTTCTAACTCTTACATCCAGCAGTAATCCATCCAATCCAACGGTTTATGCATGCTTAAGAGCTGCAGTCAATGCTGCAATACTTCGGGAGTTCCTCTTGCATTAAAAAATGAGTGTCAAATGCTTTCAAAGAATACAGGGACTGTGTTCATGAAAAGGATTTAAGTCTTAAACTCTCACACTGGATGTTTCTCACTTTGTGCGTTTTTAACCTTCAGTCCCGTAAAACATTTTGCCTTGTTCGTGTGTCCTTTGTCTTGTTGAGACATCTGTCCTCAGCTACACAAGGCATTTCCATCACCTCACATACTCGCTGTGGAAAGTCGAGGGCCTTCAGCCAAGATCTTTTATGTGAGCAGTCATCAGTCAGGTCACTTTTTCAACAAAACATGATTAATTGAACGACAAAACAATAACACTGTTACACCCAACTGTTACAGTTTCTTGGTGTAGATGATGGATGTCGTTGAATACTTGACACTAAATGTGGTCCAATCCCACCTGTTTCAGCAGCTGGACTACATAAAGAGCACCGTCTCTAATGGTGCAGATAAGCAGCGACTGGCCGATCTGTTCCATAAAGTGGAGTATTAATGGAGCCTGTCTGCAGAGGCAGCTGCTTCTGAGCCTGCAGCTTTGATGTTGCAATGCAGAGCATGTGTTTTTATGCTCGCCCTCATTCCTGCTCTATCTTTCACGCTTTGGCCTCTTCTCAGATGCTCCCATGTTCAGTTCCCCCTTGCTGCTCATGTGTAAGGGGCAGGTATGAAGAAATTTTTTTAAATGCCTTTGCAATGCATTTATATGCTTTGGGGCAACAGTACAAGTGTACTTGCTGACTAAAATGTGGCTCTCGTTTCCCAGAGGAATTGTAGTCATCGGTTATGTATGTTCTGATTTGGAGCATCTGATTTTATCTCCAAGCTAGTCCCGGTCTCTGGCTCATGGTTGTCAAGTATGGTGGGTTTTTTTTTTTTTTGTTTTTTAATTTTGTTTGAAATTTATTTTTTGCACTTCGATGGCCATGCGCTTCAGAATCTTGACGACTGTAGTCAGCATCATTTAAAAAAAAAAAAAGTTAGTGCCAAATAAACATGGTTAAGTTGGTAGCAATGGCTTCCAGTGAACACAACCATGATTACTGCTAAAATGTACCAGACTGACTCTCAAGAATAACTGCAACTCTGCTGTCTAATGGCAAAGAACACATCCGCTCATTAGCTCACATCTCTGTCACAGCTGGCTCTCAGTTTCAGATTTTCCCCAGACCTCTCAAAGATTGATGATGTCACATGGCAGAGAGCCATGGTAATCCTCACACCAATGATCTCAGAATCGAGTGAAAATGGCAGCTGAAGTCTGAAGCTCTGCATTTCTTCATAATGGTCTAATTTGAATATCGGACTGACTCCAGACCAGCCTAATCTGACCTCATCACTGGACTATATGAATGAATACACTGTATGATTTACAGTCTGATTTTACTGTTGGAAATCTCACATTGTAAACAGGTTTTGGAATGTACGTGACATCAGGAATGTGGTAGACTTCTGCTACAAGGTTCATCTAAATGCCACCAATAGGAGGACCCTATACGATTATGCAAAACATGCCAACAGAACAAACAAATGTTTGTATGACCCTCAAGCTCACTTTGAATATTTATTTTGCATGGTTTTTTTTCTCTGTACAGTTACGTTGACTGTATACAGAAAGCATTTTCACTGGCCTGTTGTAAGAGGCTCTTCATGTATTCCGACATGGAGAACGTTTTATTGCACAGTCTCTTGGAAAATTTGGCGAAGATTTTCTTTCATAAGTCAAGTAGAATAAAGTTGAACTGAAAAATGTTCAATTTAAGCCAAAGAAATCTGAAGTCAGTGTGTATTCACTGGTAATTGTCTGCCGTGACCAAGAATGTGTAAATGCTTGTCTGTGGTTCATGGCTGCATTTGGTTGGTTGGTTTTTTTGGCAACGTGATTTGCATCCCTGACCTGACCCTTTCAAACTTTTGAGCATTTTAAGTGTGGTGGTGATTTGATTTTTTTTTTTTAAATTTATCCCCCCCCCAAGCACATGGTGAGCATTAGCTCACGGTCCTTCTCCTAAGTCACAGGGCAGGTTTTAAACCGATGCCTCATTGAGAAACATCTGAATTTATGGCTGTGCTTCCCTGTTGTGCAGGAACAGTGCATTCTTTGGACCTGACTCATAATTACTGGTCATCCATCTGCTGAAGTTCAGAAATTAAAGGCTAATGAAGATGAGTGCAATAATTATGCAAGTTTATGGACTTCTCATGCTTCTTGGAAGCACGATAACATGCATAGAGTTGGACTAGTCAGTTTTGTTGTATGGCAACCCAACCCCATACCTGCACACTGATCATTTCTTTATAGGCTTAAATACTAAAGCCTTTATCTGGTAGTGATGCAGCTCACCATCAGCAAAGGTTGGTCAATGGGTTTGTATTGTCTTTTTCACAGACCGGATCGCTCATAATTTTGTTAGCTGTAGATATCATGTCGTGTTCACGCGGAGTCATTAGTTTGCAGATTAGATGGTTGGAATGATTTTAAGCACCAACCACACACAGGAAATCCTTACTTATTTATCAAAAACATCTACAAGACCCTGCAGTGAATTTAATCACAGTTCACTCTTGAACCTAAATGGGATGAGAGAAGTTCTTTAGACACCAGAGAACCATTTTAGGATTCATAAGGAGCTTTTTAGGCCATGATTTTACCGTTTAAATCAGACCTGGGCATTTTACGGCCCGCGGGCCGCATCCGGCCCTCTGGTTCATTCTGACCGGCCCGCGTAAGGTTAATTAGAAATTACAAAATAAACGTATTTTCTAAATTTACCTCATGCATGGACTGAATGTGCATTGCTTTTATTTTGAAGTTGTGTTCAACAAAAACGCAATGCACGCGACATGAACATGACATGAAATCCCACGAAACCTAATCTCGCGATAACTACTTCCGTAATTTGTCCAGACCAACCACAAACTTGTACGTCATCCTTCAAATGGTCCAGCCAATCACATAGTGTGACGTCACCAGCAGGCGCCGGAGCCCAAGCCGATCTGTAGATCTGATACCTACACCGAATCGACGTTGTTGCGAGCAGGTCACAAGAAGACTTTAGCCCCCAAAATGTCCGCAAAAAGAAGAAAGGTAGATGCCGAATGCAGGGCTTTCAACAAACATGAGGAGACATGCTCAGATGTTTGTTCTCTTTGGCTCTACCTACATATGTGAACAAACATTTTCAGTGATGAAGTTTAACAAATCCAGGTATAGATCCTCTCTCACCGATGATCATCTGTCAGCTGTGCTTCGCATCTCCACCTCAGACATTCAACCTGACTTTGATGCACTCGTTAAAGACCAACAGAGGCTAGATTTCTCTCACTGAACAAATAAAAAACTGAAAAACACCAAATGAGGTGATTAGACTACAAATGTGGGCATCATTATTATAATATGATGTATCTTGCTTGATATTTGGAGTAGAAAGGCAATATTGTGATGCCTTTATTGTGTTTTGGGGTGAATGTGACTGAAAATAAATGGTACAAACGTTCACATTTTGTTAACCATTGTTTTGGGAAATCTGATTGAATAAATGACATATTTTTTGTAAGGCAACCTCGTTTTTTCCATACTCTTACCAGTCTTAGCAGCTTGGAAAAACAATGTTATTTACTGCTTTATATACAATTAATATTATGCAGAATTTAGTTCAGCCTTTTGGTCCAGCCCTCCACAAAATTTTCTGTTTCTCATGTGGCCCCATGGAAAAAATAATTGCCCACCCCTGGTTTAAATTGTTTCCCACCTCAAAGTTCCATCTATATGATGGTGTGTGTGTGTGTGGGGGGGGGTTCCCCCTTTTCCTTTTTCCCCAGCTCTCTACAGCACCTTTTTGAAAACCAAAAACGCCCCCCCCCATCTCTAGCCGCTTTATACTGTTCTACAGGGTCGCAGGCAAGCTGGAGCCTATCCCAGCTGGCTATGGGCGAAAGGCGGGGTACACCCTGGACAAGTCGCCAGGTCATCACAGGGCTGACACATAGACACAGACAACCATTCACACTCACATTCACACCTACGGTCAATTTAGAGTCACCAGTTAACCTAACCTGCATGCCTTTGGACTGTGGGGGAAACCGGAGCACCCGGAGGAAACCCACGCGGACACGGGGAGAACATGCAAACTCCGCACAGAAAGGCCCTTGTCGGCCACGGGACTCGAACCCGGACCTTCTTGCTGTGAGGCGACAGCGCTAACCACTACACCACCGTGCCGCCCCCCACGCCCCAAACCGATTCTTTTAAATCACATCTTTGCATGTTCTGGCTGCATGTTCTAGAAGGTTCTCAATGTCTCAACTTTGACCAACAAGAGTATTAATAGAAACACAAACTAGCTTTACATTCTGAAGTAGGTTCTAATGTACAGATTTGACTTTTTTTTTTATTAACGTCATAACATAAATGTAATTAATAACCAATTAGTTATATCTAGCTAAACATAAAACAAGGAATATGACTGACATTATGCAGTATCCACATCCGCAGCTCCACCTCAAGCCACATCAGCCTGAGAAACACTGAAGGTAGAAGTTTGAGTGGAGAGGAGGAGGACTTGTTTGTGCTTGAGAAACTGTGGTTGTTTTGACTGTCAGGAGTACTATAAGGTTTGATTAAGGTTCAAGGCTTGCCTTTTTTCAGGCGTGCTGCAGTAAAATGTCTCATTAAAAGTGGCACGATTTGGAGAGAGATCTTCATTCCTCAGCCCCCGTTACACTCTTCTGGCAGCCTGAAGTACTCTTGATGAAATGTATGTCTCAGAAGCTCTTGGAAACACTCGCGCATTGAGTCCAAGATGTTTTTTTCCATGATCACCTGGAAAATTGGTTGCAAATGTTTTCTCGAACTACTGTCTTTTAAAGCTTACTGACAATTACCAAGTCAGCAGACACATTTCTGATTGGATGTTGACATTTACCAGGTTTTTTTTTTTTTTTAATTCCTCTTTCTTGAATAATATTCAACTAGCTGTTAAATAAGTTTTTCATGTGCTTTTACCGGTATGTTGCTGTTTAGCCTCAGTGTTTAAGTATTGAGATATGATGTATTTTTGCCATATCACCTCCATCTACTGTAAACACACTCAGACTCTGAGTGGAGATCTGTGGTTCACCAAAATCGCTCCAAAATTGCTGGATGCTGAATCGTGTCCTTGTGTAGCATACCCTCACTGCGGAACCAAAAAAAAAAAAAGAGGCTTTTTGTGCTCTAGAAGCCCAGTGATTTAATTTTAAGGCAAATAAACCTTTTGCAGACACACATCCTCAGTGTTGTATTGACTGCATAGACGAGCCTGTGTTGTCCGTCTCTTTCAACATGTCTGATTCAATTGACTTGACTTATTTTCAGTTTGTTGACCTTTTCCACATGTCATTAAATATGGCTCTATTTGTGGGTCATTTGCAGCCCAAGAGGTCAGAAGGAAAAGTTACCACTCTTGTATTGCTTAAGAAAAACATCCTGGAAAGTCTCTGAAGCCTATTGTGTGGGCTTGTGGTCAGTCAGTAGGTAGTTTTATGAGTAGCTATGGAAAGATTTGTTAGAGGAGATTGAAAATTTGTAACAATGAGGCATTTTTAACAATGTTAGTGTTCTTAAGCATGCATAACTCCAAATTTATTTATTGATTGTCATTTCTCTCTACAGGCCACCCCCTTCAAGTCCTGGTCAAACCAACGGGATCGGTTCCACAGAGCAACTGGGGAGCCGTTTCCAGGTCAGTGTCCAGGGAGATCCACTGGTTGCCCTTTTGTGATTTGACAATTTCTTTTACAGCCAAAATAAACTCTAAATTTAGAAAACGAGCATATGAAACGTTTTGAAGTCTTGCGTATCCAAGCCGCATTCAGTTTTATTGAAACATCTGTCTCTGATTGCATCCTTGTGTAAAAGCCGTTTAGAAATTGCTGGTTTGGCGATCAAGAGTCTAAAGTGCAGGGTTTAGATGGCTGTTGTGTTATTTGTGGATGAGCATAGACACAAGGCAGAAGAACCAAGGCCTAGGGTTTGTCCTGAAAGCCACACTGACCGTACACCTTAACACAAATATTTGCGACGTCGGGGCATCATCGTATTATTTCACTTCATTAATTTAAAGGTCAAGTTTGTACTAGTAAGTTATTATATCCTATACATCACTGACTGTTTTCTGTCTTTTGATTTATTCTTGGATTCATTTACTGATCCTGTGAAAGAGCTGAGATGGATGCATCTTGGGTTTAAAAAAAAAAAAAAGAACTTTTTGGCTGCCCCCTTGGAGGTTTGTTCCAGGGCATATCTTTATCAACTCCGATTAGATTTTTGCACAATGCAAGAAAAGGTCTGTTTCCCATTAAGTAAAGAAGACAGACCACTATCTGTTGAGCTGTGACTTATAGACTGTCAGGATGAGCTCAAATGAAATGTAGTTTGTATGGGATTTAACCTTTTTGTTTGTATGTATTGTCAAAAACATGTCCAAGGATCTGGAGAATGAAAGAAAGCTGATGATGTAACGTCAGCAAATATTGCTCTTTGTGGTAACAGAATGAAGATAGTGAGCAGTAAGGAAGAAAAGGAACACACTAACAATTATTCGCTGAAGGCAAACTGAATATTGGTGAATAATAACCAAGACAAAGTTGAGGTTATTACTCTGAGCCTGAGGTGGATAATTGTTTTAGTATAAATACACGGGTGATTTTTTTTTTTTTTTTTTTTTTAATAAAATAAATTCAAATTTCAAAAGCGGCATGCAAATGTCATAGTCACGGCTCAGACTTGTCACTTATCTATGCTGAGTCACAAAATACTTTGTTTTGAAATGGATAAAATGAATCACTATTCTACCTTACCTTTTGAATAGTTTTACACCAAACTTCATTACATCTTTTAGTGCTTTTTAGGAACAGCGTTTTTCATAATGTGTAATTCTTCCTCACTCGCGGTGACTACACGATTGGCCGCCATTTTGCCGTGTCACTCGAAGTGGTTATCGAGAAATGCTCTGAATTTTTCAACTAATCATTGTGCACAATTTCCTATAATTATCTCTGTACTGATGATACATTAGCCCAAATGTTTGCATTTTATGGATGACAACTTGGGTTATGCGTTATGATGTAATAAGTAAGCGTTATCAGTGTTCTCCACGGGTGCTTTTAAAGTGGCGCACCGCCACGTTATAATTCTGGCCCCCCCACCCCACCCTACCCCACCCTATGGCCAGAAAAAAAAGCAACTTCATCAGTATACTAGCCTGGGCCCGCCCATCCTAAGCGTGACGCAACATGAGGGCCTGTTCCGAGCTTAGTCTGGCCAGGCAGGCTATCTACAGCATTTCCAAGCTCCCAAAAAATCGGGAACCAATCAACTTTGAGCATCTCCAACGGCCCTGGGTAGAGGCGTGTTCAAGGCAGTGACGTAGTAGAACTGCGACCGGAAGCCATAGATTGTTTACAGAATCTATGCCGGAAGCGCTTCATTCACATCACGAACATGGAGCAGCGGCAAGCCTTTGACACAGCGGTAGATGCTGTATTGAAAGCATTCAACGGGAAGTTCTCATTGAAAACGGAGCAAAGAGCAGCCCTGGAGGTATTTATCTTCTTCCTGTTACTCAAGCAGTTTCCGTCACGTCACATACATCAGAGGAAAGAGTGATGTGATTGGTTTAAGCTTCGTCACAGCCTTTTCTGGCTTCGACCAGTAGCAAACTGAGGCATTTCAGGGAGGCGGGTTAACCACGGGCTCTGGGAAACGGTTTGGCTTAAGAGCTTGGCCAGACCAAATGCTCGGAGAGCTTTGAAGTCGCGTTAGCCAGGCTATCAGTATACACCAAATAAATCATAAAGTATTCGCTTTCTCATTTTGTAACTAACACGCAGAAGACCATTAAACGAATGCATACGGGGCTACCTGAAGTGGCCACGCAATTGCAATAGAAAAACATCCGGCCGGCTGCATACAGATTTGTGAGACGGAGCTCTGCAGTCAAAAAAAGCTCAAAGTCCGTCAGCTTCAGGGGGATGAAGTCCCCCTAGTCCCCCACCGGGGCTCTGTTCCTGGACCCCGTTGGGGGCCTAGGTGGCCCCCAAACCCCCGCCACCACCTTTTATTTTTGAAAAGTACAGAACCCTGGTTATATTAAAGGCTCTAAAAATCAAGATGCATCAAGATCTACAGTGAATCATATTTTGTTTTGAATCAAATAATGAGCTATTTTGAGGCTTCTAAACCCATTTGTGATGCAGTTATCCCTTTTGCTTCTGTAGGAAACCCTGCATGTGAGGGATGAGAACCAGAACTACAGAGAGTACTCCATCTCCAGCCCAACATCTTTCTCTCCAGGTCCATACTCTCCAGAGCCACCTGCCAGCCCTGAGCGTAAGGGGGGCAGGATCACACCTACCACAAAGAGGTAGAAATGCAACACACTGCTGCTATTCTCTTACCATTTCCTGCTAATTTACTTCCCTGTCACGTTTAGCTTTTTTTGAGCTTTTCCTCGAGTAAGATTAATATCCCAGGAACCTGGAACGCAGCCACACGTTGCCTGGACAAACATGCTGCCGATTACATCTATGATTAATGCTTCATAACTGTAATTACCTCAACGAGTTTTGAGCTGTATAAACAGAACGTTTGTTTCAATAACAGAGCAGGCTTAGTTAGGAAAATATGCTTCTTGTCACACATGGTCCGTTATCTTGATCAGCGCTCAATTTCCCAAAGTTCATTTTAGCCACTGTTAAGAAGAGATGAAGTTAAGAGATTTTAAAATGTACTGGACAGGTTTATTCTAACCATAGTGAAATGGAAATTCTACTGAAAGCAGTAATGCAATTACATGATTAAACCTAGACTGCTAGTTTTCACTTCTGAAGTGCTCTTTGTGTAGTACTTTTCAAACCTTTAGCAGCCAGGGACTCTTTCTCAGCTGTAAAATTCATTCCATGGACATCACGGTACAGATTTACGGCAAGAAGATAATCCAGCTATTCAAATATTAAAGGTTTTTTTTTTTAAAGTCATTATTATTCATGAATTTTCCATTAACTGAAAACATTAGGTCCACATCAACATTTTATAGGTCAACTTGTTTGAGTTCCAGGTCCCATTCTGACCAAAAACCATAAACTCTGTCATAAATGCAATTATATTGATTATGTTGGGTTGTGGTTTCCACCAGTGCAGCAAAAAAATTGTGGCCAGCCTGGCTATATTTGAGTGTACAAAGTGCTTGCTTCTGATAGCCCCCCAGAAATCACCCCTTAACCCTCATTGTGTAGCCAGCATATGTCACTAAGAGGATGCCATTAGTAAATGAGAATCCAGCAGCGGAAGCAGTCGTGAAAGCATGTTGCTGCACAGTCAGGTTCCCTCAGTGGGTACCAAATGATGGTGCACGGTTATTACAGTGATTGAGATAAATGAGATTGCATATGGCACCAATCTGCATGTGTTAGGCCTTGGATACTTCATGCTAAAAATAACCTTCCCCCTCTACTCACCATGCCCCAAGTTTTTGAAAAGACCCCTGAACGGTTTTGACTTGGTGACTGTATCTTGACTTTTCATCCAGGAAGAGACCAAAGCACAACATGTGGGTTTGACAGGAAACCGCTATGCGTTTTGCCCAAGACAAGTTGACTAGCTCTTTTAATATCTTTGGTCAAAATTGCATCCGCGTTGTCCAGCGTTTGATTGATTGATTTGGATATTAATCTGAGGAAGGATGTAATATAGCTATCGATCATGCATGTCCTCTCGTTTCGTTTTTGTTTGCATACGGAAATATCTGCTAGCAGATCTATGAATGAGATGAATGACTAGATGGCCAAGTTAATGCAGTTGCTATTTTGACTGGTTTTAGAAATCATCCCTCATTCAAAATCTGTTCATTATTTCATCACTCTATTACTATTTACTCTGACACGTTTATAATCCCTCCGTTTGGTCTCACTCAGAAGAGAAGCTCCGGTTTAAGTGTGGTTCCTTTCAAGGTTTCTTTGTCATCTCGCAAATCTCTCTCTCTCTCCTTTGCTATGTGTCTGTCTTGCTATCTGTCTGTCTGCAGCCATGGCCTGAAGGTTGGAGAAGCAGCCTTGGGCCCAAAGGGTCACCGGTTCAGTTCCCTGAGACCGGCAGGAAAAATACGAGGGGAGTTGAGTGAATGAACAGCACTTACCCCTCCCTCTGTATCATGGCTGAAGTGTCCTTGAGCAAGGCACCAAACCCTCAACATAGCTGCCCATTGGGGTGTGTGTGTGTGTGTGTGTGTGTGTGTGTGTGTGTGTGTGTGTGTGTGTGTGTTTTTTCACTGCTTCTGATGGGTTAAATGCAGAGGATGCATTTCACTGTGCTTGAGTGTACATGTGACCAAATAAAGGCTTCTTCTGTTTGTTTGTTACACTCTCCATCTTTGTCTGTATTAGTCTGTCTCTTTTTATCTGCTGGTCTCTCACTGTTGCCCCTTTTCCACCACAGCAGTTCCAGGGCTGGTTCGGGGCCAGTGCTTAGTTTGGAACCGGGTTTTCTGTTTCCACTGACAAAGAACTGGCTCTGGGGCCAGAAAAACCGGTTCCAGGCTAGCACCAACTCTCTGCTGGGCCAGAGGAAAGAACCGCTTAACGTCAGCGGGGGGGTGGAGTTGTTAAGACCAACAACAAGACCGCGAAAGGTCGCCATTTTTAAGCAACGAGAAGCAGCAGCTGTACAAACGCAAAGTCATTTATTATTGTTGTTGTTGCTGCTGCTTCTTCCGTGTTGTTTTTGCTTCGATATTCGCGCCAAGGTTTATGCAAACGTAGCGACGTAACTGACGTATACAGCGACGTAATGACGTGGCTTCCCTTAGCACTGCGAGCTATGGAAAAGCATACTGGTTCTCAGCTGGCTCGCAAGTTGAACAAGTTGTGAACCAGCACTGGCCCCGAACCAGCCCTGGAACTGATTTGGTGGAAAAGGGGTAACAGTCTCTTTTTGTCTGTCTGGTGCCCCCCCCAAAAAAAAAAAAAAATCACACGTTGCTACTTTTGGTATCCTAATTAGTATTGTATCATTTGAGCTTCAGAGGGACTTGGGTGCATTCCGCATGTTCGTACTTGAGTGAGACAAGTTTGATGTGATTTTCTGAGGGATGAGGGCTAATGTAATAAGATATGGATCATTCAGACATAATTCAGTTCCAGCAGCTGGAACAGCCGGAGCTGAAAAAAAAAACAACTGCAAAGTCTGAGATATTAATTAACCACCTAGAATATCCTCCCAACATGTTTACCTCAACAGTTTCACACTGATTCAAACCTCCAGGTTTCACTGGCTGTCATGGATGTGAAGGGTCTCACTATTAAGATGTTGGACCACAAATCCACTCTCTCTAACTTGAATGAAAAATCATCTTCAAAACGTAGCACTTCTGCCAACTGACTTGAAGTAATTTTATTTTCCACGCGTCTCTTTGTCGTGCTGAAAATCAATCCAAATATTTTCTTTATCCACCAACAATCTGTTCATTTCAGTTCCAGTTTTCCTTTAAGAAGAAATGTGTTAAACAGCATGTTTTAATCGGTGGTTGTTGTTTTTCACTTTTAGCTCAGTGTTTCATTCCTGGACTCCTGAAGAGAAAGTCACCAGTAACAGACTGTCCAGACCGCTTTCTCAGGTAGGTCCATTTAATACCACTACATCTCCATACCAGTGCTAGTGTGGACTAAAGCAATACACAGTTTGTCTTAGGCCAGAACAGAAATAGAGGACGTGTACAAATGAACCCTTTTGTCTTTTTTTTTTTTTTTTTTAAATCCATTCACTTGCTTTTAGAAAACCAAGCCAGTGAAGTTATGCTTGAACTTTGAGTGATGGTTCAGTGCAGCTGAGATGTAGGTTTGTAAATGGGCTACATTTCACTATGTAGTGAAGGACAAGTTCATGTGGTGTTGACAGGGATGGATGAGTCATAAATCCATTAGCTAGCCCACCAGGTAAGTGAAAGCTCTAACGTGCTGCCAATTCCCTTCCCTTTTTTTTTGGCCAGGAAATCTAACTAGGCTTAAAAGTATTAGCTAACTTAATGTAATAAAGTATGGAAAGCTTGTTAGCTAGTTTAGCACTTTAATACAGACACCGGAGACGAGACAAGAGTGGTGTTTCAGAAGGAGTACATAGCTTATAGTTACAGCGTCGAGGTGCAAACATGCCAAATAAAGACTTGTATTACAAAAGTTAATAGTAATTGGGGTTTATTCTTTCTTTGGCCCTCATATGAGGGAAGAAAAAAAAAACGCCGTTGACAGTAGCCTGTTGAGCCTAATTGTCTACCGGAAACCAAGAATAAAAAGTTGGTGTGTAATCATCTTGTAGCTCAGGCTACAGATTTGTCCACTCCTGCGTGATCTTGATTGACACCTCATGCTGTCTAGTTTTTAAATAATTTTGCTCTTATACCGCCTCATGAATAACAGGGCTTTGGAAAGCGTAAATGTTGGAAATAACAATACAAGCGTCATCTGCTTATTATGTACCCCTCTCCACAGGGTGGTACATCTATAAACTCTGGAAAAGCCATTTCATCAGACTGACAAGCTGGAAATGGTTAATTCAAAAGATCATTGTGAGGAAGAGGGTGATTATGCGAGGGGAAATGATGAATTTAGCCTGTTTAGTGGCTCCTCCAAAATGCATAATTGGCATTTAATATGAACTGTTTAGTTGAGGTAAGGCTAACAAACTCCCTAGTACATGAGGTGCTAGTAAAATTTACAAGGTAGAAGAGAGAAGGATGCATGTTCAGCCAAGGGCAACAGAGAGGGAATGTTTTGCTCCTTAAGTTAAAATGGAGTGAGTTATGTTGTGGGAAAATTCATTTTGAAATATGCAAGCTATGTCGCATCAGCCTGACTCCCACAGAAGTCTGCTCAAGACAGCTGACCGAACAGGAAAAAACAAGCTCAGGCCCTTTGATGGCTGATGGCATTCCAGTCATGTTCTAAATTCTGTGGACGGTGGATAAACATACACTCGGTGACACGGCTTATTAAACCCTGTGACGTCCCAATTCCCCTGGCAAAAACTGTAAGACCCTAATAGTGGTGGCTGGTTTGAGTGGTCATGGGAGGATTCCACATCAGTTCCCTTACACGTGTGTGTTTGCGCACATGCAAACCCCCCAGGATAGAAACATTTAACTAAATGTGATGCTCAGCTTGAAAACTGAACGACCCCGGTTGAGAAAGGGGTCAAATCTTCTTGAAGAATGTCGGCCATCCTTCTGTACTGCAGTACATGAAGTTATGCAGATACTGGTTAAGAGCGTCAGTTAATGTTCACATCAAAATGTTGAAAGCATCTCCGTGACTTTGGTTCTGACCTCATTGTTGCTGCCAGACGGTCTGATTTGAGAACTTCAGAAACTATGGATTTTGCCTTGGATTTTCACACACAGCAGTTTCTAGTGTTTACACAGAATGATGCAAAACACATCCAGGGAGCAAGAAACCGAATGACCAGCCTGGTTCAAGCTTTACAGTAACCACTCTTTACAACCATGGTGCGCAGGAAAGCATCTCAGTGGGTACACGCTTACAAAAACCAGACCGTTTTGGTGAGATTGTTAAGATTCCTGTTCTTGGTTTGCAGGAGTAAAACCAGACGTGGTCTTCTGCTCTTTTAGCTGATCTGCCTCAAAGTTTGGGAGGTTGTGTGTTCTGAGATGCTTTTCTGCTCACTATGGTTGTTTGGGTTACTGTAACCTTTCTGGCAGCTGAAACAGTCTGGCCATTCTCTTCACGTGCCATTTCTGCCCACAGAATTGCAGCTCACTGGATGGGCTTTTTTTTTTTTTTTTGGTCAATACATTTAACTTAAGGGGGTGTTACGGTACTTACAAGAGACTTGCACTGTAATCCTTTCTCTCTCTCTCTCTCTCTCTCGTGTTGAAATATCATCTGTCCTCTGGATCTGCTTTGTAAAAACCATTCTACCGACAGATCACACTTTCTCCATAGTGCAACAGGTGGTAATCTTAAAGGAACAGTCCACCGTACTTCCATAGTGAAATATGCTCTTATCTGAATTGAGACGAGCTGCTCCGTACCTCTCCGAGCTTTGCGCGACCTCCCAGTCAGTCAGACGCGCTGTCACTCCTGTTAGCAATGTAGCTAGGCTCAGTATGGCCAATGGTATTTTTTGGGGCTGTAGTTAGATGCGACCAAACTCTTCCGCGTTTTTCCTGTTTACATAGGTTTATATGACCAGTGATATGAAACAAGTTCAGTTACACAAATTGAAACGTAGCGATTTTCTATGCTATGGAAAGTCCGCACTATAATGACAGGCGTACCAACACCTTCTGCGTGCTTCGGCAGCGCAATACACCTGTCATTATAGTGCGGACTTTCCATAGCATAGAAAATCGCCACGTTTCAATTTGTGTAACTGAACTTGTTTCATGTCACTGGTCATATAAACCTATGTAAACAGGAAAAACGCGGAAGAGTTTGGTCGCATCTAACTACAGCCCCAAAAAATACCATTGACCATACTGAGCCTAGCTACATTGCTAACAGGAGCGACAGCGCGTCTGACTGCGTCTGACTGACTGGGAGGTCGCGCAAAGCTCGGAGAGGTACGGAGCAGCTCGTCTCAATTCAGATAAGAGCATATTTCATTATGGAAGTACGGTGGACTGTTCCTTTAAGCCTGGCGCACACGGGTGTGTGGGTTTTTGTTTTTTTTTTTTGTTTTTTTTTTCTCCTTCCTTTCCTCCGTTGCTTGGTCGGGTAACTTTTTGGCCCAAGCGAAAAATTGCTTCATGTGCAGATATTTGCAACAGTAGGTTAGCTAGCTAGTTAGTTAGTTACGGCAGATTGCAAGTATCGAACATGCTTGATATTCTGCGACAAAAAATCGCCAGTCGCTGACTTGTTGCACAGATATCTGTGCGTCTTTGCGATCATCTCCAAAGGCTAAGCCAGTCCCCGCCTGCGAAGTAGTCACATGATTTCTACGTGACTTGTATCCCCCCCCCTCCCCAAATTGCCCACTGGTCACAGATAATGCACACGCGCAGCTATCCGAGAGGGGAAACTTGTATCCAAAAATTGCAATACACTTGCGATAAGTCGCCCGTGTGTGCGGGTGCTTTAGGCAGCCTGTTCTGTAGCTACAGCATCAAGCTGCATTACAAGGTGGTGAAAGGATATTGCATTTAAACATGGCTAAATACAAAACAAAAAAAGCTTTCATTTGCTAAAAAAGAAGTAATGTTTGCTTTCAGGACAAAAATCTGCTTGTCCTGAGTGCCAAGGCTGCCGAGTTGTCCAGCCTTTACAAATAACATAGATGAAATCATCAGATTTGAAAATTATAATTAATTCCAGTTTGCTTTGTGCCATTCTAAAATGTTCCCAGTTACACAAACACTGAAACTAGTGTCGGTGTTCCTCCAAAATATTGCAGCAGCGCTGTAGGAATGTTTTTAAATGCTATGAACTGTAACCGTAATCTCAATGGCTATTAATCCAAACCTGGGTCTTGGAGCAAGTCTGCGCTAACCCCTGCTGTCTGTACAATTACTGCACAATTTTCTGTCGGTCCCAACAAAGGTAAACGCCCTCTTTAGTATCCTTCCATCAACAACGTTGCCATCATTCCTCTCGCATCCCTCCAATCCCAGTTATGACAGGGGAAAAACGATGTGTCTTTAGATGGAGGCTTTGTAGCTTTGACTTGGGGGAGAGTCCTGCTAAGCACGTCAAATAAAGTGACTGATGCTTCAGTCATGAACATGATGCTGTGTTTTCAGTCTTCATAATTGGAAGGAATGTGAAGAGCTGTACGCCATGCAAGTCAGTCCAAACTCTCATGTACGCAGGGAAAGGCCGAAAGGGGACGACATGCTCTGTGTGGTGCCTGAGAGGGGACAAACATTTCCCTTGCATACTTCTGTTCACCCATTCGCCTCGTTTTTCATCCTTAATTGGAATCCCATCATTTATCTTTCTCTTTTTTTCTGTCTTTCCTCCCATCTCTTCAGGGAGTCCTTTGAATGCATACTTTTGCCCCAGCACTAAACCACCCCCCCCTTCTTTTTTTTTTTGGATGGAGTGTATCCATAATTGTGTGAGGGGAGGGGAAAGTTTTGTGTGCGTGCATGCGCGTGTGTTGTAAACTGTGTTCTCTGTAGATTTTTGCCTTCGTTTGAAATTGCTATAAATCTGTAAAATGTTCTCCCTCATCCGTTTTCTTGATTGTGGTTTGGCTGTACAATTTGGGAGGGAAAGCACCGTGTATTCCTGCAGCTCAGAGACACAGAAATCCAGCCACCCACTTCCCAGAACTCAGGAGGTGTTGTGTTCCTGCTTGATGAAAAAGCGACATGATGTTTGGCAAGGCTTTCAGTGCTAGATCAGGTCCACCATAGGGTCTCTGTCATCTACGTATGCATGCGCACGCACACTGTGCATCAGAGCCTGTGTTCCTGTCAAGGTGTTCTTTGTATTCTGTGAGACATTGTGTTCTCATCGGTATCAAGTGATCAGGCACATTTCTAGACTTTTCCATTCGCTTACTCTTTTATCGGAGACGTTGAGTAAAACAGGGAAATATGCGTTTAAGACACTGACTCCACTGGCTGAGAGAGAGAGAGAGAGAGAGAGAGTCAGGCAGAGAGTGGGATAAAGAGGGAGTATCCATCAGTGCTGCCTCGCAGGGTGTAGTGTGTCCTGAGAAAAGTGGCACGTACAATGGAGGCTCTGATGCAAAGCACTCTGGGTGTGTGGTGTTGGCTTTCCCGTCCATCTGAAGCACAGGCTGCTCCTTGTGTACCACAGCCTGGTGGAGATGTGTGAAGCGGGGGAGGGTTTATCTCTCTCTCGGTGTCTGTCCATCCAATCCCATCTGTCTCTCCATTTCTCTTTCCATCTCTGTCTGTCCATCCATCCAATCCTTTCTGTCTCTCACACTTGGTCTGTTTCTCTGTCCCTCTTTTGCTCTTCTGTCTGTCCATCCAAGCCCTTCTGTCTTTCACATTTGGGTCTTTCTCTGCATCCCCCCCCCCCCCCCCAAAAAAAATCTCTCTTGTTTGCTGTCTGTTCATCCAGTCCCTTCTGTCTCTCACACACTTGGTCTGTTTCTCTGTCCCTCTCTCTCCCTCCCCACTGGACCCCCCCCCCCCCCCCCAGTCTGTCTTTCCTCTCTCTTCTCCATCTCTCTCTTGTGCTCTCTTTTGCACTCTGTCTCTCTCTCTGCCCATCCAAGCCCTTCTGTCGTTCACACTTGGTCTGTCTGCATTTCTCCCCCCCAATCTGTCTATCCTTTCCATCTCTCTTCTCTCTCTGCCCATCCAGTCCCTTCTGTCTCTCACACTTGGTCTCTCTCTCTGTCTGTCCGTCCATCGAAGCCCTTCTGTCTCTCACACTTGGTCTGTCTCTGCATTTCTCTCTTCCCTCTGTTTCTGTCCCTTTCTCCATCTCTTTTTCGTCTTTTTCTCTCTCTCTCCCTCCCCCCTCCTCAGTTAAATGTAATCCTTCTTACCAATGACCCAGAAGCCTCAGGGACACAGAGGTGGCCTTTGTACCATCCCGCTTGTCCCGACAGGCACAATTGCTCACTTTTCTCTCTAGTTCTCCCTAATCGTCTCTTTGTCTCTTTCTGTTTGCTTTCATTAGGCTCCTCAGCCTCCGTCTCACTGTCTGACTGAAGCAGACCTTGTTTTAGTGCTCTGTTGACTTCTGAATCGTTCCTGCTGTCGGGTTAAACATGCAGCCCCCCCCCCCCCCCCCCTTTAATTTTAGGCATAGCATTGTGGTTTGTGGACACTTGATTGCTGCTGCGTCACTTGCAGCTAGTTTGAAAAGCTATGATAATGATCAGTGATTAGCTTCGTCATGCAGCAATTCAGAAGTGACGCTGTGTTTCCGGTTTAAAATGAGGATTGCAGCGCTCAATTTCAGCTGCCTGTTATCACACTGACAGTACGGTGGGGTTACAGGATAATCGTTTTGTTTATTTGTGTAAGGAAACTATTGCACACTTCCTGTTGCAGCTTTTTAAAAAATCATTTACCAGGACTGTGTGCTTAAGTTTAAATTTATTCCCACAAAAAGTTCAGCTAACTGCAAGTTCTAATATTTCTGTCACTGTCAAAGCAAGTTTGCAAATCCTTTAATGTTTTTCGGACCCCCCCCACCCCCATATTAAAGAATACCTTGTGTAGGGTTTTTTTTTTTTAAATGGATATTTCTCCCTTTATCTTGCTCTTTTTACTCTTAAGTGGCAAACTGAGCAAAATAACAGTACAGTAAGATGCTGTTGAGGGAGAGAAGGCAGTTTTCAATCAGCTTGATCAACAGCTTATGCTGTACAAGATCTCTCACTCTCACGCACAGAAATACCTAGAGGTTTTATTGTAATCCTTGTCTTCATGTCATGTTTGGAAGTAATTTTACTTGTGGCTTCCCTTGATTTGAACCTCTACTCAATGATTGCTTCTTTTTTTCTCTCCCCCCCCACTCATCATGAGGGTTGAGTTCACTTCCTCTTCTCTCATCTTCCCAGTGGAACAAGCAACCTGCTATGCTCGAACCCCAGACTGAAGTCCAATTTTAGTCCATTAGGGAAACATCCCAGCATGCAGCAGAGCAGGAGGAAGAGCATGTCTGTTGCGTGCATTAAGAAACTGCCTTTTGTCTCGATCAGGGAGAACATGGTGCCAAACCTAGCATGGCTTTGGCGCCGAGTTCCTGCCTTGAAGATTGCTATTGATGACCCTAGTGCTCAGCTGGGTTTACCCATGGTGACCGTTGTGTGGTTACCAGTGGTTGCTGTAGAGGCAGGCCACATTCGGATATGAATAAGCAGCAAAGTGAGGTACTTGCTCTGACCGTTGACTCTACACACCCATACACACATGCAGTAATCCAGACACATTGATTTAATCTAACTCAGATTTTGTATTCACCCACTCAGACACTCCCTTTTCCTTGTGGAGCTTTTTTTTTTTTTCAGAGGCAACATGCTCTTCTTGCTATCTCTCAAATGAAGTTGAGTGGTTGGATGAGCTGCATTACCCCAACATGTTTATTTCTGCAGTCGTGTGTGTGTTCTGGCACATTGGAAGACTTGTGGATCCTTAACATACAGTAGGGATCGACCGATATGTTTTTTTTTTTTTTTTTCAGGGCCGATACCAATTATTATGGAATTGGGATGCCAATAACCGATATGTGCAACCGATAAATGTAAACATTATAATTCACATGAAATTAAACATGGCACACACTGACACAGACCTTCATATCCATGAAATGTATGTTTAATTGTAAAATTGAACATGAAATTTTGTGCAGGGAGATGCCAGAAGCATTTGTACAAAAGGTCAAACATTAGTTAGAATAAAATAAATATTCACCAATAAAAAAAAAATCACTCCCTACTATATTACAGCTCACTGTTTTCAGTGGAAAATAAATGAAAATACACTCTGGATTCTTTTACACTAAGAACTAAGTAAGACTTACCAACTTCAAGTAGTTTTTAAATAAATCAAGTGTAGGGAGCTGCCTGCAGCATTTTAAAAAAAAATAAAATCAAACATAAAGTAGGCCATCACTCCCTATTATGTAACAACTTAACAAGTAACCATCTACATTCTAATGCTTTTAATGCCCAAGCCTAATATTCCCAATTTAGGAGGATTATATTGTAGTGAAGGAAGCATTACATGTTTCAGCGAGACTAGTTGGTTGTAGGCTAATTCAAGTGCTTCCTTCCATAAGCTAAGTTTGCCTGGCTACACAGATGCAAATGGACAATTTTAACGAGTAGTAGATGAAGAATGTAAACATATAATGATGTGCTTTTGCAACTTGTGTGTTTGTGACTTATTGCGGCAAAAGCAGCATGTCCTTACCTTGAAGTGGGATCTGCTTCTGCCCGATTGCCCATACAGCCGCCTTGAAACAGTTCACAGCGTTTAGCTACGCGTGTTGATTGGCTGTATCCCTTGTGCCGCTTCTGCCCGAGTGCCCGTACGGCCGCCTTGAAACAGTTCACAGCATTTAGCTACACGTGTAGATTGGCTATATCTCTTGTGCCAAACAAATCAGATGTTGTGGTGGGCGGGACCGTGTTCTTGAACTCAGAGAGGCGAGTGCAGGAAAGGACGTGCAGTGACCGTCGCGTTAGGAACGAAATGGCTGCAAAAAGGCATGTTATCGGCATATTGGTGGAAATTATGGCCGATACCGATAACCCTAAAAATGCAGAATATCGGCCCAATATATCGGCCAGGCCGATTATCGGTCGACCCCTAACATACAGGGCGATCGGTTTGATTCACATTGTGTTTAACAAGAAATGCCTTCATGAGCCGCCACTTAACCGGAAACTAATTCCACATGAACTTTGTAAACTTGAGCTCAGCAATTAACTCTCGGTCTACCACCAGGGTCTACAAGTCCTTGGACTGATATTCAGTGGCCAAGATTAGCATTTTATTTAGTCATCAATTACTGTTCAGAGCCTACCAGACTTTTCCGTCTCTCATTATATTTCTTTTCTCTTCTAAATGCTGCTTCTTGATTTAGAAAAAGAAGACTGGAGATTAGAATAGCTGAAAAGTACTCTTCCAGAGCATGGCTGAAAACCACTTTGGCACTGTCCCTTGACTCTAACTCTCTCTCTCACACACACACACACACACACACACACACACACACACTCCTTTCTACTTTGTGTATGGAGACACTAGGGGACAACATGTAGTTCTAAGTTCAGGGCCCTCTATTTATCTTGGCCCTCTTTAGTGTGTGTGTGTGTGCCAGCATGCATGTTTCGATACAGCTAGACCCTATTAAATCCCCAGTGATAAATCCAGAGGTGTATCTCTTCCTTTTGTCATCTTTCTTCTCTGTTCATCCTCTGTCCTCGCAAAGTTTGACTTGTTATTCTTTCCTCGGAGTTGGAAAATCAAACAGAGCTGGTTGGACAGCATGACTCTCCGATCCCCTCGGAGGCGGCAGAGCCGTAGGACCTGAGGCTGCCAGGGTTTATGGGGGAGGTTTTGGCTGGCTGAGGATATGGCTTGTTTTATGATTTTTGGTGCGGTTTTAATGGAATAGGCCCAAGTGGTAGGTCAACATTCCAAACATTGTCAAGGTAACCAAGAAACTTTTCCCTACTATATATATATTTTTATTTTTTATTTATTTTATTTTTTTAGTCCTACGAACTGTTTTAGGCCTACCCCACCTGGTTTTGTTTCTATGGCAAGGTTTCACTGCTAGATTTTTTTTCATTGTCACATGATGAATTCGAGGGAAATGGTATTTTGCAATCCTATTCCCCACCTCCTGCAGGGAGTCCAGTTCATTCGTGAGCTTTCTTCTAAATTCAGTTTTTAAACTAAAAGTAATTCCTAACTCTGGTTTTGGAGTAACTCTTAACATATATAATTGGCTGTCTTTCCTGCTATAACACCTGTTTGGCTTAATCAGCTAAATGTTAGGCTTTTCCTGAGTCTATGGCTGCCATCCTTTCTAAAGGCTAGTGAGATGTAATGGCCATTTGGAGTGCACATTTAATGACTTTTTTAATGATCTTGGGTACCTGAACAAATACAAACAAGTATGACAAATTAATGAAAAGTAACAGCCAGTTTCCCTTGTCAGCATGGATTCCTGAATCTGATATGGTCTTTACAAGAGGTAGTGTGGCATTTGAAATTCTAGAGCAAATCGGGTTTGTTTGTTTTTTTAAATTATTCATTTTGCTCCAATCCACTGATGTGTTAATACAGATAATGTGCATAAATATTTATATTTTAAATATCAACTATTTTACAACCCCAAATCAGGAAAAAGTTGGGATGGGATGGAAAATGCAAATAAAAAAAAAAGGGATTTTCTAAATTTACTTTTAGTTGTATTTCATTGCAGACAGTATGAACAAGATATTTAATTTGTAAATATACATCCATTCCTGCATTTCAGGCCTGCAATACATTCAAAAAAAATTGGAGCTGGGGCAATTTAGGGCTAGTAATGAGGTAAATCAATTAATGTGATTTGCGAGAGGTGATTGGTAATCAAGATTTGGTACAAAATTGGCATCCATGAAAGGACTAGTCTTTTGAGGAGCAAAGATGGGCTGAGGCTTTCCAGTTTGCCAACAAATACATGAGAGCATTATTGAACTGTTTTTTAAAAAATGTTACTCAAAGATTCCTCAAGGAATTTGTGCGTAAAGGGCAAGGGCGCAAGCCAAAGCTGGACACCCCGTGATCTCTGATCCCTCAGACAGCACTGTATCAAGTACCATCATTCATCTATAGCTGATATAACCACGTGGGCTCGGGATTACTTTGGCAGACCTTTGTCAAACACTAAAATACAGAGTTGCATCCACAAATGCCAGTTAAAACTTCACTGTGCAAAAAGGAAGCCTTATGTTAACTGAGTCCTGAAGTGCTGTCTACTTTTCTGGGCTCAGAGGCATCTAGAATGGACCATCACACAGTGGAAATGTGTGTTGTCAGGCAAATCAATATTCCAAGTTGTCAGCACCCTTAGCTGGGGTTGTCAGCACCCTTAGCAAAGGGAACTTGCACTTCTGTGATGGCAGTATTAATGCAGAAAAGTATATTGAGATTTTTGGAGCAACATAGGCTCACTTCAATCTGATATCTTCCAAGGATGCCCATGTATGTTTCAGTAAGATGTAAAACCACATTCTGCACATGTTACAAAGGCATGGCTGATGAGGGTGTATGTGCTTGGCCTGTCCCCAAGAGAGAATGTGTGGCAAATTTTGAAAAGAAAAATGTGCCATTGATGACCCCATACTGTTGTGCACACCTTAAGACCTGTGTCCACGAAGAATGGGACAAAATAACACAAACATTTAATCAGTTGGAGTCTTCAGTCCCTGAACGTTTTAAGCGTTGTGAGAAGGAATGGCAGCATGATAGTGGTAAAATACTTTTACTGTCCCAACTTGATTTGAAATGTGTTGCAAGAATTAAAATCGAAGGGTTTATTTTGGAAAAACAATGAAAATCATGAGGTAAAACATCAAATGTGCTGTTGTATTGTTTTGAGTGCAATACATCTGAGGATTATTTACAAATCATTTTCAATTTCAACATACCAGTCTGACTTTTTCTGATGTGCGTGCCTCTATATATTAGAAAAAAAAAATTAATCAGCAGAGTTGGATTGGTTACTGAGGGTACAGTACATCCGTATCAGGTGTAAAAACTTGAAACCCGTACCAGAGTTTTCTTATCCTGTTCATTCCTTCTTGTTGAAAGAAGGAATTCTAGTTCCTTCTAGTACTGTTATGGTGCCCTGACCCAAACTTGACCTTCACCTGTAGTTGATCTGTTTGCTGCTGCCATTTTTCTCTGTTCAAAATAAAGGTACAGAGCTAGAAATAGCTTCTGTGGGCCTTTTCCTCTTTGCATAGGCTTCATCGTGTCAGAATTGAGAGTTCGTTGTGTTGGAGCTGGGGTAGACCAGGGTTGGAAATGACTGGTCTACCACCAATCTCATACCAGTGATTATGTAACAGCTCATTACTCTGATATAAGGCGACTCGGATGGTTGTGTAATGGGTGGGTCTCAGTAATGGTAGTGTAAGATGCAGCTCAGCTTTTTGGAGGTTATAATGCTGTTATAAGAAGTAAGCTGAATTGGACTTTTGTGAAATGTAATAACCCTAAAAAGTCTTCAAAAAAAAAAAAGTGTCCACTTGTTCAGGTTTAAAGAGTAGCAGAGGGTGGAATATTAACTGTGCAGTCAGAAACTGCTGGTTGGCAGCAGCAATCGTAAAATGCTAGGGCTATACAGTGGGCATATCGCGCATGCTGTGAAAAAAATCGCTGTGTGATAAATGAGTTTACTGCAGTAGCACCCACACAATATACTTTTTTGCATGTGTGAGACAAAGCCACTTGTTTGTGTGTGAGGTGAATTGGTGGTGCATCATTTATTCTACTTGGGAGTTGTAGTCTATCGTGTGATTTTTAAAGATCATGTCCCCATCTGCAGAGTCCACAAATCCAACACCAAATCTCTACCAAGAACAATCCCCGTTTTCCCCAGCAACTCAAATTAGCTTGCAGTGTTGGGCTGTAGCTTTGCTCCAAGTAATAACATTACTAGTTTACCACCACACTACTGAAAAATGTCGTTGAAGTCACGGTTTTCTGAATCAAGTAGCTTTTTGGTAGCAAAGATCTTTTTTTGATCAAGTAGCGCGTTAGTGTAAGCTACATTTACTTGAGCCTTTCTGAAGCTCAAGCACAGCAGATCTTTCTGCTGAAGTCGAAATAAAACTAATAGCTGAAGTATTTTTAATTTTTGTGTTCACATAGACTTGTGCACTTTGCACGTGTCGAAGGCCACGGTGACGCATAGCCACAGAAGCACTTCTGTATGACTGTGAGATCACATGGGGTGATGTAAACGCAGCAAACCATGCAATGAGTGTGCGTGGACCCCCCCCCCCCCCCCCCAATAATATCGGAATAAGCATCATTGGATGATTGGTAGTATAAAATCATGCAGGGACGATTAAATTATCACAAGCTTATGGTGTGTATATTCAAGAAACTGGTGGGAGGGTGAAAATGGAGAAAGCACTGTGTAAAGAAGGTTAAAAAAAAAAAAAAAGTGCATAGATGGCAGTCAGAAAGGCGTGACGAAGTAATCTCCGGTAGCTGTTTGATCAGGCAGTGGTCTGTAATGCTCTACAACAGCGGTTCCCAAACTTTTTTGGCCGCGCACCCCCTTCTATACTCCAACCAGGTTGACGCACCCCCCAGTCCCCCAGTTTCAAAAAACACACGCTTTCTTATAAAGGCAGCATCTTTAATCGTGCTTAAATGATAAACATCGTTTGCAACACCTGCAGGAAACCACAAAAGTGGAAAAAAAAAAACCACCAAAGCTTTCTTACAAAAGCCTAGGTCACAACCGGATGTGCGATTTTTGGCATTTCCCAAAATGCATTTTTTTTTTTTTTTTTTTTAAGTTCACGGAGAAAGACGCGCGTTGGCCGCAAGTTTGTCTTGCAACCTAGAAAAAAACGGAAGTGCCCGTAGAGTTTGTTTGACATGACAAAGAACCTCTGCGGCTCGAAAATCAGCACGTCACATGCGCGCCCTCCATGCGTTTCTTGCGCGTAGACCGGCCGTAGGAGCACGTACGGCCGGTTGTGACCAAGGCTAAAGGCAGCACGTCGTGCTCGAATGAGAACATCGAATCACATTAACATATGCGCTCTCGTATTTTGAATTAGATAGAATTTGATTGAAATGTAACAGTTTTAAAACGTTGCAACACGGTAAATGCGCAAATTCATTACAAAGGGAGATCACATCGAGGCATGTAGTCTACCAGCCAGATATGGGGAAAATATATGATTTTCATCCGTGTTTAAAACACTAGCAACACAACCCTGTCATTACAAGGTTATGAAAATGAATTGAGAATGAATGAATTTAATTTGCAAAAAAGCTAACAACAGTAAAAATAGCAATGATAATTATGAACATATGCATTTTAAAGAGACAACAATTAAGGAGCATATCAGGAACAGATAAAGAAGAGGATCCATCTGATTGTGAAGTGCAGCGCTGGCGGCTCAGTCTGCAGCGAGCGAGAGAGACAGACAGACGGTGGGTGGGTCAGTAGGCTATATAGGTCCTGTTTTCAGTAGCAGTATATTTTTAGCAAGATCAATGCCATGTGGCCAAATACATACCAATATTAATGCGACGGATGGGCCTGCATCTTGGCACAGAGCTCTCCGATGTTTGGGGTAATTGAAGACAGTCTCAGCCTCAAATCTTTCTCAACATCTCCCAGTCTCCTCCTTCATCCCTGATTTGTGGTGGCGCATTTAGTTTTGCCGATTTCAACCAGTTGAGCATCGCGAATGAATGAATGAACGAAGCCACAAACTACTGCAGAACCGTTACAGCGTAGAAGAAGAGTTAAAAATCGCCATTACATTTTTTTTTTTATCTTGCGCACCCCCTAGTGGCAGCTCGCGCGCCCCCGGGGGTGCGCGCACCACACTTTGGGAAACCCTGCTCTACAATTACTCTGTAAACTCTTTACCCACTCACACCCCTCACCTGAGACGGCTGAGGACGGAGGGAGATTATCTCACTGTAAACGATGATAGCTCTGCTTGGAGAGATTTCTAGAACATTTCAGACCTGTTAGAAAGCAGGGCAACAGCTCTTGAGCAGCTGGCCCACACACACCACCTCGTCTAAACACCAGTCATTAGTTTTTGTTTAACAGGAGGGTTGAATCTCATTTCAGCAGAGCTCCTTTTGTAAATGAGGATACACTTGCAAAACATGCATATCACATCTAGAGAACATGCAATAATCAATATAAAGTACAAAGTCGAATTTTTAGATAACATGATGTTAAATATGTAAACACTTAGTAAGAATAGTGTTGGGGGGGGGGGGGGGCGTTCCAGAAAAGTCCATTGCAAATCTTGGAAGTTCAGTCATTACTGAAAGTGTTAAATATGCATGTGATGCTGTTTCAGTAGTCTGTAATGTAAACTCGCCCCATATAACACGTACTGCATGCCATCAAAAAAGATAAATACAGGCAATATTTCAAGCAACTCTGACCAACTAGTCATTTTAAGCAGTATACAATGAAAGCATTTCACTGTGAGTGAGAGGCATGTTTGACAGTCCTGCACTCTCTCTGGTGTTTATATGTCATATTAAAGAGTGGAGAAAGAAAAATGGAGCAAATGGTCTGCATATGATGCGGTCCTGAGCTGAAACAGAACCTTAACCAGGACCATATGTCTAATGAGCTTGAAAATTCAGCTGCAGTTGGACAGCATGCGATGACTTAATTGAGGAAAAGACGAAGTTCTTTCTCCGTGTCGTCAGTCATCTTCCACTTCTCTCTATTCTTAGTAACAGTGTGGTCTTTGGTGGCGTCGCCCCACGTGAACCAGTCTGAGAGCATCCGAGGCTACGAGCAAAGCAAGTACACCCACTGACCACTTTATTAGGACCACCTGAACAGCTGGTCGTCATGCAGTCGACCGATATGGCCGCAGTGCAATACATATAAAATGTTTTGGGTTTTTTAAATTATTCCTGTTCTTGCCTGATAGGAGCAGGACCTGTTGGAACCTTAACGTTCACGGTATTTGTTTTTTTTTAGATGTTTTTCTGCTCAATGTAGTTGTAAAGAGTGGGCATTTGAGTTATTGTAGCCTCTCTTTATATTTCCCTCTCAACAAGGAGTTTCCAACCTGCTGCTCACTGGATGTCTCTTGTTTTTCGCACCATTTTGCGCATGAAAGTGTTTTGAAATGCCTATACCAGCTTGTCCAACACAAACAACCCTGCCACAGTCAACATCTCGCAGATCATTATAGATACCAACATTACCTGAAGGTCTTGACCTTTTGCTGCTGCCAGATGTTGCATGAATAAGCAGTGGTGCTTGAAAGTGGTCAATGAGTGTATGGTTGTCTGATAAATGTGATTTTAAAGAAAAAAAGGTTTCATTGCAGCTCAAACCATCTTATAACCACCATACTCCCAAACCCCTCTTTAAATCAAGTGCATCTGCAATTTAATGGCGCATGTCGATCTTTTATGTAATGTGTTCA
The DNA here is from genome assembly GCF_027579695.1 of Neoarius graeffei. NCBI lineage: Eukaryota > Metazoa > Chordata > Actinopteri > Siluriformes > Ariidae > Neoarius > Neoarius graeffei. Next base: position 16,585,634 of record NC_083578.1, on the reverse strand, counting down.
GTAAGCAGTTTTCGCTGTAACAGTCCTACCTCAGTAGTAAAACATTTGCAGGATTCAGGTAACAGGTTCAGAACGTCTCGCTTGCACTAAATATAGTCAGCGTTCAGTGCTCGCACTTGCACGTGCATGCAGACACGCCCACACTGGCAGCAAATCTCATCATCTCTGATAAGCACTTTGTTTACCATCATACGGTTTGTCAGCTCTGTCTTGGTTTTTTCATCACAGTGAGAGGTAGCTGCGTACGGTCATCGCCGCTGCGTTCGAGACGGAGCCTTTCATTCGACAGCCAGCACACGAGGGAGCCGTAAAGAGCCATAGCAAATACACACACGCACACAGGCCCAACTATATCGTCCCAATGATTATAATAACAGCATGCACAGACCAAAGTCGACAGACATCATTATCACTGGTTCTCATACCCCACCCCCCAGAAGTGCGCACACAGTGTGGCTGTAATAATGGAGTAATAAGAGCTGTTGACGCTGCCAAGCAAACCTTCAGCACTGACCACACACACACAAGCATTCACTTCTTCTTCTCTTGTTTGAAAACTAGTGCCTTCTTATCATAAGAAGCCAACCTGCCATTTATACGCATACATGTGGCGTGTGTCTTATGGTGGGGGTTCATGCTTGGAGCAGTGAAAAGGATCTTTTTCCCTTTTACGGTCTTGTTTTGCTTGTAAAATGCTCCCGTTATGGATTTGCATCATGGTTCTGTGCAAATGTTTCACAGTGAAGACTGCTTTAACCAACTCCCTTTCAGCAGGCCTTTTTTTTTTTTTTTTAAGGCCTCCACCTGCTGCCCCTCCCAGTAATGTTTTGCTACGATGATGAGTGATTACAATTTCAGGCTTTTTGCTGAAAGCAGGCCATTTTTGCTGTCCAACACCAGCTTCACTATGGCACCTGAAGGCATGAGGATTATTGCGAACGTGCCCACCAAGCCCATTTTCTGTCTGTTATTGCTTTTGACTGTTCCATGTTATATGGGAACAAACGGTTATCATAACCTGATCAATCTGTTCATCTCATCTGTTAAAGTCAAGCATTGAAATGCCTACTATAAATATATCCCGTATATTTTTCATCATTCCCAGCAAACTGTTCCTGCCCGTGCCTGAGGACTTCAACATCAGTTCTGCATCCATGACTGATGTGCGTTCTCAGTTTGATCTTATTTTTACTGACGTTCACGCAAGGTTTTTGATCTATCTGAGATCTCCAACTGATTAGTGTGCTAATTCGTATCGCTTCATCAACTGATTACATGCTCAAAGACCTCGGGCATTGATGGCAATTCTAGACTTAGTCCTGCCATTAGGATCCCAGTTTCATCCTTGATAAATGGCACATGACCTGAGTGTGCAACACGATTTATGTTGTTGCGGTGTTAAATTCTCGATTCTGATTGACTGCAAAACAAGCCACAGGTTTTTTTGTTTGTTTGTTTGTTTTTTTTATTAACGTGCTGGTTCTGATGATCATTTCTATAGTGACAACTCATCATAATTAGACAAATCAGCAAAAATCTTAGTCATTGTTTAATCATGTTTGTGTAGTGAAAGTCCTAAAATTCCAAAGGAATCAATGCAGTTAGCTTTGGAGCGTGTCCTGAAATGCTTTTCTGCTCAACATGTTTGTAGAGAGTCATTATTTGAGTTACCATAGCCTTCCCATCAACTCAAACCAATCTAGCCATTCTGGACATGCTGCATCTACTTCAGCATTTTTGTCTATTTTATGCACAGATGCAATTCAGTCTCTGAATATGTAAATTCGTAGCTAGTGAAATCATACAGAAGTGTGTCCAAGCCGGTATACACTGTCTGTACGTTAGTGTGCACGTGAAAGAGCGAGGTGCTAAATCAAAATCAGCTGCCTACGTGTAGTTCAAGCCTGGCACAAAACAAACATGTAGTGTACGATTATTACACACATTAGTCTAGACACACATTTGCATACAGTTCTTATCTATAAGGACAGTGGGATGAGAGCAGCCGTGTGTGATTTGTCTATATCCTTCACCCCTGCTGTAACACAGCTGTTACAAACAGCCAATCAGCTGCTTGCATGTTGACAGTGTGAGACGATGTCTGCAGTTTGCTCAGATACCACTTCCTCATGCAAATCTGCTATTTATCACTTTCTTCAGGCGGCTTAAATGCCATCACCTTTGTTTTTCATCTTGCCCATCTCTCGCAAAACCTCTTGGGTTTGCTTTTGAATTTTCATACATTCAGTTTGTGACTATCAGCAGCATCTAGTCCTGGTTCCTCTAAACCCTGGTTTATTCATGTCTTCAGTAAACATGTAATTACCTTTTGGGAGCTCCATTTTTAATCCATCAGTGTTGTCTTTCATCTTGTAATTGTGACAGATGTTATGGCATTTGTGTGTGTGTGTGTGTGTGTGTGTGTGTGTGTGTGTGCGCGCGCACGTTATTGTTGATGCTCATGCACACATTAGTACCTCTTTTAAGAGGTATGCACACACTCGATGTGTTTCTGAGCTGTAAACTAAATGACTGTATGATGCTGAAACAGCAATACTGGTGTTAATCTTGAGTTTTTTTTTTTTAGATTAAAAATGATCATTTTTATGAATGGGGGGAGGGCTCAATGGTTAAAATCATCCTGAACCTTTCAAGGTTGAGGCTGATGTAGCCCATGTTTACATTAGACCGTATCAGCGGATCATCAGATTAACGTTTTTAAAACGATTAGTGTGCACACAGCAACACCAATACACGATTTGCATGCACACAGCAACGCCAATACACGGATACGCTCGGCTCCGCAGGCATCCTGCGCTCCAAATCACTCCGCCCTGAACAGCGAGTGCCCTCTGGAGGGTGCGCACTCCGGCCCTGCGCAGCTCACAGAGCGCGTGAGTGAAGTGAACAAGCTGTGATTCGGGACTGAGCCGCTGTGTGTGTGATCCCAGCGCACATCACTTACCACTTGCAAGTGGAAGGATGGCAAGCCTAAAGACAATCATAACTACACAATGGGCAGTATTTGCATCAGTATTTGCAGTATTTTCATACTTTTATACTCTTTAATGAAAGGTGATACAAGGCGGAAGTCCGCGCCGGTTTTCAGCAGTCGCGTCACATGACCAACACCAGCGAATCAGGAAGGTGGATGTCACAGTGACGTTGTCCAATGAGACGCCAGCTAGAGCTCAGCACAGCGTATCCGCGTATTCTGAATGTTTACACAGCACCGGAGCTGACACGATCTGGACTGAATACGTGGACGCTGGCGGATTCCCGTTTCCCGGCGTTTCCAGGCGGTTTAATGTAAACGGACCGTGCATCCGCGAAGAAAACGAGACAGATACGGTCTAATGTAAACGTAGCCGTAGAGTCACCCGTTTGGTGCTTGTCAATCATGGGGTTTTTTTTTTTTTTTTTGGAAGAGAAAAAAAAATAATCAGAGGTGGGTGGCTCACCTCTCCCAGCACCCACCTTTTTGAGTGGGTGTCTGTGAAGCCATGTTCACTTTCAAATATGTGCTGATCGAGATTCCATTGTTCACAGAAGTTTACGCCCAACCCCACTCTTCCCACTTCCTCCCCCCCCCCCAAAAAAAAAAAGTCCTTTGCCCACTTTTTAGCATTTTTCAAAATTATGCAGCGGGTGAAGTTAGGCTCAGAACTGGGGATGTAATTTACTTTTAAATGTGTTTAAAACCAGAAAAAAAACCCTAGTCAGTTACTTGGAGATCCAGAAAGATGTTTTTGGAACACTTTAGTAGCTTCTTGTATGTTAAACACAACTATTCTACATGGGTTATTTTTCTTGTTTAAAAATGTTCTTGGGTACTTTTTATAAATAATACTAAAACACTGGGAACCAAAGCCCAAGAACCAAGATTCTGAGGTCCTGTGTGATGCTTCATAACTTCCTCCATTACATAACAGGCTGCATGGTTTGGAAAAGGAAGCGGTATGCATTTATCAAAGCTTTGACCGCAGTTTTCCGGCAGCCGTGTGTGCGCGCGCGCATCCATCCCCTGGAGCTGTTTGGATTCCTTGATTGCAGCAAGGATGGAGTTTAATAAGGCGTACAGAGCTGTGCCATCCAGAGAACTGTGTGCGCACATTTAGATTTGCATTTCTCTCATAGTCACAGTCCAAAACAAACCCCACAGCACAAACGAATGTCCTGCTTCCAACATTAATAATATCCTGATCTGTATTAAATGGAGAAGTGAGATGTTGGATTTGTTTGGTCTTGCAATTGAATCTTAATGGTCACCTTATGGTCACTTAATGTAGCTGATGGGAAATGAGGAGTGGGGGGTCGTCCCCCCCCACTCTCTACTCTCTAGTGTTTGGGAGTTTCCCTCCGCTTCCTTTGTTTGGGTTTTGTGCACATTCCATTCAAGCTTGTCCAGATCTTAACTGATTTGCCTGGGCGATTGTCACTCAACTGCCTGGTAAGAATGACTCTGCTTTCCATCAGATCAGAAAAGCCGCATGAGGGTTATGTTGGATTGTAGACTCCTCATTGTGGAAAATTTGCAGTGAAGATCAGCAGCACATTGCAGTATGGAAGATAAGAAATATTTGCAGTACTTTGCCAGTCGTCAGCGAGGTGGAGAACTGTGTGTTCAGGGTAAATCTGCACCATCTCTGCCAACTGGTTCTATAGCAAGAGGAAGTTGTACTGGGATTTTTTTTTTTTTTTTTTTTTTAAGCATTTTTAGTGTGAAGTCCGTGACCTGCTGAGTTTGTGTTCGATATCAATTCATCTCGCACGGCTTCAACAAAAATGTGAACTGTAGTATTCAACAGCTTTGAGGTTACATTACAGATAACATCCTGACTATTAAATGTCCTCCAAAACAGCATTAACAGTCGGGGCAGAAAGTAAATAAACAATTTATTACCACAGTATAATTATGCCTGGTGAAGATCTGGCCTATCTTGTGAAGCCTGACGAAGCTACTCTTGTCTGCAGTATTGCTGTATTTGATGGCAGTTGACTGTGTGATATGGTGAGATGGTTGAAATGTGTATATGTAATAATACGCGTCCCCTTCGTTATAAGGTGAAATGATTGTCGGAACACCTTATTTGTGTTAGTTCTTTTTAAATTAAATGTAATTTAAAAACTTATCTTTGCAACACCCCAGGATCTGTAAACTGGGATAAAAACAAACGCCAGGTGGGTTTCCATTGCAGTTTTATGCAAAATAGGGAGGGTCCTGTCTTTTAAGTCAACGAAACACAATTGTGAATGGTCTGTTTCCACTGAGTGGTATGTGATTAAAGCTGGATTTTTGTCCTCTCATGATGGTCCTTCCAATTGGCAATGGAGCTCCAAAACCTGATGTGTTGACATGGTGCTTCTGATTTGCATCTCATCTCATTATCTGTAGCCGCTTTATCCTGTGCATGTGACTTAAATGTGGAAAAATATGCTTCCGTTTACATTTTGCGAACTATCACTTTGTCAAGCCGTCTGGGGGAAAAAAAACAAACGCCTTGTGCAAGTTTATAAAGGTTTTTGTGATTTATTTTGAGTAGTTTTGAAATTCCAGCATTTCCATTGCTCCTTTAAGTTAGCGGTTTCAAGTTGTGCATTAAGCAGGTTGATGGAAACCTGCCTACTGTGGACTGTCAACATCTAGCCAGTTAGAATGAGACATCTCTTCTTGCTGGCCAATCATATTACCCGATGATTTGGGATGTAAATAATGGTTTGGGAGGGAACACTGAAGGGAAGGGTTGTGTTCGCTTCTAAACAAAACCATTATGTCCAAATAATTTGCACCAAAATGAAGCTGTGAGCTCTCGTTGCCACCCTTTATCACTCACCGTCTCTCCCTTTGTGTGTCTGTCCCCCTCTCCCTCCCTCTGGCACACAGAGAGCTTCTCCCACTCTCTGATCCCAGACAGTAGCTCATCCATGGGCACTGGTGTACGGGCATCCTAGGTAATCCCCTGCAAGTGTGCCAGCAATTCATGTCCTGACCTCCGCATACTCAAGCCAAGGGACACTGGTTACTGCCAGAGTACAGGTGTATAGAGACCAGGAAAAATGGTCTCTCTTAATAAAATAAAAATCTAGAAAGATGTTTGTGTTGTATGGGGTGAAGGCAGGACTGAGCTTTAGTGTCTGGATGTACTAGTGCATCTCAAAAAATTAGAATATTGTGAAAAAGTTCAATATTTTCCATCAGTTATTTAAGAAAGTGAAATGTTATATATTATAGATTCATTACACAAACTAATGTTTCAAGCATTTTTCTATTTTAATTTTAATCAGTATGGCATACAGTACAAAAACACAAAAAAAACCCATCTCAAAATATTAGAATATTTCATTTCAAGTTTGAGTAAAACAGTATGAACACAGTGTATCTCTCAGTCTAGTTCAGTACACACAACCACAATCATGGGGAAGACTGCTGACTTGACTGTTGTCCAGAAGATGATCACTGATGCCCTCCACAAGGAGGGTAAGCCACAAAAGGTCATTGCTGAAAAGGGTGGCTGGAAAAGGTGCACAAGCAACAGGGATGGCTGCAGTCTTGAGAGGATTGTCAAGAAAAGTTGATTCAAGAACTTGGGAGAGCTTCACAAGGAGTGGACTGAGGCTGGTGTCAGTGTATCAAGACCCATCACGAACAGACATCTTCAAGAAAGGGGATACAACTTTCGCGTTCCTAATATCAAGCTACTCCTGAGCCAATGTCAGAAGTGTCTTATCTGGGCTAAGGAGAGAAAGAAATGGACTGTTGCTCAGTGGTCCAAAGTCCTCTTTTCAGATAAAAGTACATTTTACATTTAATTTGGAAATCACGGTTCTAGAGTCTGGAGGAAGAGTGGAGAGGCACAGAATCCAAGGTGTTTGAAGCCCAGTGTGAAGTCTCCACAGTCTGTGATGATTTGGGGTGCCATGTCATCTGCTGGTGTTGGTCCACTGTATTTTATCAAGTCCAAAGTCAACACAGCCATCTACCAGGAGATTTTAGAGCACTTCATGCTTCCATCTGCTGACGAGCTTTTTGGAGATGCTGATTTCCTTTTCCAGCAGGACTTGGCACCTATCCACAGTGCCAAAACTACTACCAAATGGTTTGCTGACTATATTACTGTGTTTGATTGGCCAGCCAACTTGCCTGACCTGAACCAGATAGAGAATCTATGGGGTATTGTCAAGAGGGAGATGAGAAACACCCGACCCAAAAATACAGATACGCTGAAGGCCACTATCAAAGCAACCTGGGCTTCAATAACACCTCAGCAGTGCCACAGACTGATCACCTCCATGCCACACCGCATTGATACAGTAATTCATGGTAAAGGAGCCCCAACCAAGTATTGAGTGTATAAATGAATATACTTTTCAGAAGTTGGACATTTCTGTATTGTAACTCCTCCTCCTTTTTTTTTTATTGATCTTGGGGAATATTCTAATCATTTGAGATACTGGATTTCTGATTTTCATGAGTTATAAGCCATAATCATCAAAATTAAAACAAAGGCTTTAAATATTTCACTTTACATGTAATGAATATAGAATGTATGAAAGTTTAGCTTTTTGAATTAAATTATGAAAGAAAGGAACTTTTTCATGGCATTCTAATTTTTTGAGATGCACTAGTATTACTGTGTGGAACGAGTGTCAAACAACCGCTCTTAACTTGGTTTAATGGTTTTGTGATATGTAGTTGGGTTGACGAATTCCTTTGGAAGTTTCTTTTGAGACTTTAAAAAAAAAAACCAACAACAACACTTTGTTAAACACTGTTCCGGGAGTGTGTGTGGGGGGGAGATCACTACATCAAATGGTACTACATCTACCCAACAGATTCCAGTCCAAACTCCCATTCAGAAATGCTTCTTGCGTGTAATATCACCTTTTAATATAACTTTGCTCATGTTTTACATTTATATAGACAGTTGCTACTCTATGCTGATTTATTTTTTAAAATAAAAGCTTTAAATTTATGTATGCAATATGATTTATTCATGGCACGTTTTCTACATCAACAGATTCATAAGTGTTTGACCAAATAAGTTTCAGTAGACATGTAGTGGAGAACTTGGATGCCATATTAGATTCATCATCTTAAACATTTGAATGTGTATTTTTTGGAACTGAGTGCGCACAACTTTTATGAAAATTAAAAGCAAACTACATTATGTAGATCACCTAAGTAATGCATCTTTTAAATACATGTGATTTTGCTTGGTTACTTATTAGCAATGGATTGCTATTTTTTTTTTAACCCTTTCTGTGGTGGTGGAACAGTAAAGCATAACCTGCTAACACTTTACGTACCCTCAAAAATTTGGCAACAAAATATTTTTGGTAAGTGACAACCGAAAAAAAAAACACCAAGTTCTCAATTTCTCAGTGCTTGTTCTGCTGTAGCCTGCCCTCTAGTGGTCAGATTGGACATTTGCATTCTCTTTCATAAAACTAATCAATGTTCTATTTTCTGTAGCGTATACATCCACCATCATGAATTGGTTTGTTCTGAGATGAACTAATGCTGTGTCCATACAGCCAAAACATGTGTACGTGCCCTGCTTTTAGGTCTGCATGTGTGCAGCTGTAATGGGGCAGATGTTGCAATGGCACTCTGATCCCAGAACTGACATGTGAGGTCCAGCCATGATGAACCCCAGAGCCAAACATCTGGGAGTGAGCAAGCTCCATTTTGGTCATCTCATCCCAATCACTTCCAGTGCTTATATAAATAGCAGTCAGTCATTAGCCCATCTGGCATAAGTGCACATACTGTACGTGTGCGCGCATGTGAGCATTGATGGGGTGTGTGTGTGTGTGTGGGGGGGGGGGGGGAGGTTACAGTGTCTGATTTGAATAGAAGCGCTAAATGCCAGGAATGCAGACAAGCCTTCACTCTCATTGAGGCCCACAAAGCCGATGACAGAGCGAGTGCGCTTAAAGCTTTAGTCAGGATTATAAACTGATTTACTCATCCTTTGAAGATGAGATTAACATTTAATGCCTTCATGCTTTGTGATTACATCCCTCAGGTGGGACAGGTGTGTGTGAGGGAGAGAGAGACACCCTGTGCTCATTTTTCCCCACCTGATTGTCTCTTTATCTCATTATCTCTGCTTGATATGAGAATTTTCTGTGATGTGACACAGGTCACTAAAGCTCATCACCTCAGCATGTGTACGCCTGATGTGTAAAGGACTCCACTTTACCAGTGTGTACACACTCACTTTGCTGCAGTGTTTCTGCTGACTTGGGTGTATTACTGTAGTTAATAATCTGTCGGAGACTAAATTTAACCTCGGGGAACAAAAGATTGTTTTGGCTTAAAAGCCAGATGACTCCCACCCCCACTCCTACAAACACAATCCCTACGATGTGCTCTGGCATCTCTAAACAGTATCAGGTGCCTCACTGTGGGGGAAGTGGGTGGTTGGGTTTTTATTATTTATTTATTTTTTAAATAGAAATAGTTATAAAACACTAATGCTATGTCAGCACACCTTACACTGCCATAATTATTAAACTAGCAAATGAATCCTATGCTACAACTAAATCAAATCTAATCTTAACCTCAGTAACTGAAAAACCTTTTTTTTTTTTTTTTAACTTAAAAGCTACAAAAAAGTTTTTCCCGCAATGTCAAAACTAAGCTTTCTATCATTGTGGGAACCAAGATATAAAAAATGTGTACACACGTACACTGTATTAATGTTAATATAGATTGAGGTCACTGTATCAGTATGCTAAATTAAGTCAGTGTTTCACATTCCTTTTGGCCTTAATCATTTGCTCCAGCTCGTTTGCCGAAACCAAAAACTGATTAAACATTAGGGTGCGCACACATTTTGCTTAATGACTGCTTGGATGGAAAGTTAAACCAGCGTTTCCCAAACTGCTCCTTAGCCTCCTCAGATGGTCTAACTTTCTCCACAGCTCCCAAGCCGAATGTACCAAGCAATGAAAAGTGAATAACTGTTATTCTGTAATAACATTTTAGGAGTTTGAGAAGCAAAATTTACTATAAAACTACCGGTTTCCTCCAGCTCCATGGAATACATAGAATTGCTGAGTGTTGAGGAATGTCTTAGTTTTTATCTTGTTCAGAGTGTGACCATGCTGTGTTTTTGCGTGGTTTCAGGAGCTCTCTACAGTGGACTTCCGGAGCAACTCTGTGTCCAGTCGAACTCCAACACCACCTGAACGCTACTCGCCACACAGTCCGATTGAACGAGAGATCCCCACCTCACCCCGCCGCAACAGGTACACACACACACACACACACTTGTGCTCATATCCTTGTGGGAACACTGACGTAACATTCCCAAGTCCCTTACCCTAACCTTAACTATCAAAACTAAACGCTTAACTCCAGTCTAATTCTAATCTAAACCCTAAAACTAATCTTGTGTCCGAAATTGCTCACTTGTTCACTACTCCTGAAATAGGGAATTACTATATAGAGGACTATATAGTGAGCTCATTGGTAAAATGAAAAAACATTTTTGGAGACTAGTGCGTCGCGCTGGTATTTACATCATTACTGTCGCATAATTAAAATGTGCCAGATCAGTTGGCTGGTGGGTTTTTTGAAATAATAAATAAATGCATGTTTTTGTGATAAATCCATATTATACTGAGCGCATTTCCAACATTAATCAATACAAAGTACCTGCATCTTTCAAGGTATTTTTTATTTTATTATTATTATTATTTTAAATCAAGGCTGAATACTTTCTTCTTTGCCGCTGCCTTTTATTAAATCAAATTTGAAACTTATTTAACTTTTCAGCGCAACCTCAATGCATGATGGGATATATCGCTTTGGTTAGTGACCATCGGTTGTACACTACTTTTCGTGATGCATTGTGGGATACTTTGAGTGCACTAATATAGGATGTAAATAATCCTCACTAAGGTTTCGGACAGCACTACAAAATGGCGTCCTCGCTATATAGTGAGTAGGGAGTGATTTCGGACACAGGGTAAGTCTTAACCCTCAAACCGCCCTTTGAAGAAGTGAGGACCAGCCAAAATAAACCAACAGAGTTGGGACAAAAAAAATTCTGGATCTCAATATGTAGCAAGAGTACACACACACACACACACACACACACACACACACACACACACACACTTGTCATACAATCCTTCTGATGACGACCTATTGACTGACTGACTAATGCAGCTAATTAATGACGTTACTTAAATCTAACCTTAACCTCTGTAGCCGAAAGGAAACGTTTGTTGGCTTATTTTGTTTTTATAAATAAAAGTTGTTTTTGTTTTAAAAGAAAAGTAGTTTTCCTAGTGGGGACCTGCCAGATGTCCCCACAATATCAAAACTGTCAGCTTCCAATCACCGCTATCCTTACCCCATCCTATTAAAGTATGTATCCTTGTCTGAGTAAGGTTTGGTATGTACTTTCATCTAGGGATGTCCCGATCCGATCACGTGATCGGAAATCGGGCCCGATCACATGGTTTCAGACTCGATCGGAATCGGGCATTGCCTCCCGATCAGGGATCGGATATATATCTATATAATATATTCTCATTTTTAACACATCAATAGCTATGCGTTGGCACAGAGTGAGACCAGACCTCTTGTCTCAACACAGCAACATCAACGCGTGCGGCATGACATCACTTTGTAGCGGAGACGCTATTGGTTATTGGCTGCCTGTTGCCGGCAAAGTTGAACACGGAAGCAGTTCGAAGCGGAAAGCAAAGCATGAGATCTTTTTTTTTTTTTTCGTTGGATGACAAAAGAAACAGGCTCAAACCTGAAAGGGTAGAAATGCTTGTTTTCATCAAGAAAAACATTCATTTCCTTAATTGAAATTACTGTACACCACTGTGAGATGCGTTCTTAAAAGCAAATTACCGGCACCGTGGCACTTTAATTTTTTTTATTTGTTTACATTCCTGCCAGGTATTTTAAGGTTATTTTTTTAAATTTGTTATTTATTGTTCAAACTGCCTCACGTAAGTGCTCTGTTTGCTAACGGAGTTGTTGGATGTTAAAATAAGGTGTTAAATAAAAAATGAGGAACATCCTGGATCCATTTCTTTCCTCGTCTTTATTTTTTATGGATTATAAGAAGTATCGGATCGGGACTCGGTATCGGCAGATACTCAAAATCAAATGATCGGTATCGGATCGGAGGGCAAAAAAACCTGATCGGGACATCCCTACTTTCATCTAAATATTTTCTTGTGCTACTCCAGAGAAGAAATGAAGGTTCCTAGAACTACAGTAAATAGTTCCTTTTATTCAGACCTACTGTTACTACATCCACATAAAGATTTCCTGTTTTAAACTTGAGTTTTCATTTCTCACTTGTCTGCACCACTCAGAATGTTTACATAGAAATCATAGCACATGTTTTGATTCAGTGATGATTTTTTTTTTTTTTTGGTCTGTGACTGAGTCACTTGCTTGTTTTGAGGGTTTATTTCAGCTCTGCTGTTTCGGGGTTCTATCAGACCCCCAGTCAGGTTAGAACGCATCATCCCCTCTGAAAATATTATGGCAAGGCCAGTTCTTTTTGTTATACCCTGAAGACTTTGATTGCTTTATTCTGAACAGTAAAGAAGATATAAAAAATGCAATAATCAAAACATCGTCATAAACAAACAGAATAGCGTAGCCACAAGGCAGTAACATAATGATGTTCGGAAAGGATTAGGAAGAAGTAAATAACTTATCAAATCCTAAGCCTCTATACCACCGCTAATCAAACGTCACTTTCCACCATAAACTTGTGTGTGTGTGTATATATATATATATATATATATATATATATATATATATATATATATATACACACACACACACACACACACACACAAAGTTTATTATGGCGGAAAGTGATGTTTGATTAGCGCTGGTATAAAAAAAAAATATGGGTACGTACAGATGAGTATTTTGTGTGTGTATATAAAATATTATATATACAGTGGGGCAAAAAAGTATTTAGTCAGTCACCAATTGTGCAAGTTCTCCCACTTAAAGATGAGAGAGGCCTGTAATTTATCACAGATATACCTCAACTATGAGAGACAAAATGAGAGGAAAAAAAATCCAGAAAATCACATTTGTCTGATTTTTAAAGAATTTATTTGCAAATTATGGTGGAAAATAAGTATTTGGTCAATAACAAAAGTTCATCTCAATACTTTGTTATATACCCTTTGTTGGCAATGACAGAGGTCAAACGTTTTCTGTAAGTCTTCACAAGGTTTTCACACACTGTTGCTGGTATTTTGGCCCATTCCTCCATGCAGATCTCCTCTAGAGCAGTGATGTTTTGGGGCTGTCGCTGGGCAACACGGACTTTCAACTCCCTCCAAAGATTTTCTATGGGGTTGAGATCTGGAGACTGGCTAGGCCACTCCAGGACCTTGAAATGCTTCTTACGAAGCCACTCCTTTGTTGCCCGGGCGGTGTGTTTGGGATCATTGTCATGCTGAAAGACCCAGCCACGTTTCATCTTCAATGCCTTTGCTGATGGAAGGAGGTTTTCACTCAAAATCTCATGATACATGGCCCCATTCATTCTTTCCTTTACACGGATCAGTCGTCCTGGTCCCTTTGCAGAAAAACAGCCCCAAAGCATGATGTTTCCACCCCCATGCTTCACAGTAGGTATGGTGTTCTTTGGATGCAACTCGGCATTCTTTCTCCTCCAAATACAAGTTGAGTTTTTACCATAAAGTTTTATTTTGGTTTCATCTGACCATATGACATTCTCCCAATCCTCTTCTGGATCATCCAAATGCTCTCTAGCAAACTTCAGACAGGCCTGGACATGTACTGGCTTAAGCAGGGGCACACGTCTGGCACTGCAGGATTTGAGTCCCTGGTGGCGTAGTGTGTTACTGATGGTAGCCTTTGTTACTTTGGTCCCAGCTCTCTGCAGGTCATTCACTAGGTCCCCCCGTGTGGTTCTGGGATTTTTGCTCACTGTTCTTGTGATCGTTTCGACCCCACAGGATGAGATCTTGCGTGGAGCCCCAGATCGAGGGAGATTATCAGTGGTCTTGTATGTCTTCCATTTTCTAATAATTGCTCCCACAGTTGATTTCTTCACACCAAGCTGCTTACCTATTGCAGATTCAGTCTTCCCAGCCTGGTGCAGGTCTACAATTTTGTTTCTGGTGTCCTTTGACAGCTCTTTGGTCTTGGCCATAGTGGAGTTTGGAGTGTGACTGTTTGAGGTTGTGGACAGGTGTCTTTTATACTGATAACGAGTTCAAACAGGTGCCATTAATACAGGTAACGAGTGGAGGACAGAGGAGCCTCTTAAAGAAGTTGTTACAGGTCTGTGAGAGCCAGAAATCTTGCTTGTTTGTAGGATTTTTAATGAATTAATTGGTAAATTCCTCGGTAAAATAAGTGTTTGGTCATCTACAATGTGATTTCCTGGATTCTTTCCCCCATTCTGTCTCTCATAGTTGAAGTGTACCTATGATGAAAATTACAGGCCTCTCTCATCTTTTTAAGTGGGAGAACTTGCACAATTGGTGGCTGACTAAATACTTTTTTGCCCCACTGTCTGTATATATGAGAGAATGCTATTGTAATTCCTCCTCCCTATACCTCAAAGATCTGTTCCTTATACCTTTTTTTTTTTTTAACTGGTTTATAGTTGTACGTTTCATGAGCTCCACATTCAAACCGTTCCATAGCTTTACTCCACAAATAGAAATACTGAACATTTTTAACGTTGTCCTAGCACTGCAAATTTTAAATTTCAATTTCCCCCTAAAATTATAGCCCCCCCTCTCTATCCGAGAACATTGTTTGGATATTCCTTAGTACTTTATAATTCCTTACTTTGTACATTATTAAGGTAGTTTTATATTCTATAATATCCCTGAATTTTAAACATTTTGAATTTAAGAATAAAGAAAAAGAAAAGATCACAAACTTGTGAAATTTCCTCTCTGCATTTAACCCATCTGAAGCAGTGAACACGCATGCACACACGTGAGCAATTAGCACACACACATACCCAGTGTGTGTGTGGGGTCATTGCTTACGTGTGTGCATGTGTGTTCACTGCTTCAGATGGGTGCTGTTAGCTGCGCTGTTAGCATGTGCAGCCATGCTAACAGCGCCCGGGGAGCAGTTGGGAGTTAGGTGCCTCACTCAAGGGCACCTCAGCCCAAGGCCGTCCCATATTAACCTAACCTGCATGTCTTTGAACTGTGGGGGAAACCGGAGCACCCGGAGAAAACACGCAGACACGGGGAGAACGTGCAAACTCCACACAGAAAGGCCCTCGCCGGCTGCTGGGTTCAAACCCAGAACCTTCTTGCTCTGAGGCGACCGTGCTAACCACTACACCACCGTGCCACCCGAATAGTGAATTAGTATGATCTCAGTAACCAGCACTATGAATTATTCTTATAGACCTTTTGGGTTTAAGAACAAACAATGACCTAAGATAAGAATTTCATTTTCTGATATTTACATCTACGTGTGTTAAACAACATGGGACATTTTATAAGTTGAGTGAAAATATAGGAGCAGAGACGTAGAGTATTAAATAGCACTTTGTATTTGGTTTGCAGTAACTGCATCAAGACGGTGACTCATTGACATCACCAGACTACTGAAAAACGCACGCATCATATTCAACATTTATTAATCGATAAATGTTTGGCATGCTTGAAACTGGAACAGTCTGTTCTGATTGCTACTGGTTTTAGTTAATTAAATCCTTGTGATTCATCTTTGCTTGCACATTCTTCTCTCTGCTTAATGAAGGTTATTTTGATCAGTAATATCAGTCATCTTTTCATGAGTATGATCCTGACGGGTGATGTAATGGTACATAATGTCGCTCTCTCTTAAAATATTGTAGTCTAAACCAGTGATGTAATGATTAATCACCCATTTATTTTACCCTGTCATACATGGACAACTTGGCTTCATCAATTGCATCATCCTCCAATCATATAGCCACAACACACTTTTGTGTGTGTAATTTATATATATATTTTTTGCATATATACAAGGTGTTTCAAAAAATTGGTATGAGATGCAAATGTCCCAGAAACTACATGGTCTAGGCAAATGAAACTGAACAGTCTTAATGTTGAGCAGTATAAGATTTGTTCCTCAAAATTTGAGAGATTCAAAGGTATGTAGATTCCATAAACGATTTCATAAATTTTATGGAAGCCCCGTGGCCGGCGAGGGTCTTTCTGTGTGGAGTTTGCATGTTCTCCTCGTGTCCGCGTGGGTTTCCTCCGGGTGCTCCGGTTTCCCCCACAGTCCAAAGACATGCAGGTTAGGTTAACTGGTGACTCTAAATTGACCGTAGGTGTGAGTGTGAATGGTTGGTTGTCTACGTGTCAGCCCTGTGATGACCTGGCGACTTGTCCAGGGTGTACCCCGCCTCTCACCCATAGTCAGCTAGGATAGGCTCCAGCTTGCCTGCGACCCTGCACAGAATGGATGGATGAACGACAGTTGGCAAAGTTATTAAATTGTAAAGTGATATAAAATTTTTTGAAACACCCTGTATATAAAATACACACACTCATGTTTGTCCTACGATAAACTGAAAAACATCTCTGAATAGCTGTCAGTGACTGTTCGCTTCCGGATCGATCCATGTGGCACAGCAGAGGTCTACGTTCCTAGATCGAACTTTTTTCAGTTCAACCTTCTTCAGTACAGACAGATCAAAATCTAACAATGTAATGAAGACACAGTAAAATTCCTTCTGCTTCTTTATCTTGCACTTTTAAATGCATCACAAATTATTAAAGCGTTATCGGTTGTATTTATGGTATTCCCTACGCATAAAAATGTGCTTAAAATAATGGCAGAAATAAAATTAGATATGGTACATGCTCCAGCAAGTCCAGCGCACATGAAGAGACACCGGCACCGTCGGTCAATGTAGAATAAACCCAGATTGTAGCCTAAACATTTTCTCCAACACTTTTATCAATGGAAATTCTAAGGTAGCGGGCAGATGAGCAGCGACAAGGGCAAAAGATATTCAAAAGCTCTTCCTACCAATGTTAATTTAATAAACATGAATAGACACTTAGGATGGGTTCGTCTTTTGACACTCCATCACAGAATAGTGCTTATGTGTTTTCTCTATAGGTGCTCATGCATAACACTAGTGCTACTTTGTCAAAACATTTTACATGCAGCCTTTAGTGATTTTATAATGAAGTGAAGCATGTTAGAACTTGAAGGTAAATTCATGCAAAAAATGTGACCGTTTAAAATAGACACGTTTTCAGCATTAACATTGATTACACTGATTAATGGTGGCAGGCCTATTCTGCTGCTACTGTCATGAGTTACATCTATAAAGATTGGTGAGCTCATTCCAGAAGCGGCCATGCAAACCCAAGCCATGACACTCTCCTCCACCATGCTTGACTGATGAGCTCGTATGTTTTTGATCATGATCAGATCCTTTTTCTCCACACTTTGGCCTTTCCATCACTTTGGTAGAAGTTTCAGAACATTTTGTGTCTCCTCTCTGGATTTCTTTGTGAATTCCAGCCTGGCCTTCTGATTCTTACTGCTGATGAGTGGTTTGCTTCTTGTGGTATGGCCTCAATACTTCCTCTTTGAATGGTGTATTGGTTGTCAGTGGTGGGTCCTGAAAATTTTCTCAGGAGGGGCAAATTATCCAATAATGTCATAAGGTGACTCATTCAACAGGTACATTATAGGTAGCCGGACATTATTGACTTTTTTTTTTCCTCTCTGCATATCACAGTTCCATGCCACTTCTGTCCACTAGGTGGCAGCACATTACAGAAATCTTTTCCCTGTAGCTACCTAAGCTATAGGCTGTGGTGTAAAGTTCATCTAAACTCATCTCAACTCATCTCTAGCCGCTTTATCCTTCTACAGGGTCGCAGGCAAGCTGGAGCCTATCCCAGCTGACTACGGGCGAAAGGCGGGGTACACCCTGGACAAGTCGCCAGGTCATCACAGGGCTGACACATAGACACAGACAACCATTCACACTCACATTCACACCGACGGTCAATTTAGAGTCACCAGTTAACCTAACCTGCATGTCTTTGGACTGTGGGGGAAACCGGAGCACCCGGAGGAGACCCACGCGGACACGGGGAGAACATGCAAACTCCACACAGAAAGGCCCTCGCCGGCCACGGGGCTCGAACCCGGACCTTCTTGCTGTGAGGCGGCAGCGCTAACCACTACACCGTGCCGCCCCTGGTGTAAAGTTGCAAACAATATTCACAATCCAAGAATGGTTTGGCTCCACAATGACCAATTACACCCTATTCACATTATTTCAATATTGTATGATGTGAAATAGCCAAGAATTATATTTTTTATAAAAGATATGTCCAACAAGTAAATAAGAGAGGAACCCATGTTTTTAAAAAAATAATACATATTTATTTGCCAATCTTGAAAGTACAGTTCTACAGAATGTTCTGTAAATAGATTTTGTACTTCAAACTCCATGACCAGCACGAATTTTACAGACTGTGCGGCTTAAGGACAACAGGAAAGTGCACTTACTGTAACAAAACATTGTGAATAGTTGGCTAACATAACAATAGCAGTTGAATAGATAGATGAGTGGATCTTTAGATCTTGCAATTACTGGTATTTACCAAGGATACTGGTATTTACCAAAGTGCTAACTCTCAGAGCAAAGTGTGTCAAATATAAAAATGCACATTGAAAACATCAAAAGTGAATGGATTCTGTGTGTGAGTGTGAGAGTCACGAAGTCAACCAAACCCAGAAAAACACCACGGTGACTGGAGCCCTCAGTTTCGTCTTTGCCTCGTTGAGCTAACTCAAACACTCCACAAAATTTCACGCATTGGATGCGATGGTTTAATATGTGCCTGTTCTTGCTCACCTCATCGCTGTGGCGGCGACCTGCTAGCCTGTAGCCCTCATCCAGTTGTGTAGCGATGGTCACTCTCTCCCAAAAGCCGAAAATTTCAGGCAGCTGCCCATGTGAATCTTTGATGACTCGGTTTTTTTTTAATTTTCTCCGACAAATGATGCATGTCCGAAACTCCAGTGACCGTCCAAGCAGTGTTGTCCGTGGAGCCACCTCCAGGGTGGAAAAGTAAGCAGGGGTAGCAGAAAACCGCTGAGGCGTCCTTGCAGCCAGCTAGCCAGGATTTGCGCTGGTACCGTACCATGTTGAAGTAAAACCTCGAGTTATGATCCCCCGTTGAAATTTGTTTTATGTTTAGATTTGGTCGAGGGGGTCCAGCTTGTTTTGTTGCCAATTTAGCTCGATTTGATCGCTGACTAAATGGAACTTCTTTTAAGGACCGCACTGAATTGCTTTCCACATCCATCTCACTTCAGAAACTGAGAGGATCGAACGCAACTTTGCCACGCTTCGCAGTGACGAAAGCACGTTAATATATATTAACATGGGACTCTATCAGTGAACTCTTGGGCGATTTTCAACGTGACTGAAATAGCCCCAAAAGGGGCGGTACTCTAGAAGCAAGACCACCCTGATTGGACAATGATACCCAGAGACAGATTAAAACGGCCTAGAGTAGCACTGGTGAAAGTTTGTTTTAAAAAAAAAAAAACACACCTTTTTTCATTTTGGCAGTGCATCGTCCAATCGCCCTTGTGCACCACCCGCCCTTGCTGGTTGTTGAAGTTTATCAACTGCTACTCTTTTCATTGGCCAACCTGTTCAAGATCTGGTTGTTGGTACACAAGTGGTGTTCTTTATCAGGACATTCCAAATTGTACTGGCTATGCCCAATGTTTGTGCAATGGCTCTGATTTTATTAAACCCCCCCCAAGCTACAAAATGGCCTGCTTTTCTCCCATAGACAGCTCTGGTCTTCATATCGGTTTTTCCTTTTAACAATAAATGCAGTCTTCACAGGTTGAACCCAGGGCTCAGGCCAGAAGTGGACATTCACAGCTATTAATTGTTTAAACCATCAATCTAAGAGGGCGCACCTGGGCAACGAGAAACGCCTACCAATTGTGGTCCAATATTTTTGATTACCTGAGAAATGGTTGGGTTCAAAGAAAAGGTGTTGTACAGTAAATGTTTCAAGTTAGCACATCTAGATGTAAATATTAGGCAATTAATGCTGAATGCTGAGCTATCATTTCATATTCGTCTTTTGATCCCAAACCTAAACGGCTTTAATCCAGTACTTCTTGGGGGGAGGGGGATCTGTAGCGTTCTCTCTCTTGCTGTGTCTGGAATTTCCTTGTATTCTTTTCAGTTTTTCCTCTGACTCTGTCTGTGTAACTGAAAATCATTTTGTATTTTTTTTTCCCCGTAATTGGTCCTCTTTTTGCACATAGCCATGCATATGTGTGTACGTACACACGCTTGGTTTCCCCTGTGGTGCACACTCCTCCAGCTCCACCCCTCTCTGCTCAGCATATAGAGTCCTCCTCTTTTATACAGCGAGTCTATGGAAGAGTTGCACCTTTTAAACTGAAATTCTGTTTAGCTCAGCAAAGGGGTGTGTGTTTTGTGTGCAAATGAGTTTGTGTGTGTGTGTAGTCTTGAATCAGTTTTAGGTGTGTGTGAGTGAGGTTGCCACTGAAGTCTTTTTGGTCCTTTTTTTTTTTGTAAAGGATTTGCTCGGTGTCTTTTGAGGTAAGTGTGTAACTTTATTCACCACAGGTTTATAGACCTGATATTTGGAAGTGTCCTGAGGAGTTAGTACATGCACTTCTTGGGCTTCTCTTCTCTCTCTGCTCTTTTCAGGCTGTGATGCTGTCTGCTGTTTTGATGAGGTTTTGTTTGAAGCCTGTTTAGCTAGGTGTGTGTTCACAAGATTATACGTAACTGTGTACCAGCAGCCTGAAGCAGATGCAGGGCAATAGAAATCCTCCAGACAATAATTAGAACAATAGCGTTCAATGAGCTATTACATGAGCAGCTAATCAGTAATAGCTATTCGATGCTTTTGGTCTTTTCTGTCTGGATGTCTGTGACACTGTGCTGTTCTTGTCATTTACTTCTAGTGTTGACGTGAATGTGTATGTTTGGGATTTCAATGTTGTACCTTACCATCTCGGAGCAGAAAGCAAGTGAAGGAGGAGTGAGAGGAGAGGGATAGCTTTGGAGGGCTCGCAGAGGAAAAAAAGGGGGAAAGTGAGTCTACTTTGGAGTCTGTGGATCTGGATTCAATTTGGGGCATTTTTCACAGAACATGGCTGTGTCCAATCTAGATCTGGAGATTTACAGCCCATCTCTTCCTCCTGACTATCCATTTATTTATCTTTCTAATCTCTCCATTTCATCTAATTTATCTATCCACTTATTTCTGTCTACATCTGTAACTCTCTCTACAATTTTTCTCGATATATGTCTTTTTCTGTATATTTATATCCATTTCTATACCATCTCATAAACCATCAGTCTATGTTAATATTGTTTAAATTGGTCTCTCATCTCTAGCTTACGTTATCTAACCTGTCTCTAATCTTATTTCTTTCTCTATAGTATTCATGTTGCCAATATCTGTATCTTGGAGCTCTTTTTATGTATTGTTGTATATTTTATTCCACAGTGTTAATGAATTCTCAAGTCTTAATGCACTCTTGTGTGGCGGATGCTCCACATACACTAAAGCTAATGATTAATGACTTGAAAAATAATTGGTGTGACTAAAGTTTTCTGTAAGGGCATTTATTTTATGGAGGCTTCAGTGTCGGTGCTTGTAGCAGTCAAAGGTAAAGCTGTAACTTTTGAACAAGGTTTTGCATAAAGTCTTTTTAATAAATAAATAATTGCAGTCATTTTGCTGTGGGGCAAGTTGCTGTTCAATTAGTGGAAGTGGAATAAAACACTTAAGGACTTGATGTTATTGGAAAATAATCAACTTTGGGGTGGTAACAGCAACTGTTTTTTGTACCACTTGCATAACTGCCTGTTATAGGGTTCTATATAGAACAGCCTACACAGTAAATGCTGAAGGAGTCGTGACAAGCTGTCCGAGCCTTTCTCCTTCTCACTTTCTTGTCTCTCATCACCCCTTCCTGCTTCTGAGATCTCACCCCACTGGTCTCATGGTGGTTTCTCATTCCATGTTTTCAACAGCGAGATCTTGCAGAGAAAAGCATGTGAAGTATTGGTTACTTGTTATGCAGGTTTCTAGGGGTGATGACCACACCCACATAGGCAATCAATGTCTGTCTCTGGAGCAGCATTTATTAGAGAGAGGCATACATGTTCATGAGGATTTCAACTTTAGAGACTTTTATGCTGGTCCGCAGCATAACGTTCACTGCTTTTACATTCCCCTGGCGATTAGGAGCAAGAATGCTCATAAGGATTTATAAAGAAGCTCCTGCTAAAAGCATCATTGTTTTACATGCCTAGTTGAAAGCTGTGCATTTCTGAGTACTATGATGGCCTTTGTGTGTGTTAAATCAGGCAAAAAAGCTTTACTGAAGTGCTTAGATATGCAAAATTGTTTCCCTGGGGTCGAGGGTTATGATTTATATGGAATATTCGATCGAGAGTGTTAGTGTCAGAGCTGCTGTTATAGAAAATTTAATCAACACCTTCTGACCAAACAGAATTCAGCAGCACTGTGGTGCAAAGCCATATAAAAGGTTCAGTAGTTGTTTTTCCTCCAGGTCTGTTAATGTTAAATACTGAGAGCGAAAAAACAAGGCTGTATCCGTATGTGTTTAGATAAATACTCTCAAACTAAAACCAGTCGTGGCCTTAAGATCAGGATGAACGAGTTTACACTGTGTGTGTGTGTTAGCCACAGGGTGTTTGTTCTTTGTGGAGACGCAGTAGTCGACTCATTATATTGTTCTAATTAGTCCCCTGCATGTGTTTGAAATTTACACCAACCATAACCTGTAGTTTTATTTCAGAAGTATGGTGCTGGAGTAAGCGCTCATAAATTTTTGGTGCAGACCACCGATTTACAACTGCCTCTAATCAGCTCTCGTACCCTCGTTCACTTTCCTGCTTCCAAATTACGCACACTCCGCCTCACTTCCATTTGCATCACTTAAAACCTGCTGTTAGCCACAGAGGCGTGAAAGTGAGAGATGAACGGAGAGTAGTTTTGTAGAGGAGAAATATCGCATCTTGGTGTTTGGTGGGATTTTTTTTTTAAATGGCTAGAAATTCCTGACCATGAGAGAGTGGTGAAGTTGGAGGAGCCACAGTGGGAAAGAATCAGTGTGCCATTTGAGAGCTTAAATCCCTGTAATACAACGCATCAGCCTGCTAATACAGCAACCCTAGCATGGGTGTTAGTGTCCAAACATGCAATTTGGAACGTTACTTCATATGATTTCCATATGCTGTACTTTCCAAATGCCGATTTTAAAATGCAGTTTTTATCCAACCACGCGTCTTAGACCAGTGGTTCTCATCTCTTTTTGTGTCCAGCTGTAAATTCTGAAACGTGTGGGTTGAATATCACAACCCCCATCCCTCTGGACTCCTCCTAAATCATACAGCAACCACCATCACCTCGGTTTCTCTGCACAGGGGACAGCACTGAAAACCCTTACACTGTTACTAATGCTGCTGCTGCTTGCTGTTGTTTTGTGGGTGTTTTTAAATGTGTTTTTTATATATATTTTCCTCCACCGTCAATCACAATGCCAGTAGCTAATCATAGGCATCTGTGAGCTCATGAATATGGAAGAAGGCAGACAGCACAGTGTGTTACGCTGCCCTCTAATGTAGCATGAGCAGTAGTTTGAAGTGATGTGGTTGGCTGGCTTCACGGGTCTTGAAGGAAGCACGTGTTGGCTTTCAACCTCCACGGTGGTGTAGTTAGCACTGTCACTTCACAGAAAGAAGGCTCTGGGATCAAGCCCAGTGGCCGATGGGGCCTTTCTGTGTGGAGTTTGCATGTTCTCCCTGTGTCTGCGTGGGTTTCCTCCGGGTGCTCCGGTTTCCCCCACAGTCCAAAGGCATGTGGTTAGGTTAACATGGGGTGGCTTTAGGCTGAAGTGCCCTTGAGCAAGGCACCTAGCCTCTAACTGCTCCCTGGGTGCTGTAGCGTAGCTGCCCACTCCTCTGGGTATGCGTGTGTGCTCATTGCTCACTTGTGTGTGCATATGATGGGTTAAATGCAGAGAATGAATTTCAATGTGCTTGAGTGTGCATGTGACAAAGCTACTTTATTTGGTAGCTCTCGTATGCTAGAGAGCTGGCTGGGGGGTAGAAATTGTCAGGTGACTCAACTGGATCAAATAATGGAGAGAAATCCTCCTCAAAATGAATTTTGTTTAATATTCACTACCAGTAATGTTTGTAAATGGTCAATTAATGCTGTGATGCTGTGAAAATCTTTAAACTAGATCATACAGTTAAAAGTTCAACTCAGTCTTAGCCCAGTCAGATATGATCTTTGTTCATCAGACCTCCTTTATTTTCCTTTTTAATTTATTAATATACATAGCTGCGCTTATACAAGGTTCATTCCAAACTGACACGTGCTGCAGGTGACGACATGAAACTCAAACATTATGTATGTATACAGCAGAGTTTCAGGAATCAAGGAATGAAGGTCATCCAGTACACACAGTTTTGTTCAGGAAGTGGTATCAAATTTCTTCTTTTTTTTTCATCTCATCTCATCATCTCTAGCCGCTTTATCCTTCTACAGGGTCGCAGGCAAGCTGGAGCCTATCCCAGCTGACTACGGGCGAAAGGCGGGGTACACCCTGGACAAGTCGCCAGGTCATCACAGGGCTGACACAGACACAGACAACCATTCACACTCACATTCACACCTATGGTCAATTTAGAGTCACCAGTTAACCTAACCTGCATGTCTTTGGACTGTGGGGGAAACCGGAGCACCCGGAGGAAACCCACACGGACACGGGGAGAACATGCAAACTCCACACAGAAAGGTCCTCGCCGGCCCCGGGGCTCGAACCCAGGACCTTCTTGCTGTGAGGCGACAGCGCTAACCACTACACCACCGTGCCGCCCTTCTTTTTTTTTTTTTTTTTAAATAAATTTAAAATATTAATACAGACAGACATAATTTGCATGACCATGAGGGCAGAACAATGCAGTATCTCTCTAACTTCACTTGATTCTGGTTAGCATCAAATTAGTGCTGGCGAGAAGGCTGTTCTCAGGCATTTCTCAAAGGTCTCTTGTTCCAAACACTGGAGGAAATGGTTTGAAACAAACACATGTTTTCAAAGGAAAGGGGCCAAGCAGTGATTACAGAACATATGCTTTTCTCTTTTCTGAGAACACTGAATGAAACCTTTTTTTTTTTTTTTTTTCCAAGTGGCTCTATTACAGCATTATTAAAGGCTTGTCTTATGTCAGTCTTTTCTTATCTCAGTGATGACCAAACAGATAAAGAACGCTAGCGTGATCCAGAGTGGAATAGTCAAGTCAAGTTTGTTTGTATAACGTTTTTAACAATAGACATTGTCCCAAAGCAGCTTTACAGAATCTGAATGATCCAAGACATGAGCCAATTTTATCCCTAATCTATCCCCAATGAGCAAGCCCGTGGCGACGGTGGCAAGGAAAATCTCCCCCAGATGACACGAGGAAGAAACCTTGAGAGGAACCAGACTCAAAAGGGAACCCATCCTCACCTGGACAACAAGACTTGACTATATAACATTTAACAGTTTTAATATGAAGTCAGTTTCGTTGATGTTATAAACTCTTCATTAATGGAAACTTGAGTGCGAAACTGTTCATGACAACCGCAATCCCAAAGTTTGCAAGCCAACTGTTGTCTAGAGCCACAAAAGCATTACTGTAAGTGTCCAGAGCGTCCTCCAAGTGTGACTTTCAACTGTCCATATGGGGCCGTCCTCCACAGGAGCGATGCGATGAGACTCCAACCAGACATGGGGCATCAGGATGGATCAGGCAGGTCTGAGGAGCAGAAGAGGTTAGCACCTCGATCCCAGGATTGACATGTAACTCAGAGGGACAGATTTTGGGGGAGAAGAGAGAGAATACACAGGTTGTTGGGTAATAAGTAGGTACAGTATACATTTTGCGCTGAGTACAAGCAGGGACTCTGGCAAAACTAACTATGACCACATAACTAAAAGGGGAGAGCCAGAAGGTAACTCGGGCATGAGAGAGCCCCGGGACGTAAACCAGCAGCCACTACACTGCCAACAAACTCGAGTGAGGCTTGACTAAACAGATGCTGTATGTTTTCAGCCTAGACTTAAATGCTGAGACTGTCTGATTCTTGAACACTACTTGGAAGGCTGTTCCATAACTGTGGGGCTTTGTAAGAAAAGGCTCTGCCCCCTGATGTAGCCTTCACTATACAAGGTACCAGCAAATACAGTAGACTGCACCTTTTGATCTAGGTAGGCGTGGCGGGTCATAAAGAACCAGAAGTTCGCTCAGGTACTGTGGTGCGAGACCATTCAATGCTTTGAAGGTCAATAGTAGTATTTTATAATCAATACAAAATTTGATTGGGAGCCAGTCCAGTGTGGATAAGACAGGGGTGATGTGGTCATATTTTCTAGTTCTAGTAAGGACTCTTGCTGCTGCATTTTGAACTAACTGGAGCTTTCCAGACAGTAAGGCATTATAATAATCCAACCTGGAGGTAACGAAAGCATGAACTCCATTTTTCTGTGTCGTGTAGTGACATTTAAATTTCTTATCTTAGCAATATTTCTGAGATGAAAGAAAGCTATCCAGGTAATGTTATCAATGTGAGTTTCGGATGAAAGACTGGGGTCAATAATCACCCCGAGGTCTTTTACTGCTGCACGTGAAGAAACAGAAAGGCCATCCAGAGTCACTGTAATCAGAAAACTTCCTTCTAGCTGCGTGTGGTCCTAGTCTAAGTACTTCAGTCTTGTCAGAGTTAAGCAGAAGGAAGTTAATGAGCATCCAGTGTCTAATGTCCTTCACACATTCCTCAATTCTATTAAGCTGGTGTCTCATCTGGTTTTGCAGAAACGTACAACTGTGTGTCACCAGCATAATGGTGGAAACTAATACCATGTTTATGAATAGATCACCCAGAGGTAACATGCATAAAGAAAAAAGCAGTGGACCCAAGACAGAACCTTGTGGAACACCAAACTTTACCTCAGTATGTCTAGAAAAATCACCATTTACATCAACATGCTGATCGCGATCAGTTAAATAAGACCTGAGCCAGGAGAGGACTGTTCCCTTAACTCCCACAACATTTTCTAGTCTATCCAGAAGAATGGAATGATCAGTGGTATCAAATGCTGCACTAAGGTCAAGCAACACAAGCAGCGAGACACAGCCCTGATCAGATGCCAACAGTAGGTCATTTACTACTTTAACCAGAGCTGTCTCTGTGCTATGATGAGGTCTAAATCCTGACTGATGCATTTCATGGATGTTATTCCTATGTAAATACATGTATGAGCATAGTCTAATGCCTGAAGATGATTGGTTGTTCCTTTAAACCGTGCATACGCTGAACAAACTGATAGACTTTGGCCTTAATAAGTGAGTAAACACTGCAGTATTCACATGTAGCCACAGTAAACTTTAACCCTTATGTCATGGTTATTGTCTGTCTGTCTCTGTAGTTCAGAGAAACAAGAGGAGAAAATCTGTTAAAGGGAGTTTTTCAATTGATCCTATATTTCAGAGACAAAGAAATCACAACAGCAGCAAAATCATGTGAGGACAGCATTTAAATAAATCTGTTTATATGAGATGTTTATGTCTGGAATTTATTTACTGTTCAGTGCTTTTGTTACCATTAGCAGTGTATATCCGCATTATACATCTTTAAATCATTTTAATCACAATAGTGTTTTTTTTCTCTTCAGTAAATGTATACAAAGTTCGAGACAAGTGTTTTTCTTTCATTTTTTGCTCCTGACTGTTGCCTCAATTCATCAAATTGACAAAATGATTAGCCAGATTTATAGGCACGTTTCAGCATTTAATGGGTGACAAAAGTAAAAGAAATTTTATTTGTTTGATTCCCAGGACCTTCACTGGCTTTTGTTTTCATAATGTATTTTAAGCTTTCGTGGTTTATGAATACCAGTCTGTCTGTAAGGTGTAGATCGAGGTCTTATCAGTCTTGACCATGTTGATCTTCAGTCTGTATGTGCAGCAGAAACTACACAGGCATACAGGCTTTTCCATGAGCCAGAGTTGATGTGATGAGGTTATAAGATCACTGCGTTAAACCCTTTTCTCCCATAGCATTCATTTCCTTTTATGTAGCTGCACTGCTGTGAAACTTTAGGAATATACAGTAAATGTCCATGAATGACTTTCAGCAGCAAGCATGCACTACTGGTACAGATCTCGGTTTAATGACTGATTTTGGATTTCAGACATTCAGTCCTGATGTTTTATTTACCGTCTGTGTCCCTGTCTCTCCGTTAGCTCGGACTTTGCGATGCAGCGGTTCGATCGTGAATCAGAGGTGTACAAGATGATTCTGGAGAACAAGGAGTCACGTGCATCTCCTCGCCAGTCCAACACCTTCAAAATGCTGCAAGAGGTCTTGGAGGCTGATGAGAAAGGTAAAACACACACACACACTGCAATTAATGCAGAACTGCCTTAATGCAGAAAATTCAAATTAGTCCAACATGTAAAAATTGGGGGACAAATTGGGTTCCAGGTCACTGCAACCTTCTGTCCAAATGCATTATTAAATAGCCATAAATTACCCAAGTGTTAAAGTCTGTCTCTTATCTGTGAAGTCAAAACTAATACTTGAGCTTGGGTTCATCTTATCTCATTATCTCTAGCCACTTTATCCTGTTCTACAGGGTCGCAGGCAAGCTGGAGCCTATCCCAGCTGTCTATGGGCGAAAGGCGGGGTACACCCTGGACAAGTCGCCAGGTCATCACAGGGCTGACACATAGACACAGACAACCATTCACACTCGCATTCACACCTACGGTCAATTTAGAGTCACCAGTTAACCTAACCTGCATGTCTTTGGACTGTGGGGGAAACCGGAGCACCCGGAGGAAACCCACGCGGACACTGGGAGGACATGCAAACTCCGCACAGAAAAGCCCTTGCCGGCCACAGGGCTCGAACCCGGACCTTCTTGCTGTGAGGCAACAGCGCTAACCACTACACCACCGTGCCGCAGCATGGGTTCGGTCTGTGTAAATTATTTAGATGCGTTTTTGGCCCAAAAGACAATCCGTTACATAATCGGAACATCATAAAGTGCAGTGGAAACGTCCCAGCAACTGTGAATGCAACGTGTTTACCATCCAAACTCAAATCCTCAAGTGTCTACATTCCATCATCCTAGAAAACAATTGTCCATGGCAGATTGCACACATGAATTTTATTATGCAGTGTGACCTTTATTCTCAGTGTGTATCTGCCCAAAGAAACTGGTTTTAAAAAGTGTCATTTTACTTTGTCTTCTCAGAACACTGATTCACAGTTGAAATATTTCATTTCGTGTTTTATTTTAAATGTGGTCATGAAAATTTGTCCAAATTGTTATGGTGACCAAAACAGTACTGCTTCAAGGCCCTTGACATCACCAGTTCTCAAGCATTCCAGCATTTTAGTGCTGGAACCAAACAGATTTGCCTGGTTTTGTTGTGGAAAGCATGAAAACGTTTGACAGAAAATGGGCATGTTTTACCATTTCGTCATTCAGCTCATATGCACAGCACAAAGGATGATGGATGAAGGATTTCGTTGTCTCTCTTTTAATCATGCGTTCGTGCATCTGTGAATAATATACTTATTGTTGCAGTTGCTACTAAAACATTTTAAGTGGACCACTGCTAGTGAACATATTTCTTTTTTTTTAATAGAAAGATTAAGGTTTGTTCATGAAATCATGCCCCTATTGACTGATGTCCATTGGTACCTAGTTTCTCGATCAGCGAATTTCCTGGTGAAATAGTTTGCCAAGTGAGGCCTTACACTTTATTAGTGGAACTTTTAAAAATTCGCCACTGACTTTTTTGCATCAGCACTAGGTTTGCCAATGGTAAGGAACTTCCCTGATGAATTATTGCATATGTGTAAACCAATGGTTATTTAATTAATCCTTAAGCACAAGGCATATATAGAAAATACAACATGCATATTTCTTTGCTCAACCATTCTATTATTCAGAACTGATGAAATAAAACAAAGCTAAAATGGCTGAAACAAAACTTTTACGTGAATTTGGACCAACTGTAGTTAACGAAACATTAGAGCTTGTGGATGTTCCAGCAGCTAAAGAGCAGACTCCACAGACATACCTAATGGTTTTTAATTTTTTAAAAAAGCATAGTTTATTCAAGTGTTGCCGGTATCCTTTCTTTGTAAAGTCCTCCTACCCTGTAGCATGACTCGCCCTGTGTCTGAAATTGCTCCCTATTCACTATATAGGGCACTATATAGTGGGGAAGCCATTTTGTAGTGTTGTCCGAAACCTTAGTGAGGATTATTTACACCCTATATAGTGCACTCAAAGTATCCCACAATGCATCATGAAAAGTAGTGTACAACCGATGGTCACTAACCAAAGCGATATATCCCATCATGCATTGTGGTTGTGCTGAAAGAAATCAAATTTAAGTCTCAAATTTGATTTAATAAAAGGCAGCGGCAAAGAAAGTATTCAGCCTTGATTTAAAAAAAAACTGAAAGATGCAGGTACTTTGTATTGATTAATGTTGGAAATGCCCTCAGTATAATATGGATTTATCACAAAAATACATGCATGTATTTATTTTGAAAACCCACCAGCCGGCTGATCTGGCACATTTTAATTGTGTGACATTAATGACGTAAATACCAGCACGACGGAGTAGTGTCCGGAAGCGTTTTTAATTTTACCAATGAGCTCACTATATAGTCCTCTATATAGTAATTCCCTATATAGGGACAGTGTTTCCCACAGACCAGGTAGCAATTTGTGGTGCTCCACTGTGCCGATGAAGGAATCGTGCACGGTGGTGTCGTGGCGGTCGGTGGAGTCGGTCATTGGGGTGTATGCAAAGTGTTTACAGCGGGCAGTGTTCAAACACACAGTATTTTTCTTCAGAGTCACCTGCTGGGACTATTTTAAAGCTACAAGAAGCATTTGAGATTATTCAGTTCAATCTAAATTCTTTTAAGTTCTTTAAGAGAAGACAGCTAAAACAATTTTTACCAGAACCCTGCCTGGTTTCATTCCTCAACCCAACTTTACATTACAGGGCAGGCCATTAGTTTGCTGGGCTTGATGTTGGTGGAAAACGTGTCTTTTAAATTTATGAAAATTACTCACCAAAATTGAAGTTAAAGTTTAGTTTTTTGCCTTTTTGATGGCAATCTTTCAATCATTCTTTAGTTGACATTCAAGGAATAAATTGCAAAAAACAAGTTGGAGGTTTTTATTTTAAATATTGAACTCAACACTTACCTCAACCAATACTAAAATGAAATAAATAGTATAATGTAACAACAAAATAATAAAAAAAAATCATAATTAGATGTAAGAAACCACTTAAGGTAACACGAAGGCAACTAACAATAATGAAAAAGCATTACCCTAATTGGTGCAAAGCCTGGATGCCCTATCAGAACATTTAATTCTGCGTGGCTTCCTGAAAAAAAAACTCAAGTGCCCTATCGTAAGGGAAGTCATTGGGTTCAGGACCATTTATGGAGATTCGTAAGCAGGCTGCCAGGTGTTCCCCTTGGAGCCTGTTCCTGAGGTCGGTTTTAATCTATGGATAAAAAAGTACATTTTCTTCATCAAAGCACTACAAATTTCCATTACATCAAAAAAATATACAAAGGAATACTGAATTTCTATGTGCTTACCCTATTCATAGCTGAGAAATCCCGCTCGCAATTCTACTTTGCCAATAAAGCTAATAAAGATGTTTCTTAAAATATTCAGATTTTATGCTTCAGATAGCATCAACTAGGCATCCCCGCGAGTATCTCATCTCATCTCATTATCTCTAGCCGCTTTATCCTTCTACAGGGTCGCAGGCAAGCTGGAGCCTATCCCAGCTGACTACGGGCGAAAGGCGGGGTACACCCTGGACAAGTCGCCAGGTCATCACAGGGCTGACACATAGACACAGACAACCATTCACACTCACATTCACACCTACGGTCAATTTAGAGTCACCAGTTAACCTAACCTGCATGTCTTTGGACTGTGGGGGAAACCGGAGCACCCGGAGGAAACCCACGCGGACACGGGGAGAACATGCAAACTCCACACAGAAAGGCCCTCGCCGGCCCCGGGGCTCGAACCCAGGACCTTCTTGCTGTGAGGCGACAGCGCTAACCACTACACCACCGTGCCGCCCCCCCGCGAGTATAACATTTTATTTAGGCTTGTGGGAAATCCTTATTTATTGTGTATGTCAAGCCATTATTAATAACTTGCATGAATGCTGAAGCAGGATAAACGGGATAATGCAATAAGGCAGGTTCCTCGCGCCAAGCTGCTACTGTATGCATCAAAATTGGTTTATAGCCTGACTCAGGGATGTCTGTTTCATGAAGCCAAGAAGGCTATGATAAAGCTCATCACGAGCACGACGTAGGCTACCTTTTAAAATAAGGGGTCGGAAGGCGAATCGGGAAGGCTGCGTTATTTTTAATTAGCCTAACAGACCTACTTGCAGTCCGGGTATATGTGCAAAGGCAGGCCTGTGGACACACCTCTCTCTCTCTCTCTCTCTCTCTCTCTCTCTCTCTCTGTGGGTGTGTGCACACGCACGCATGAACAAGAAGAAAGAGCACTATGAATGAACGGAACGATACGCAACGGAATTTTTTTTTTTTTCCAAAATCGCGAGTCTGATTGTGTGGCGATAGGAATCCATTGTGTGGCGCTGTATGGGAAACCCTGAGGGAGTAGTGAACGAGTGAGCAATTTCGGACACGGGGTCTATTTTCCCTTCATTGTCTCACTTCTGTTTCCTGTGAATTATTGCTGCATTGTTTACTCAATTATATTGCGCCCCCTTGTGTAGAATTTAATATTATGACATTTATTTAAATTGGCTTCATACAAGGTTGAAAAACTGAATTTGAAATCAGCATCCAAACTGTACCGGTATAAAAAAAAAAAAAAAAAAGCTCAGTCAGGTCACCTGTTTTGACTTGTGATAATCACCGTTCAACACCTGATAAATAAGTGTGATCCAAGTTTTTAGGCTTTAGTTTAATTGTCTGTGTGGTGTTTTTTATTAAAACAGAAGCTGCACTCAGATTTCCAGGGAAGCTGTCCCCAAACCCACCGAAGCCGACGTCATCTGTCGCCGGGGTCCAGAAATACCACACCTGTGAAAAATGCGGCAGCAACATTGTGTAAGAGAGAAATGCTCCGTAAAATTCACCGTTTAGATCCTATAAATGCACACAGCAACACATGAGTCATAACATGCAGCAGAAAGAATGCTAACACCCAAAGGCATGATGTGTCCTGGCTTGTTTAATTTATTGCCTAATTAGAGATTAATAAGTGGGAAATAAAGCACACAGTGATGGTTATTTATTTCTTGATGAGGGATTAGTTTTTCTTTGAAGAATATTTTTCAATTTATGGTTGGAATTTTTTTTTTTCCCCTCATTTTTCCAGTGTGACCTGAAGCTACTTCAACAAAAAGTGGATTTTTTTTTTTTCCCCCGAACCCTTTTTACTAATCTTTACAAGGGGTGCTGCAGTTGACCTTGACACTTTGCACACTGTTGGCATTATCTTAACCAGCTTCATGAGGTAGTCACCTGGAATGCTTTTCAATTAACAGGAGTGCCTCATCGAAAGTTAATTAGTGGGCGAGTTTCTTGCCGCCTTAATGCGTTTGAGATCAAACAGAAAAATAATAAAAATACAGTAAACCACCCTATTCAACACCACAACTGTAGTGATCCATATTACGTCAAGAACCGCTCAACTAAGAGAAATGACATCAGTCGTTAAGACATGACGTGTCTTGTCTTTTAATGAATAAAAAAATAAATATTGACTTCAAAGGCATGTCCAAACGTGTGTATGTGAAATCTAAATATATATTTTTTTTAAATGAACAAAATATTCCTGTTTGTAATTGACAAGATTATATAGTGTACATGAATGACTATAATACCAAATTATGTATGAACATAGATCTCAAAAAATGTTCTTTCAGCAATTTAAAAAAAAAAATTGTAATCGTTGGCAACTTGCTATAAGAGAGTTATAAAACACGTTGGTGGAAACTGTAACCATGCTTTGTGTTGAGCCACATCACCCCACCTCACTGTTGGGCATTTTCCTACAACCGCATATACAGTCATGTCTTATTCTTTACATAAGGAAATCTGAGTATCTTAAGTCTAACACGTCCAATTTAAAAGCTGTACCATAAGGAATAAAAGGATACAAGAATACGGTAGCTCGAAGCTAAAGCGTAAAGCTGATAAACAAAAGCCTGATTGATTTTGTGTGTGTTCAGTGTATGACGTGCCCTTTGGTTGTGTTACAGCACCCAGGCGGTGAGGATCATGGACGAGCGTTTCCGTCACCCCGAGTGCTACACCTGTTCAGACTGCGGCCTCAACCTGAAGATGCGCGGCCACTTCTGGGTGGCAGACGAGCTGTTCTGCGAGAAGCATGCACGCCAACGTTATCAGGGGCCTGGTGCGGGCTACCGCCACCCCATCTCCCCTCACCACTGAGCCCTCCGCTCTTTCCTTCCCTCCCTCTCTGAATTCTTCCAGCACAGCGAACACTGAATAACCTGCACAGAACACGCAGCTAATTTTGCTTTAGAGGAAGAGCACCCTCTACGTCTTGAGCTGTATGTGGACTGTGCTAGTTGTTGACTCTGGGAGGGGATGAAGCGGTGTATCAGCCAGCATAGTAAATATCCTACACTTTAAACTTTGCCTGCCGGTTCTTCACATTGTATTAGGCTTTTTGTTTCCATATAGATCATCTCTTCACCATGAATTCATTTAAACATCTTTCTATGTTCAGTTGGGTTTCACAGAAATGTACGAACCTGGGATCTGCTCCATGCTGTAATATTCAGAACAAGAAGTGTACAGAGCGCGCAGAACTGGTTTCCGTTGTGTTTGTGTGCGCAGTCAAGTTTAATTTAGCCTACGTTTTTGAGTAATTGATCAGTTTCTTATAAAACGATGTTGAAAGTATTTTGCCATTCATATATGGAAAAACGCGCGTACAAACACCTTGTTTAAGCACATATATTTAATTCAAGGCTGCTTAAACAGTGATGCAAAATTAATCAACAGAGACCTGTAGCAGTTGTATTCATGGATCACATTCCAGTCCGTTGACTTAAAATGTATCTTGGGCAGCCCTGAATTTTTATTTTTATTTTATTATATATATTTTTTCCTTCCTTGTCTTTTCATTTACTTTTTTTCTCCTCCATCTACAAGGGAAATGTATATCAAAGCAATATGAGGAATAACATGTTAATGTAAATATGTGTATTTTCTCTTTAAATGGTTATATATTATATATAGAATGATAGTGGACAGGGTTGTATGTGTATATTTCTGTGCATGTCAGACTTGATACTGAGTACATGTCATTTTGATATGACAGAAATGAGAGAATGTAATTAAACGAGACAAAGCCAGTTTATTTTTTTTTTTTTTTTTAAATACTGGCCTTCACCCAAGTGGCATATTTTCATACACACACAGAACTCCTCCACTGGTGACTTGTTTGATGGATGACTTCTGAAAAATTATGTTGCAATTTCTTACATTAGCTGTGCTTTCCTCACCTTTTTCGTTTTCAAATATAAAATCTACTCGTGTAAATGATTTGAGTGAGTGGATGCTTTTTCAGCAGCCTCGTTAACCTTAGATTTGGCATGTTGGTTCTTAGCATATAATATGAGAGAGAGTATTGTTT